>NC_064620.1:87943000-88249000 GCF_023898315.1 Schistocerca nitens
TCAGAAATGACTTCCTGACACTTAAATCTATACTCGATGTTAACAAATTTCTCTTCTTCAGAAACGCTTTCCTTGCCATTGCCAGTCTACATTTTATATCCTCTCTACTTCGACCATCATCAGTTATTTTGCTCCCCAAATAGCAAATCTCCTTTACTACTTTAAGTGTCTCATTTCCTAATCTAATACCCTCAACATCACCCGACTTAATTCGACTACATTCCATTATCCTCGTTTTGCTTTTGTTCATGTTCATCTTATATCTTCCCTTCAAGATTCCATCCATTCCGTTCAACTGCTCTTCCAAGTCCTTTGCTGTCTCTGACAGAATTACAATGTCATCGGCGAACCTCAAAGTTTTTATTTCTTCTCCATGGATTTTAACACCTACTCCGAATTTTTCTTTTATTTCCATCACTGCTTGCTCAATATACAGACTGAACAACATCGGGGAGAGGCTACAACCCTGTCTCACTCCCTTCCCAACCACTGCTTCCCTTTCATGTCCCTCGACTCTTATAACTGCCATCTGGTTTCTGTACAAATTGTAAATAGCCTTTCGCTCCCTGTATTTTACCCCTGCCACCTTCAGAATTTGAAAGAGAGTATTCCAGGCAACATTGTCAAAAGCTTTCTCTAAGTCTACAAATGCTAGAAACGTAGGTTTGCCTTTCCTTAATCTTTCTTCTAAGATAAATCGTAAGGTCAGTATTGCCTCACGTGTTCCAGTATTTCTACGGAATCCCAACTGATCTTCCCCGAGGTCGGCTACTACCAGTTTTTCCATTCGTCTGTAAAGAATTCGCGTTAGTATTTTGCAGCCGTGGCTTATTAAACTGATAGTTCGGTAATTTTCACATCTGTCAACACCTGCTTTCTCTGGGATTGGAATTATTGTATTCTTCTTGAAGTCTGAGGGTATTTCGCCTGTTTCATACATCTTGCTCACCAGATGGTAGAGTTTTGTCAGGACTGGCTCTCCCAAGGTCGCCAGTAGTTCCAATGGAATGTTGTCTACTCCGGGGGCCTTGTTTCGATTCAGGTCTTTCAGTGCTTTGTCAAACTCTTCACGCAGTATCGTATCTCCCATTTCATCTTCATCTACATCCTCTTCCATTTCCATAATATTGTCCTCAAGTACATCGGCCTTGTATAGACCCTCTATATACTCCTTCCACCTTTCTGCTTTCCCTTCTTTGCTTAGAACAGGGTTTCCATCTGAGCTCTTGATGTTCATACAAGTGGTTCTCTGTTCTCCAAAGGTCTCTTTAATTTTCCTGTAGGCAGTATCTATCTTACCCCTAGTAAGATAAGCCTCTACATCCTTACATTTGTCCTCTAGCCATCCCTGCTTAGCCATTTTGCACTTCCTGTCGATCTCATTTTTGAGACGTTTGTATTCCTTTTTGCCTGCTTCATTTACTGCATTTTTATATTTACTCCTTTCATCAATTAAATTCAATATTTCTTCTGTTACCCAAGGATTTCTAATACCCCTCGTCTTTTTACCTATTTGATCCTCTGCTGCCTTCACTACTTCATCCCTCAAAGCTACCCATTCTTCTTCTACTGTATTTCTTTCCCCCATTCCTGTCAATTGTTCCCTTATGCTCTCCCTGAAACTCTGTACAACCTCTGGTTCTTTCAGTTTTTCCAGGTCCCATCTCCTTAAATTCCCACCTTTTTGCAGTTTCTTCAGTTTTAATCTACAGGTCATAACCAATAGATTGTGGTCAGAGTCCACATCTGCCCCTGGAAATGTCTTACAATTTAAAACCTGGTTCCTAAATCTCTGTCTTACCATTATACAGTATAATCTATCTGATACCTTTGAGTTTCTCCAGGGTTCTTCCATGTATACAACCTTCTTTCATGATTCTTAAACCAAGTGTTAGCTATGATTAAGTTGTGCTCTGTGCAAAATTCTAGCAGGCGGCTTCCTCTTTCATTTCTTAGCCCCAATCCATATTCACCTACTACGTTTCCTTCTCTCCCTTTTCCTACACTCGAATTCCAGTCACCCATGACTATTAAATTTTCGTCTCCCTTCACTATCTGAATAATTTCTTTTATTTCATTCATGGACTATATGTTCCTAAATGACGATGAAATTTTTGTGGATGACAGGGCACCGTGTTATGGGCCACAGTATTCGCGATTGGTTTGAAGAATATTATGGACGATTCAAACGAGTGATATGACTACCCAGGTCGCCCGACATGAGTCCCACCAAAATGTATGGGCCATAATCGAGAGGTCCGTTCGTGTACAAAATCCTTCACCGGCTACACTTTCGCAATTATGGACGTCTGTAGAGGCAGCATGGTTCAATATTTCAGCCAGGGCTTCCAGCGACTTTTTGAGTGCATGCCACGTCGAGTTTCCGCACTACGTTGTCAAAAGGAGATGCGACACCATAAGAGGAGGTATAGCAATACTGTTGTCATCTCAGCGTAGTGTGTCCTGTGAGCCACAGTACGGAACTTGGTGGGAGGACTACCTTTTCGATTGTCAGCGCTTTGCTGTCCCAATTCCATTCACGTGGTGGTTGGGGGGGAAAAGAAGATTTTGTCAATATAATTCTTCTGGGTTTGAGGCCGCTTTGTCATCTATTTTACAGATGACAATGCGGACTCAAACCCAGAAGAATTTCGTTGACTGTGACAACGGCCGCGGAAGCCTACGTTTACAAAAGATTATGTGTTTCAAATGGCTCCGAGCATTATGGGACTTAATATCTGAGGTCATCAGTCCCCTAGAACTTAGAACTACTTAAACCTAACTTACCCAAGGACATCACACACATCCGTGCCCGAGGCAGGATTCGAACCTGCGACCGTAGCGGTCGCGTGGCTCCAGACTGAAGCGCCTAGAACCGCTCGGTCACTACGGCCGTCTTTTCTGTTTCAATACGCAAAATAATCTCTCCTATTTTATACTCGCGGTTCGTGCACGAGATATACGACAGTGGCTGCAGAACTATCGCGCACACACAGTCGCTCGAATGGTGGTTTCCGGTACTGACTAATAATTCCTGCTGTGACTTTAATTAGCATATTTATCAATCCACGTTGCTGATCGAGTACAAATACGAAACATTTTAGCAGTTGTAAGCCAAAAGTTGCCCTCGGCAGTTGCGTACCACAGAGACGAGCTTCGAGCGTCCGCAGCAAGTTTCAATACGTGGCAGACGGAAAAGAAATAAAAGGGGTAAAAGAAAAAAAAAAGACAATATCTACTCGGGCAGAGCGCGCGCAGCGAGATGTCGGCAGCGACCGAGGTATGAGCCGTGACAGAAAGCCCGACAGCCGGAAAATGCCAACCGTTCATTACCGTTCACATACGCGCGCGATGCCCGCTCCCAACTTTTTCTCCGGCGCCTCCGCACCTCCGGGGCACGCGAGCTCCGAGTTGACGGGGCAAAAGTGACGTTTTAATTACGGGATCGCGACCGCGGAGAGGTATCGGATGAAGTCGGCCGCTACAGATGTAATTAGTTGCTCGACGGCGGCTGCGGCGGTGGCGTCTGTGCGGTACCGAGAGGCGGCCGGCGTTTCCGGAACGCATCACGCAGAGCTCAGCTCGCCGCCGGGGGCCGCGAGCGACCTAGCAGGCCGAGATTAATCGCCCGCCATTAAAAACGCATTTGAGTCGGGGCTCGAACTGGCAGTCCGCTCGCGGCCGCCGGTAATGACACCGGGTACACACCGGTCGTGTAATGCTCCCCGACCCCTCTGTGGCAGGTGGATGGGGTCACTGGCGCCCAAGCCAATAGACGCGCTAGTTCACCTTCATCCTCGTATGTATGTTGTGTGTTAACTGGGGACCTAGAAACGACGCAGAGGCTCCGTCCCCGCCGCAGCCGCAGTGGTCCACAACCCCACGACGACTACCGCAGTCCACTTCACCCTTCCACCGCCCCGCACCTAGGGTTATAGTGCGGTTCGGCCCCCGGTGGACCCCCCCCCCCTCCAGGGAACGTCTCACACCAGACGAGTGTAACCCCTATGTTTGCGTGGTAGAGTAATGGTGGTGTACGCGCACGTGGAGAACGTGTTTGCGCAGCAATCGCCGACATAGTGTAGCTGAGGCGGAATGAGGAGAACCAGCCCGCATTCGCCGAGGCAGATGGAAAACCGCCTAAAAACCATCCACAGACTGGCCGGCTCACCGGACCTCGACACAAATCCGCCGGGCGGATTCGTGCCGGGGACCAGGCGCTCCTTTTTTGTAAAAGAGATGGGGGCCCCTCCACGCCCGCACCAACGTGGTGACCAAACCAAAAGTTCTACTGTCACCTCCGTAAACATGTTAGTTATCTAGTAAGTGGATCACAGGATGCTGGGCTGTGATGTTGTCCGTGCGTCTGGGTAAGGCTACGCATTAACACAGTCCATCAAGTGATAGATAGTGGACGAAACGCGAGTGAGGGTAGCGATTTGAAGAGCAGAGGGAAAAAAGTGCCATGGCTCGTGCCGTAGGAAAAAAACCTCTGCGACAGTGGGATGGGTAGTAAGAGCAGTAGTGGCTTACTAGCCGCGATAGCTCATGCAAGGTTGGATTTGTTAGTATAGGTATCATGCATCATTACCGTGACAAGCGATGTCGATGTGTCCCAGTTGCTGCAGCTGCTGCATTCCTGGAACAAGCAAGATCGTTATACAGTAGTGGGAGATCGGCCATAGATCATCTCACTGTGTGGGGGATGTGTGGAGCTTGTTTGCATGCAGTGTACGGTACGGCTTCCTTGTGTGGTGCCAGTTATTCGGCAGTGTATTTCAGCTGGAAATCCAGTAAATGCGTCTGATTAACAGGGGCTCGCCTGTGCCGTTATGTTTGCGTATGCTTGGCCATAGATGTTATGTCCTTGCAAGTATGTTTTTTGGTCTTTTATGTTTCTATCTATGGTTGTGGTCGTAGTTCCCCAGATTCAGAATAAACGGGTTCTGCGAGTGTCTGGAGTTTCTGTATAGTGGTGAGTTTGTGGATTACCTCCGTGAGAGTCTCAAGTCGGTATTCCCGGTGAAGGTCCGCGATGCGTGTGTATCGTGGAGCATTGCTTATGATTTTGAGTACTTTGTTTTGTATGAGCTGCAGACGGCGCAGGCGTGTAGGCGCAGCGTATCCCCAGACGGGAGCTGCGTACGTCATCAGGGGTCGGATAAGTGTCATGTACATGGACCTCGACACCCTTCTGTTTAGTGTGCTACGCGTGTTGAGCATAGGATACAGCTGTTTGAGTCTCACGCTAGCTCGGTTGGTCATGTGTTGTATGTGGTCCCCCCAGAGTAATTTCCTGTCCAGCCAGACACCGAGGTATTTGACTTTCTCGCGGAAACGTATTGGACGTGCATGTAGAGTTATTGGTCTGCAGTAGCGGTGTTTGCGCAGTTGCTTCGGTCTTTTAGTGAACAGAACGGCTTCGCACTTGTCGACGTTTACTCTAACACGCCATTTCTCCAACCAAGGCTCGGCCACTCTGAGTGCAGTCTGCAGGCGTGACGTAATGTTTGATGGTTTCCAATCTTGCGCGAGGATGGCTGTGTCATCCGCGTAGATTGCCATCATTGTGTTGTGTGAGGTTGGAAGATCGTTTATGTAGAGGTTAAACAGTAGGGGCCCTAGGATGCTTCCCTGGGGTACTCCCGCGTGTATACCGTGTCGTGTTGATCGTTTTCCCTGCACGTCAGTGTTGAAACTCCTGTCTGTGAGGTATGAGTGTATTAGACGCAGCAGCCCGTCGGGGAATCCCGCGTCGCTGAGTTTCCGGATGAGGCCGTTGTGCCATAGACGGTCGAAAGCCTTTTCGATGTCCAGGAACACTGCCCCTGTAGCTTTGTTTATGTTGAAGCCATGTGTTATATGTTCATCGACCCGTAGGAGTTGTTGTGTTGTGGAGTGGTGATTCCTGAAGCCGAATTGCTCCGGTCTCAGGATGTCATTTGTTATGCAGTGCCTAGTGATGCGTTTGAGAATCACCTTCTCAACAACCTTACTGAGCGAGCTCAGAAGGCTGATGGGTCGGTAATTTTGTGGGAGGCTGTGGTCTTTCCCCGGCTTCCTGAACATCAGGACCTTGGCCGTCTTCCAAAAGGCGGGGAAGTGTTGGTGTTTTAGTGTGGCATTCACCAGGCGCTCCTTCCCGCTCCGGAAAGCCGTGCGTTAGATCGCTCGGCTAACCGGGCGGGCGCCTTCGTCCTTAGACGGGAAAGGGGCCACTTTTGGAATGCTGCTATTCACTAGTATGTGAAGAGGCGCTTCACTAACATTTTTCTCTTGTCACGCTTGTAGCAATTTATCTTACCACGCATGCTGGCTTTTACTCCTAAAGTGTTCTCCTGTTTTCTACTGCGCGTGAGAAAAGCGAAGTAAAGCAGGCTTCCCGTTTCGCGCAGCTCAGCCACATCGGCGGGTTAAGAGTAACCATCGACATCAGCCGCATACGGGCTTTGAGATAATCCAAAGACGATCGGTGAAAATTTGTGGCGGACGTGGACTCGAACCCGGATTTACCGCTCAATACGAGCGGTCGCCTTGACCGCCTAGACTATCCTAGCACGCTTCCCATCCAAAGCAAATTTTCATCCCGTCGTACTCAGATAGCATCTTTGTCCATTCTCCTTCTGCTGGCACTTCCCCCTGATTTCCATAGAAGTTCGGACCTAACGAACATTCGCACTGAAATCATTGTAATAGCCGTTGAGCTCATAGACATGAAGATATACACACGTATATATTGATAGTCTGTTCTGTCGGTCATATAAAGCAGATGGAAGTACGAGGGCAGTTCAATAAGTAATGTAACATATTTTTTTTTCTGAAACAGGGTTTGTTTTTTTCAGCATTGAAATACACCAGGTTATTCCCCAATCTTTTAGCTACACAACACTATTTTTCAACGTAATCTCCATTCAATGAAGCCGGCCGAAGTGGCCGTGCGGTTAAAGGCGCTGCAGTCTGGAACCGCAAGACCGCTACGGTCGCAGGTTCGAATCCTGCCTCGGGCATGGATGTTTGTGATGTCCTTAGGTTAGTTAGGTTTAACTAGTTCTAAGTTCTAGGGGACTAATGACCTCAGCAGTTGAGTCCCATAGTGCTCAGAGCCATTTGAACCATTTATCCATTCAATGCTACGGCCTTACGCCACCTTGAAATGAGGGCCTGTATGCCTGCACGGTACCATTCCACTGGTCGATGTCGGAGCCAACGTCGTACTGCATCAATAACTTCTTCATCATCCGCGTAGTGCGTCCCACGGATTGCGTCCTTCATTGGGCCAAACATATGGAAATCCGACGGTGCGAGATCGGGGCTGTAGGGTGCATGAGGAAGAACAGTCCACTGAAGTTTTGTGAGCTCCTCTCGGGTGCGAAGACTTGTGTGAGGTCTTGCGTTGTCATGAAGAAGGAGAAGTTCGTTCAGATTTTTGTGCCTACGAACACGCTGAAGTCGTTTCTTCAATTTCTGAAGAGTAGCACAATACACTTCAGAGTTGATCGTTTGACCATGGGGAAGGACATCGAACAGAATAACCCCTTCAGCGTCCCAGAAGACTGTAACCGTGACTTTACCGGCTGAGGGTATGGCTTTAAACTTTTTCTTGGTAGGGGAGTGGGTGTGGCGCCACTCCATTGATTGCCGTTTTGTTTCAGGTTCGAAGTGATGAACCCATGTTTCATCGCCTGTAACAATCTTTGACAAGAAATTGTCACCCTCAGCCACATGACGAGCAAGCAATTCCGCACAGATGGTTCTCCTTTGCTCTTTATGGTGTTCGGTTAGACAACGAGGGACCCAGCGGGAACAAACCTTTGAATATCCCAACTGGTGAACAATTGTGACAGCACTACCAACAGAGATGTCAAGTTGAGCACTGAGTTGTTTGATGGTGATCCGTCGATCATCTCGAACGAGTGTGTTTGCACGCTTCGCCATTGCAGGAGTCACAGCTGTGCACGGCCGGCCCGCATGCGGGAGATCAGACAGTCTTGCTTGACCTTGCGGCGATGATGACACACGCTTTGCCCAACGACTCACCGTGCTTTTGTCCACTGCCAGATCACCGTAGACATTCTGCAAGCGCCTATGAATATCTGAGATGCCCTTGTTTTCCGCCAAAAGAAACTCGATCACTGCCCATTGTTTGCAACGCACATTCGTTAAAGACGCCATTTTAACAGCTCCGTACAGCGCTGCCACCTGTCGGAAGTCAATGAAACTATACGAGACGAAGCGGGAATGTTTGAAAATATTCCACAAGAAATTTCCGGTTTTTTCAACCAAAATTGGCGAAGAAAAAAAATGTGTTGCATTACTTATTGAACTGCCCTCGTAGTATAGCATACACAAGGTAAAAAAAGGCAGTGCAATAAGTTTCCTTTAATTTACGTCTATGGTCACAAACTTTTTGTTAACAGATTACCGGTTTCGGTCTATAATGATCATCATCAAATCTGTTTTATAAAAACAAAGTCCCTCTGTACTGCAGCCACAGTGGTATCGTCAAATGTTAAATGCAAAATCAGTAGCATTTGACGATGCCACTATGGCTGCAGTACGAGGTGCATTCAAGTTCTAAGGCCTCCGATTTTTTTTCTCCGGACTGGAAAGAGATAGAAACATGCGCATTGTTTTAAAATGAGGCCGCGTTCATTGTCAATACGTCCCAGAGATGGCAGCACCGTACGGCAGATGGAATTTTACCGTCAGCGGCGAGAATGATAACTGTTTTAAATACTTAAAATAGCGACGTTTTCCTTACTTGAACAGCGTGCAATCATTCGTCTTCTGAATTTGCGTGGTGTGAAACCAATTGAAATTCATCGACAGTTGAAGGAGTCATGTGGTGATGGAGTTATGGATGTGTCGAAAGTGCGTTCGTGGGTGCGACAGTTTAATGAAGGCAGAACATCGTGTGACAACAAACCGAAACAACCTTGGGCTCGCACAAGCCGGTCTGACGACATGATCGAGAAAGTGAAGAGAATTGTTTTGGGGGATCGCCGACTGACTGTTGAACAGATCGCCTCCAGAGTTGGCATTTCTGTGGGTTCTGTGCACACAATCCTGCATGACGACCTGAAAATGCGAAAAGTGTCATCCAGGTGGGTGCCACGAATGCTGACGGAAGACCACATGGCTGCCCGTGTGGCATGTTGCCAAGCAATGTTGACGCGCAGCGACAGCACGAATGGGACTTTCTTTTCGTCGGTTGCGACAATGGATGAGACGTGGATGCCATTTTTCAATCCAGAAACAAAGCGCCAGTCAGCTCAATGGAAGCACACAGATTCACCGCCACCAAAAAAATTTCGGGTAACCGCCAGTGCTGAAAAAATGATGGCGTCCATGTTCTGGGACAGCGAGGGCGTAATCCTTACCCATTGCGTTCCAAAGGGCACTACAGTAACAGGTGCATCCTACGAAAATGTTTTGAAGAACAAATTCCTTCCTGCACTGCAACAAAAACGTCCGGGAAGGGCTGCGCGTGTTCTGTTTCACCAAGACAAACGCACCCGCACATCGAGCTAACATTACGCAACAGTTTCTTCGTGATAACAACTTTGAAGTGATTCCTCAAGCTCCCTACTCACATGACCTGGCTCCTAGTGACTTTTGGCTTTTTCCAACAATGAAAGACACTCTCCGTAGCCGCACATTCACCAGCCGTGCTGCTATTGCCTCAGCGATTTTCCAGTGGTCAAAACAGACTCCTGAAGAAGCCTTCGCCGCTGCCATGGAATCATGGCGTCAGCGTTGTGAAAAATTTGTACGTCTGCAGGGCGATTACGTCGAGAAGTAACGCCAGTTTCATCGATTTCGGGTGAGTAGTTAATTAGAAAAAAAATCGGAGGCCTTAGAACTTGAATGCACCTCGTACATAGGGTCTTTGTTTTTATAAAACAGATCTGATGATGGCCATTATAGACCGAAACCGGTACTCTGTTAACAAAAAGTTTGTGACCATACACGTAAACTTATTATATATACTGGTCACTGTTTTGTTTGCGACAATGTCGCAGCTTGTGAAAAGGCAGTGCATCGCCGGAGCTGTCGACTGTACTCGGGTGATTCATGTGAAATGGTTTCCAACATGATTATGGCCACCCGACGGGAATTAACACACCTCGAACGCGGAATAGTAGTTGCAGCTAGACGCATGGGACATTCCATTTCGGAAATCGTTAGAGAATTCAACATTCCCGATCCACAGCGACAAGAGTGTCCCTAGAATACCAAATTTCAGGCATTACCTCTCAACACGGACAACGTAGTGGCCGATGGCCTTCACTTAACAACTCTGAGCAGCGCCATTTCTGGAGAGTTGTCAGTGTTAACGGACCAGAAATACTGCGTGAAATAATCGCAGAAATCAATGTGGAACGTACAACGAACGTGTCCGTTTGGACAGTGCGATAAAATTTTGCGTTAATGGGCTGTGGCAGCAGACGACTAACGCGAGTGCCTTTGCTAACAGCACGAATCGCCTGTGGCGCCTCTCCTGGGCTCGTGATTATATCGGTAGGACCCTAGACGACTGGAAGTGACCTGATCAGATGAGTCCCAATTTCAGTTGGTATGAGCTGATGGTAGCATTCGAGTGTAGCGCAGACCCACGAAGCCATGGACGCACTTTGTCAAAAATACGTTGTGCAAGCTGGTGGTGGCTCCATAATGCTGTGGAATGGACTGGTTCATCTGATCCAACAGACCCGATCACTGACTGGAAATGGTTATGTTTGGCTGCATGGAGACCATTTGCAGCCAATCGTGAACTTCATGTTCCCAAATAAAGACGGAATTTTTATGGATGATAATGCGGTATATTTTGGGCCACAATTCCTCATGATTGGTTTGAAGAACATTCTGGATAATTGGAGCAAATGATTGGGTCACCCGTCGAACATTTATGGGAAAAATGGCTGTGAGCGCTATGGGACTTAACACCTGTGGTCATCAGTCCCCTAGAACTTAGAACTACTTAAACCTAACTAACCTAAGGACATCACACACATCCATGCCCGAGACAGGATTCGAACCTGCGACCGTAGCGGTCGCGCGGTTCCAGACTGAAGCGCCTAGAACCGCTCGGCCACTCCGGCCCGCCATTTATGGGACATAATGGAGAGGTCAGTTGGTCCACAAAATGCTGCACCGGCAACGTTTTCGCAATTATTGACGGCTACAGATGCAGCACGGCTCAGTATTTTTGCAGGGGACTTGTAATTACTTGTTGAGTCCATATCATGTCGAGTAGCTGCACTACACTGGGCAGAAGTATTTCCGACACGATATTGGAATGCATCCCATGATTTTTGTCATCTCAGTGTGTATATATGTATATATCCTGATGGACGAAGCTAAGGACCGAGCTTAACTGTATGGTTCCTGTAGCAACAGTGATGTCACCGGCTTAAATTTGTCTGTGGCTGAGTCACGCGGTGGGGTAGATGGAAATTTCATTCCTGACTGCTTCTAGTTTGTCACCAAACTGTAAAGCAGTGGTTGTTGTGTGCTTCTCGTGCTGTATGTTTTAAATGCGAATGCAGGTTATGATACGGTGTAGTTTTTGTTAGGAACACCATTTTCGCGTTGTATCAAGCCTTGTATTACGAAATTCGTAAACGCGTTCGATGGAAATGGATGAGAGATTTCGGAATTGTTTGTTTGCCTTGCCGATGCCATACAATTTGAAGAACACCACTCACGTTTTCCTTCATGCGCACCTGAAAACCTTAAAAATTTCTTTCGGCCTGTATTCTCGAAGACACAACGCATAAGAAACGAATTCTCTACTTTTTATGCCAACGAGAACTACAGAAAGATTTCCACAGGAAAGATGTTAGAAATGCTTAGTGAGGATAAGGAAATTTCTACGGATACTCAATAACTGTTTTCCCTTACTTCGTCCATCTCTTCTACTACTGCATCTGTGGAACGGACCTTTTCTTGCCTGAAGCTCGTAAAAATGAACTTGAGGAACGCAATTTCACGAGAAATTCTAGAGCAGTTATAAAAGCACAGCCATTGAATTAAGAAATCATCGACAAGTTTCCGGCATTAAAGGACCGAAGGATTGACTTGTTGTACAAGAAATAAATTTATACGAAGACAGTAACTTGTTCTCGAAAGAGCAGTTACTGTTGATGACCATGCAGCTTTTCCCTGGAATAAATCATGACTAACTGACAACCACAGCTGCCGACAGGTGTTGTTGATATACCTCGATGTGGACAGCTGAAAATGTGTGACCCGACCGGGACTCGAACCCGGGATCTCCTGCTTGCATGGCAGACGCTCTATCCACCTGAGCCACCGAGGACGCAGCTGAACAGCGCGACTGCAGGGATTTATCCCTTGCACGCTTCCCGTGAGACTCACACTCCCAACTGTCCACAATGCTACATATGTATTGTACCTTATAGACATTTGCCCACCCACTCATTACTCGCGCACGCTTTGGCGAATCCCGTAAGAGTTTGGGCAACCTGTGCGCATTCGCACAGACGAAGGTCAATGG
The DNA here is from genome assembly GCF_023898315.1 of Schistocerca nitens. Taxonomy (NCBI): domain Eukaryota; kingdom Metazoa; phylum Arthropoda; class Insecta; order Orthoptera; family Acrididae; genus Schistocerca; species Schistocerca nitens. The sequence continues at coordinate 87,955,521 of NC_064620.1, forward strand.
CTGGGTAGCCGTTAACTGCTCTCCGTTGGATCTTCTCTATCTCTTCTATCAACCCTATCTAGTACGGATCCCACACTGCTGAGCAGTATTCAAGCAGTGGGCGAACAAGCGTACTGTAACCTACTTCCTTTGTTTTCGGATTGCATTTCCTTAGGATTCTTCCAATGAATCTCAGTCTGGCATCTGCTTTACCGGCGATCAACTTTATATGATCATTCCATTTTAAATCACTCCTAATGCGTACTCCCAGATAATTTATGGAATTAACTGCTTCCAGTTGCTGACCTGCTATTTTGTAGCTAAATGATAAGGGATGTATCTTTCTATGTATTCGCAGCACATTACACTTGTCTACATTAAGATTCAATTGCCATTCCCTGCACCATGCGTCAATTCGCTGCAGATCCTCCTGCATTTCAGTACAATTTTCCATTGGTACAACCTCTCGATACACCACAGCATCATCTGCAAAAACCCTCAGTGAACTTCCGATGTAATCCACAAGGTCATTTATGTATATTGTGAAAAACAACGGTCCTATGACACTCCCCTGCGGCACACCTGAAATCATACTTCGGAAGAGTTCTCTCCATTGAGAATGACATGCTGCGTTCTGTTATCTTGGAACTCTTCAATCCAATCACACAATTGGTTGCATAGTCCATATGCTCTTACTTTGTTCATTAAACGACTGTGGGGAACTGTATCGAACGCCTTGCGGAAGTCAAGTCTACCTGTGAACCCGTGTCTATGGCCCTCTGAGTCTCGTGGACGAATAGCGCGAGCCGGGTTTCACACAACCGTCTTTTTCGAAACCCATGCTGATTCCTACAGAGTAGATTTCTAGTCTCCAGAAAAGTCATTATATTCGACATAATGCGTGTTCCAAAATTCTACAACTGATCGACGTTAGAGATATAGGTCTATAATTCTGCTCATCTGTTCGACGTCCCTTCTTGAAAACGGGGATGACCTGTGCCCTTTTCCAATCCTTTGCAACGCTACGCTCTTCTAGAGACCTACGGTACACCATTGCAAGACGGGGGGGCAAGTTCCGTCGCGTACTCTGTGTAAAATCGAACTGGTATCCCATCAGGTCCAGCGGCCTTTCCTCTTTTGAGCGATTTTAATTGTTTCTCTATCCCTCTGTCGTCTATTTCGATATCTACCATTTTGCCATCTGTGCGACAATCTAGAGAAGGAACTACAGTGCAGTCTTCCTCTGTGAAACAGCTTTGGAAAATATATTTAGTATTTCGGCCTTTAGTCTGTCATCCTCTGTTTCAGTACCATTTTGGTCACAGAGTGTCTGGACATTTTGTTTTGATCCACCAACCGTTTTGACATAAGACCAAAATTTCTTAGGATTTTCTGCCAAGTCAGTACATAGAACTTTACTTTTGAATTCATTGAACGCCTCTCGCATAGCCCTCCTCACACTACATTTCGCTTCGCGTAATTTTTGTTTGTCTGCAAGGCTTTGGCTATGTTTATGTTTACTGTGAAGTTCCCTTTGCTTCCGCAGCAGTTTTCTAACTCGGTTGTTGTACCACGATCTTGCTTGGCACATACTCATCTAACGCATATTGTACGATGGTTTTGAACTTTGTCCACTGATCCTCAACACTATCTGTACTTGAGACAAAACTTTTGTGTTGAGCCGTCAGGTACTCTGTAATCTGCTTTTTGTCACTTTTGCTAAACAGAAAAATCATCCTACCTTTTTTAATATTTCTATTTACGGCTGAAATCATCGATGCCGTAACCGCTTTATGATCGCTGATTCCCTGTTCTGCGTTAACTGTTTCAAATAGTTCGGGTCTGTTTGTCACCAGAAGGTTTAATATGTTATCGCCACGAGTCGGTTCTCTGTTTAACTGCTCAAGGTAGTTTTCAGATAAAGCACTTAAAAAAATTTCACTGGATTCTTTGTCCCTGCCACCCGTTATGAACATTTAAGTCTCCCAGTCTATATCCGGCAAATTAAAATCTCCACCCAGAACTATAACGTGGTGGGGAAATCTACTCGAAATATTTTCCAAATTATCCTTCAGGTGCTCAGCCACAACAGCTGCTGAGCCAGGGGCCTATAAAGACATCCAATTACCATGTCTGAGCCTGCTTTAACCGTGACCTTCACCCAAATCATTTCACATTTCGGATCTCCGTCAATTTCCTTCGATACTATTGCACTTCTTATCGCTATAGACACGCCTCCCCATTCACTGTCCAGCCTGTCTCTCCGGTATACATTCCAATCTGAGTTTAGGATTTCATTACTGTTTACGTCTGGTTTCAGACAACTGTCTGTCCCCAGTTCCATATGGGCGTTGTGACCGTTTATTAATGAGAGCAGTTCTGGGACCTTTCTATAGACGCTCGTGCAGTTTACTATTAGCACATTACTATTGTTATTCCCTGTTGCATTTTGCCTACTCCTACCTTGCCGCGTCTCAGGAGGCGTCTTGTCGGGTCTAGGGAGGGAATTCTCTAACCTAAAAAACCCACATGTGCACTCCACACGTACTCCGCTACCCTTGTAGCCGCTTCCGGCGTGTAGTGCACGCCTGACCTATTCAGGGGGACCCTACATTTCTCCACCCGATAGCGGAGGTCGAGAAATTTGCACCCCAGATCTCCGCAGAATCGTCTGTCTCTGGTTTAAGCCTTCCACTCCGCTCCAAACCAGAGGACCGCGATCGGTTCTGGGAACGATACTACAAATAGTTAGCTCTGATTCCACCCCGCGAGCGAGGCTTTCCGCCTTCACCAATTGCGCCAACCGCCTGTACGAACTGAGGATGACCTCTGAACCCAGACGGCAGGAGTCATTGGTGCCGACATGAGCAACAATTTGCTGTCGGGTGCACCCAGTGCTCTCTATCGCCGCCGGTAGGGCCTCCTCCACATCTCGGATGAGACCCCCCGGCAAGCAGACAGAGTGAAGAACACTGGCCTTCTTCCCCGACCTTTCCGCTATTTCCCTAAGGGGCTCCATCACCCGCCTAACGTTGGAGCTCCCAATAACTAATAAACCCCTCTCCCCGTGTGCCTGCTCGGTCCTTGCTGAAGGAGCGGCCACATGTCCACTCACAGGCAGAGCGAGCGATGCCACACGGCCAGCCTCCACATTGAACCTCCGCCTCGTGCGCCGCGAACGCCACTGAACCCGCCACTCCCCTTGGGGAGAGGGTGGCCCAACCGCACCCGATACCCGCGAAGATGTCTCGACAGCAGGGACAGTGGGTGAAGCATGTAACACCTTGGGTGTACCATGCGACGCACCAGACTCCCCACTGCCGCTACACTCCGAGGCAGCAGCCTGAAGACGGCTGACCGCGGCCATCAACACGTTCAGCTGTTCGCGAACAGTGGCCAGCTCCTCCTGCGTCCGTACACAGCAGTCACACTTATACCTACCGAGGAGATCACGAATGTAAAATTAGAGAGATTCGAGCGCGCACGGAGGCTTTCAGACAGTCGTTCTTCCCGCGAACCATACGCGACTGGAACAGAAAAGGGAAGTAATGACAGTGGCACGTAAAGTGCCCTCCGCCACACACTGTTGGGTGGCTTGCGGAGTATAAATGTAGATGTAGATGTAGTTACGCATCCTCTGGCTGTGTTGTTCCTTCCTCTCCTGTGTCCAGAGGGCACCAGTCTCCTTTCTTGGCAGTCTGTCCTGCAACTTTTGTCGAGGCTTCTTCCTGAGTATCGTCCGATCCTTCAAGTTTCCTTCTGTTATTCCCGGTTCCTGAAGGTCTTTCTCTGCTTCAGTCAACCAAAGTGACATGGTCTTCCTCTTTTGTCAGTAACAGAGAAGCTGGTTGGTCAATCTGTTACGATGCGTCCTGTAAACGTGTCCATAAAATGCTAGACGTCTTTTCCTATCTACATCTGTGATTCTTTCCCAGAGCTCTCGGTTGGCTCGCCTTTTATAATTGTCGCCTTCCTTGACTGGCCCCAGTTTCTTCCCCATTATCTTTCTCTGCTGGATTTCGAGCTTTTCAGTAAGTCCATTCCTACTGAGTATTAAACATTCTGAAGCATATAAGGCTTCAGGACGGATGATTGTCTGGTAATGCTTCAGTCTCATGTTGTGGGAGAGACATTTATTTTTACAAGTATTCTTGGTCAGCTGGTATGCCAGCTTTAGCTTGTTGACTCGAGTTGGTAGTGCTGTTCCTTCATATAGATTATGTTCCAGCCAATCTCCCAAGTACTTAAACCTGTTGGTTTTCTTGATCTCTCCCTGGTCTAGATGCAGTGTACTGGAAGATTCACCTACTGGTATGTTCGTGATGTACTGCGTTTTTCCAAGTGATACATGAATCCCAACCTTTTCTGCTTCCTGTCTGAGAAAGTTGAGTTGTTTCACTGATGTTTCTATCGAATCTGATAGAAGTGTTAGGTCATCGGCAAATGCCAGGCAATTAACATTGAGTTCATTGCACTTATGTCCCAGAGATAACATTTGGAATCCCCTCCCGAGCTAACTCCTTCCGCCACTCACTTATTATCTTTTCCAGGGCACAGTTGAAGAGGAAAGGGTACAGACCATCTCCCTGTCTTACTCCCGATTTGATTTCAAAACTTTCTGAGAGGGTTCCTCTGAACTTTACTCGTGACCTGGTGCTGCTTAAAGTCTGTAGGATAAGGCTGTGGGTCTTCTCATCTAGCCCTAGTTCTTGCAGCATCTTCATGAGAGTAGGTCTAACAACTGAGTCATATGCCTTCTTGAAGCCAACGAAGATGACGACATACTTCTTACCAGCCATTTCTACTTGTCGTAGCACTGACTTCAGGTTCAGTATCTGTTCAGTACAAGAGCGTTCTTTTCTAATCCTGCTTGGTATTCCCCTATCTGTGGGTCCAGTTGAGGTTCAGCTCTGTTTAGTAAGGCCTTGGAGAAAATCTTGTATGTGACAGGTACCAATGAGATTCCTCGATAATTATTTATGTCAGTCAAGTCCCTTTCTTGTGTAAGAGATGAATCAAGGCAGAGGTCACTAGATAATGTTTCAGTCTCCCAAATGGTTTTTAGGATTTCCGTTAACTTGATTACAGTCTTGTCTCCCACCTGCTTCCATAGAATGGCCACTATTGAGTCTTCTTCTGAAGCTTTGTTGTTTTTCAAGGACTGGATGATTTCTATTACCTCTTCTTTCGTCGGTGGTTACGAGTTTGGATGCTTGGTGCTGCCCTGGTAATCAAAGAATGTGTCAGGTGATTCACAGTTCAGGAGATTCTCGAAGTATATGGCTAGAAGATGCAGTTGTCTATATCGTTGTAGGATAGCTTCCCATCTGATCCTCTGAAGTGGAAGCTAGGTGGACTGTAGTAGCTAAGCTTCCGTTTAAAACATCTGTAGAAATTCCTGGTGTTTTTTTTTTTGTTTTTTTTTTTTTTTAAGTCGACATTCAGTTGTGCCAATTGGTCTTTTGTGAACTGCCGGTTTACTTGTCTGATGGTTCTGGCAGTTTACTTTCGTTGTTCTATGAACTTGTCTGTGTTCTCTTGTGTCTTCTGCGAGTTCCACTTCAGCCAGACCATCTGTCTCAGCATCACTGCTTCCTCACAGGTAGTTGTCACCAGGCATGTTTCCACAGTTTCTGTAATGCTGCAATCTCTGTGGCAACTTTTACTATGTTTCTTCCTCAATTCATCACAATCTCTACTTTCGAGTGATTCCAGTTTCTCTGTGAATTGGTTGCAAATCGACAGTTTTTATGTATCAAACTTGGTAAGCTTGAGTGACTTGGTTCTCTTAGTGTTCCTAGGCAGAAATCTCAGCTTTATTTTGGAGAGGTAGTGGTAAGAGTCCAAGTTTGCTCGTCTCAGAACTTTTACATTGTGGATCTCTCTACGGGATTTCCTTGAGACGGCAACATGATCAATCTGAAATTCTCCCAAGAGGTTGTTGGGTGATGCCCAGGTCATCTGCTTCTTTGGTAGTCTCTTGAAGGTCGACCAAGTTGAAAGCTTTATAGAGTGCCACAAGACGCTCTCCATTCCTGTTGGAGAGTCAATGTGTCTATTTTGAGTAGCGAGTTGATGTTCAATGTGCCAAAGTAGTTCTGTTGTTTATATCTGATTTTCTTGTTCGTAGTTCCAGGACGCTTCGATTCGTCCTCAAAGCATGTTCGTGTGGGCTTCCCAGAATCCAAAGGCCCACTGACACCGCCAAAGGTGGAGGTGCATCTGATACCACCTGGGGTAGTAACTTCCGTGAGTTTGTCCTCCATGCTTTAGTTGAAGACTGTCTTGGGGGACCAGAGGTTGGATCCTCTGATCAGGTTGCTACAGAGGTTGTGACCTCCGGTAGTTTTATTTAGTATTTCCTCCCGTAGACTGGTTGCCTTTCCAGGCTGAGGAGACCAATCTTCCCACAGTGGTTTTTCCGCCCTCCTTGCCGTTGAGATGATGCTAATCATCTTCGTCCGCCTGCGAAGCCGTTGACCAGTTTTCGCCTGTACCCTAGGCAGGGCCCCTTACAGGGAGCTACCAGCCGGGGCAGTTGGACCCTGCTTTTTTTAGGAGGTTGTTACTCCTTCCACTCCTACTTCCTCTACTCTTGCACTTAGAGGCCCCGGGTTTGCGACCGGTATAGCGGAGTTTGTACCTTTTATATGTATAAAAATCTGCTTTTTTGTCCTTTTGTAGAACTTTCAAAAATATACTAGTAATAAAAATGAATTTGTGTGATATAAAATGTAAAATCACACAATGCACGACCAGCTGCATAACAACAGGCAGCAGGTCTTTGCTTGAGAAATAAATAAATAAATACCCCATTTTGACACTTGAAACAAAAATATCTACTGCACACACTGCGACATGGTAACAGGTTAAAAAAGGAAGTAGATTGAATTTCTTTTATTTCCGTCATTTTTGGTCCTTGGACTACCCTTTTCGGTCAGCAATGACCATCTTCAGAGTTTAAGACAAGTTATAAAACAGATCTGAAGATCTACCGAAACCGGTAGTCTAAGGACAAAAGGTTTTGTGATAATTTGCGGAATTAGAAGAAATTCATTTTAATATCTGCTCCCACTCAGGTGTTGGTCTCAAACTACGCCTATCCCAACAGTTCTACTACACTGTGAAAGCAGAAAAGGAAAGAAGGGAAAGGGAAAAAAGGAATGAAGAGAGAAAAAGTTATTTTTTCCTCCGACTTGTGCAGTGAAGCCCATGAAAGCGCTAGTAGCCGTGGAGCAATAATGCACGTGTTCTCGAAATAAAGAGGAAAACCCTTGGGGATCTTAGTATCAAAAAAATCAGAAATAGTGCATCAGATCAACTGCTCATTGCCGGTCGCAGATATTATTCCAAAGGAATTTGGAGAAGTACTGCCTGTACATCGGATTACGGACAATGACGCAACGATAATACTCTTCTCACCAGTAGCAAAAGAATATCGAACTGCAATGGCACAGAACCGATTCACAGTGTGAGTCTTCGTCTGCCGTTGCTACACGTCATCCGGAAACAACATCGTTTGCGTTGTTTTTCGATCAGGAGCAGCCAATGTGAGGAATGCCAGAATTCGCTGGATCAAGTGCCAGACGTCTACTGCTGGACCACAAACGAAGCGATGTTCGTCCGTCTTCGGGACGTCGCACGTGGCGCAAAAGGAGGCGCCAGGGAGGTGAATTTGGTGGAGGCGAGAACAGTTCGGTTGTTTCTAGAATGAAATTTTACCTTGCACAGGACTGTGCGGCGATATAAAACTCCTGGCAGATTAAAACTGTATACCGGACCGAAACTCGAACTCGGGACCTTTGCCTTTCGCGGGTAAGTGCTCTACCTCATGAGCGGACTGAGCTACCCAAGCACGACCCACGACTCCTCCTCACAACTTTCTTTTCACCAGTACATCGTCTGCTACCTTTAGAACTTCACAGAAACTCTCCTGCGAAATTTGCAACAGTAGCACTCTTGAAAGAAAGGAGAGTGCGGAGATATGGCTTAGCCACAGCCTGGATGATGTTTCTAAAATGGAATTTTCAGTCAGTAGCGGAGTGTGCACTGATTCCGGCAGATTAAAACTGTGTGCAGGGCCGAGAGAAGAACTCGAGACCTTTGCCTTTGTGGGGAAGTCCTCTGGAAGGTAGGAGATGGGATACTTTTGGCAGTAAAGCTGTGAGGAGCGTTCGTGAGTCGTGCCTGAATAGCTCAGTTGGTAGAGCCTTTGCCCGCGAAAGGCAAAAGTCCCGATTTCGAGTCTCGGGCCAGCACACAGTTTTAATCTGCCAGGAAGTTTCATATCAGCGCACACTCCGCTGCAAAGTTAAAATTTCATTGGAGGTTTATTTTTCCTACCCATCCACTTTAGCTTACATTTTTCCTCATTCATTTCTCGATGTGCTTAAAATGCACGAAGGCTCCAACCGAAAACGACTCTCCCAAAGCTCTGATTCGTCGGCACTGGTCAAGGCCTCAGCATCTCCACAAGAGATACCTGCCCGTTCCTGTTAAGAAGATATACCGCTGCAGCAGGGCGAGTCTGCTAGTGACGATTCGTCTGCTTGCTGACAAGCGATTAACACATGGCGTCCGGTTGTACGATTTACGAAAGACGCCCGTGTCGTAGCGGCCACCTTCCTACAGGCTTCAGAAACCAGCTAATTACTTAATAGGCTCCATACAGAAAACCACTGAAGCAGCTCACTTCAGTGTAGCAATTTTTTATCGTTTCACGTGCTTAGGAGGAAATAAATCAGAATTAAAAACTGTCTCGTAAGCACACCAAACAGTAAAAAATTGTTACACTAAGGTGAACTACAGGGGCTTGCGATGCCACTATCCGAATGTTCTGTAATATTTTTAGACCATGCGGCATCGGACGTCTGGAAAGCGGCTATCGCGTGTAATAAGCCTGAATAGCTTTGCTATGCAGTTCAGACTACTACACGGAATTACTGAATAAATATTGGCGATGGCGTACAAGAAATCGAATGTTAAATGAATTTTGATTTTCATTAACAAAAATAACCTCTTAGAAGTGACTGAACAGAATGCACTAACTGGTGTACGTTAATCACGCCTAGCAGGCGAACAACATTTACCTAACACAATATACACACACATATGATAAACACTTGAACTTGCTGTAAGTTAGATTGATCCACACCAACTGTCAGTAATGATTTTAATGTTACTGAATTTGCATTGTACTGAAGGTACAATGAGTACTGTGGTGGCAATAAATTCTTTAATTGAATAATCAATTAACTCTATAGAACTGATGGTTACTAGAGATGATAAAAAACATTACTTTAGAATCATTTTGTTCTAATGAAACTGAATGAGTTTTTACGTTGATAATGCACTGAAAAGCCACCACATCGAGTTGAACTGTAATTAATGTGGCACAGTACCTGGCATCTTCTGTGAGTTGTATAATCCGCCGTTTGTTGGAAATTTTCGGCGTTAACTCCGATCATATCCTCTTGTTGCATTAATACGCCGATACTCACGTAATATAGCCTTTTTACTGGTATTGCTGCACACACAGTGATGGATTTGGGATAATAATGAACTATTTTCTGTAAATAATTGATGACACTCATGGAATGCACTTTGAATCACAAACTTATTATTTCACTCAGACATTACACTGTACTTATTATGGCGGCGGTATAAAATGCACTGTTCATAAAAACACTGTCGTACGATAACTATTAGTTCGTTGCTTGTGCCGGCGTGAGCTCATCAATGGATCTCATATGGTAGTAGGATCACATTTCAACATTAGCTGCACACACTGGTCGCTTCATACCTTGCTGCTGGTCGCTGCAGTCCGTCGTAAATTACGCAGACTTCCACAAGGCATGCCATGTGCGTTTTGAGCGGGAACCGCAACTATATCGCTAACAAGCCGTCTCCGTCGAAATGTTGCATCCTGCAAGCCTTATTGTCCATTTGACTTGCTGACACACCATAAATCCAGTTCGTGTTTGTTGTAAGCTCACTTTTAACTGTCTCTAAGCAACGTTACCGTGCCGTACTTAAACCGTCACTGTCGCGCCGCGTAACCTCTGTTCTGCATCCGAACAGTTCCAGAACACCTCTCTCTCTACCACCGAATTCACGCGCCAACCTGCATTGTCCGCGTTCTCGGGGATTTCTTCCCACACAGCATCCCAAGTGGGGAACAAACACTGTACCGTGGGATAGGCTTGATCAAGCAAACTGGTCAGATTAACCTTGGCAGTAATGCTACCTTGCAGAGTGACCATAGGATCCATGGAATACCACAACATGGCTGCCCAAATCTTCACCGAACCTCCGCCATGTTTCACTCTTGGGACGAAAATTCAGCAGAGGTTAGAAATAATCTGAAACAAGTCTCAGTGGACCGATTGACTTTCTTCCATTGCTCCATAGTCTAGGTTTTATGATTTCGGCTTCGCGTTTTCCTGTTACTGACTTTTGCGTCAGCGATCAGTGGTTTTGGAATTGCAGCTCGCCCTACAATTCCTTGGATATGGAGCTCGCTATAATATTATCCTAGTTTAATGCTTCTTTATTTGGTCATCCGATGGCAGCACTATTCAGATACTGTCTTACTCGTAGCGCTATTTCATTTGACTGCCGCCAGGCGGAAGCACCTGTGCTTTTGTTTGCGCAACTATCCAACAGATGCCATGAGCGTTCACTTATTCAACTGCTGTGCCTTGGCTATGCTTCGCTCTGGCATTACAGGTTGGACAAAAATGCGGAAACGCCACGAGAAATCCATGCTTGTACATAAGTGCAGATGCCAGCCAAACCTGCAGAATGCGTTGTTGAATTTGACCACGAACGGCTACTGTGCAGTGTCCTCAGTATGTTACAATGCCACTCATAGTCAGACTAATGTTCTGTGTGGTTATGAGTGCATTTTGTCGGAGATAAGTGAATTCGAACGTAGACAAACAGCTGCTGCTCGCATGGCTGATGCTTCCATCATCAAGGCTGAAAGTGTGTGTGTGTTGAGTGTTTGTGACAAACGGTCAGTGAGGAGGATTGTGGAGAAAAATAAGAGGACTGCACTTGCAAAAGTCACCGTAAAACTGAATGTCGCACTCGCGATCCCTGGCTGCACCAAAACAACATGGAGCGAGCTCCATATCCAAGGAATTGTAGGGCGAGCTGCAATTCCAAAACCACTGATCGCTGACGCAAAAGTCCGTAACAGGAAAACGCGAAGCCGAAATCATAAAACCTAGACTATGGAGCAATGGAAGAAAGTCAATCGGTCCACTGAGACTTGTTTCAGACTATTTCTAACCTCTGCTGAATTTTCGTCCCAAGAGTGAAACATGGCGGAGGTTCGGTGAAGATTTGGGCAGCCATGTTGTGGTATTCCATGGATCCTATGGTCACTCTGCAAGGTAGCATTACTGCCAAGGTTAATGTGACCAGTTTGCTTGATCAAGCCTATCCCACAGTACAGTGTTTGTTCCCAACTTGGGATGCTGTGTGGGAAGACGGCAGATCACCTGTTCACACAGCTCGCACTGTCCAGGACTGGTTTTATGAGCACAAAGATGAATTGTCGCATCTTCCCCGGCCACTACACTCACCAGATCTCGATGTTACTTACCCTTTTTAGACTACTTTGGGGAGAAAGGTGACTTGAACTTGCCAATGTTTTTCAGGAAAAATTGTATAAAATTCCTTTGACAACGATACAGTAGTTGTATTTATCCATTTATAGACGACTGGTAGTTGGTTTGAATGCCATCTGATTTTCTACACCATGTTAGACACAGTAATATGTTGTGTTTTGGTGCTTCCTTATTTTTGTCCATCCCTTGTATTTTGCTGGTTTTCGTGTACTGGTTGGCGTATATGGACCTAACAAATCCTGCTGAAACGTGGCTGCTGTGGCGCGAATGACTTCCATAAATCGCATAATCGCGTACTTCAACAAATACTTCTCACCTATAAATAGAATATTTCTTGTAAAGTGCAAACTTTCGCGGCCAGAAATGTCACAGTTAAGACATATTTCGGGCTGTTATTCCGTGGTCGGACGGATTTCACATTGAAACCCAATGTTTCTTCGCCATCTGTGAACATTTTCAAGTGAGATCATAGTTTCATTGAGTGCCCGATTGACACCCTGGGTCGCCACTGACTGCAGAAAAATTCCGTTCATGCCTCTTCCCGCGCAATAGAGTGACGTCACACACTTTGGATACCCGGGAGCCGTTGGCCACTGTGGACCGACGAGGTCCGCTATTGCTATCACCCAACGGTGGAAGACTCGTACACATCTTTATCAGCATCGAGATACAGACGTCTTGTGTTATGGAGAAATGTACATAGGTGCCACAAAAATAACGGTCAAAAAACGACTAGAAAAGCATAAAGGCAATTGTAGAAGGGGAGGGAGAGATAGAGCATCCTTTGCGGACCCCAGGAATTTCATTAGGAAGGAGGAGAGCGTGAAATTGAATGGCATCTGGATCCCGGTGCTGAAGAAGATGTGTATATTTTACTAACTGTGAGAATTTTTTTTATGCCCAGAACTAAATATTTAATTAAAACAAATAGTATATTACGTTTACCCGATGCGCCAGAGGGTGACTGTTCATAATAGTTACACAACACACTCGGAGCTGTAAACATGTCATGCTTTCTGCGAGGCAAAGACAAGAGAGTGGAATGACTCGGAACTCACCAGCACCAAGAAACTGTTAACTGTTACTACAGAAACGATTATGTTCCGACCGCGGGTAACACTGACAGTGCAGAGCTATCAGCGAATCACGACTACGTTGTAACACGAACTAAGCTTCCGAAAGAACGGGAACGTTTAAGGCGCTCCATTAACAGCCGGAACAGTCTGTTCATAACAGGTTGTGAGACTGAACACTGAGATTGACTATTACTGTGAAAAGGTATGAATAGTTTATTTTAAATTACTGAAATTTTAAAGGAACACTTAAACGTTATAATAAAAACTAAATAATTTACTCATTACTCTTCAAACACGAGATTTTTCTGTCTGTCCCAGATAGTAATGTAGATTCAATAACGTTGGAGGAGATACAGGGAACAGCAACATGTAGCAAAAACAGGAAGACTCCAGGCTGTTAAAAAATCAATATATAGCATAATATATCCATCAAATATTGCAAAACTTATAATGCTCGATTTTATGACTCTGTGCAGGCGAAGTGGTTATATACCTGAAGAGTGGCATATGTACCCCGGAAATGCCCAATTTATAAGAAAGGAAACAAACATTACTGTCAGAACTACAGAGATATTAGCCTTCCGAATCCCTGTTATAAATTGTAGGCTAGAATTTTGACAAAACGACTGTAGCCAATCGCTGAAACTATATTACCTGATGCCCAACATGGTTTTCGAAAAGGCAGACCATGATCGAACTGTATCCTCATCATGACACAACTAGTACGAAAACATAGTGAATTCCACTTACCACCTTTCCTTGCCTTCATTGTCTACGAAAAGGCGTCTGATAAAGTAAGTCGAAATAAACTGTAGGGCATTTTAACAAACAGTGATTCTATGTCGCCTTATAAGAATTGTACAAGATTTATATATGAATGACAAAATACGAATAAAAATAGCAGGCAGCAGACATAATACGGCTGAAATAAACTAAGGAGTTAGACAGACGTGTCCCCTCTCAATCACTCTTTGTAATATGTGTGTTACCGGCCAACCAGATTTTAGGATGAACTAGTTTCGCCTAGGTCAAACTCATTCATCCTGTTACCAATTGGATAAAACAGCTTAGCCTAGGTCGAATCGGTTTATCCTAGTCAGAATGGTTCAAATGACTCTGAGCACTATGGGACTTAACTTCTGAGGTCATCAGTCACCTAGAACTTAGAACTAATTAAACCTAACTAACCTAAGGACATCACACACATCCATGCCCGAGGCAGGATTCGAACCTGCGAACGTAGCGTGCTTTAGGGTAAAGTGGTACGTCCTAGTCTGAACTAATTTCACCTAGTCTGTATCTTCTATAAGCGTTTCAAAGTTTCGGAACGCATGTCGCTGACTGTACGAACGGGGAATGCCCGAATCATCTCTGGCTCACCCCTCGCGCCTCTCAACCGCTCTTCGCTCGCACTGTTCTTTGTTTCGAACGGTATTTTGCATCGACGAGTGCGCGTGTTAAGTTATAATCCTAGTATAATTACGGGTAATCCTAGTATAATTACTGTGAGGCGTTTCATCATGGATGAGCCTTCGTGTAGTAGACAAGCCAATCAAAATCTGTGGAGAGAAAAGTTTCTGGAGGAAGTTTTGCACAGTGAAAACAAAAAGTCTTCTTGTTATAATGTGTTATCCGTAGACGAATTTGCGGATTTGGTGAAACAAGTAGAAGACGCGGAAAAGTTGCAAAAAAGAACATCATTACAAAAAAGAAGACTGAAACGATTTGCTGTTTTGAAAATTGGTGAGGTGAAAAACTCACTGCATGGTGTGAAGGGGATATAAAATACTTTGTTCCAGCTGCTTGAACTTTATGATGTGACTGACGCAGCTCACGTAGCTGTGGGTCATGGTGGTCGCGATAGGATGTTACCCGAGACATAAAAAACAAATATGCCAATATCACAAAGGAAATGATATGCCTCCATTTATAAATGAGTGATGTTTGTCAACAAAAGAAGACAAAAAAGAAAAGAGGGTGAAACGTCCCCTTAGAAAAATTATACATGACTGTGCTTAAACTGACACACAATGTTTTTAGCGCAACGGAATCTGATTTTCAATAATCCCTACAAAAGAATGGCCCTGACTAACATTAACCTATACCTTTCACAAATCACTTACCTCACAAAAATCTTCGTTACTCGAACTACTGCAATACAGCGAGCGCCACTACTGCCAGCTAAATAAAAGATTCAAACTACTGAAGGCACTAACTACTGATAGGCATAGTTAGCAAATGAAAGATTTTGATAGAGAACAAACAATGTATTTACCTTAATAGTGTTCAAAAGTTATAATATACACTCCTGGAAATTGAAATAAGAACACCGTGAATTCATTGTCCCAGAAAGGGGAAACTTTATTGACACATTCCTGGGATCAGATACATCACATGATCACACTGACAGAACCACAGGCACATAGACACAGGCAACAGAGCATGCACAATGTCGGCACTAGTACAGTGTATATCGACCTTTCGCAGCAATGCAGGCTGCTATTCTCCCATGGAGACGATCGTAGAGATGCTGGATGTAGTCCTGTGGAACGGCTTGCCATGCCATTTCCACCTGGCGCCTCAGTTGGACCAGCGTTCGTGCTGGACGTGCAGACCGCGTGAGACGACGCTTCATCCAGTCCCAAACATGCTCAATGGGGGACAGATCCGTAGATCTTGCTGGCCAGGGTAGTTGACTTACACCTTCTAGAGCACGTTGGGTGGCACGGGATACATGCGGACGTGCATTGTCCTGTTGGAACAGCAGGTGCCCTTGCCGGTCTAGGAATGGTAGAACGATGGGTTCGATGACGGTTTGGATGTACCGTGCACTATTCAGTGTCCCCTCGACGATCACCAGTGGTGTACGGCCAGTGTAGGAGATCGCTCCCCACACCATGATGCCGGGTGTTGGCCCTGTGTGCCTCGGTCGTACGCGGTCCTGATTGTGGCGCTCACCTGCACGGCGCCAAACACGCATACGACCATCATTGGCACCAAGGCAGAAGCGACTCTCATCGCTGAAGACGACACGTCTCCATTCGTCCCTCCATTCACGCCTGTCGCGACACCACTGGAGGCGGGCTGCACGATGTTGGGGCGTGAGCGGAAGACGGCCTAACGGTGTGCGGGACCGTAGCCCAGCTTCATGGAGACGCTTGCGAATGGTCCTCGCCGATACCCCAGGAGCAACAGTGTCCCTAATTTGCTGGGAAGTGGCGGTGCGGTCCCCTACGGCACTGCGTAGGATCCTACGGTCTTGGCGTGCATCCGTGCGTCGCTGCGGTCCGGTCCCAGGTCGACGGGCACGTGCACCTTCCGCCGACCACTGGCGACAACATCGATGTACTGTGGAGACCTCACGCCCCACGTGTTGAGCAATTCGGCGGTACGTCCACCCGGCCTCCCGCATGCCCACTATACGCCCTCGCTCAAAGTCCGTCAACTGCACATACGGTTCACGTCCACGCTGTCGCGGCATGCTACCAGTGTTAAAGACTGCGATGGAGCTCCGTATGCCACGGCAAACTGGCTGACACTGACGGCGGCGGTGCACAAATGCTGCGCAGCTAGCGCCATTCTACGGCCAACACCGCGGTTCCTGGTGTGTCCGCTGTGCCGTGCGTGTGATCATTGCTTGTACAGCCCTCTCGCAGTGTCCGGAGCAAGTATGGTGGGTCTGACACACCGGTGTCAATGTGTTCTTTTTTCCATTTCCAGGAGTGTATATATCAGTCCATGATATCCAATATTACAAATTTACTCTTTCTGATGGACACACGTCCAGATCGTCCGCTTTCAAAATTCCGCCATCTCTCTCCCCACATCCACCACTGCTGGCGGCTCACCTCCAACTGCGTAACGCTACGCGCTGTTAACAGCCAACTGCCCAACGCTACAATAGAGAATATTACAACAATGCCACCCAGCCACAGACTGCACACAGCACAGCCAGTGATTTTCATACAGAGCGCTATGTGGCGTTACCAATATAAAAACCTAAACAGCCTACTTACAAGGGCTAGTTTCAAACGTTCCATTCGGAAACGAACAGCAGATGCCAAGTCGATTTGCTTGATTTCCAAACACAACCAGACTGGAATTTAAAATTAATTCTAGTTTACCAAGACCATATCACAAAATTGGTTCTCCTTCTTGCGTTAACACCAAAGAGGGCTGAAGAAATGGCTATCATTTGAATGACATATTCCTAACTGTAGGGACGCCTGCGAGCTAACACCCCAAAGATGTTCGGGCTCACATGCGCTTCCTCTTCGTCGAAAAGTCTTGGTTCAAACTCGTCTAGGGGTTGAAACGCACGTGTCGCATTACGCGCCCTAAATTAGATACTTGTGACCCTTATGGTTAAATTGTCTGGCTGGTGGCAAGTCTGCGAAATACCAAGTTAATATAACATATAATAACGGTAATAATAATATAGGGAACTAAGTTAAGGACCCATAAATGATGGAGGCCACACAGTTGCGATTTGGTTAGAATAATGTTTATTCACAAAGAAAACTAATAGCGAAAATGGTCGTATTTAGAGTTACTGTTACACTCGAGCGCATATCCATTTGACACAGTTCGATCATTCACAATCTCATTGCGAAATACAAGTCCCCCTCGTTAACTACGCTTAGAGTTCACACGAGGCGCGCGGCTGCTCACCGCTCAGAGACTAAGTCCCGCGATACCACACAACGCGACATTTTCTAAGTCGTTTCACGTCCTAGCTGCCTAAAGACCGACTGTCCGCTTTCGCGTCTCAAGCCGAACTGTACCTTTTGGTGTCCCCAGCCGAACTGCCCGCCTTTGCGTCTGCACCAACACTCCCTCTGCCCGTCTCCGACCGCGTTCCCCGAGCGCCGAACATCTTCGCACAGCTGACTAACGCAGTTCCCTTTCCTGGAGCCGTCCATCTGATTCGCTACAGCTCATTCTACATTACTATACATTTTAACATACTCAAATAATCAAAGCTTGACCACTTTCACGTTCTAAATAAAGTAACAATATCCATTACATAATAAAAGTAATGTGCAGAACAGATTCTTAATTTAAAAACAATTTTGTGAGTGAGAGCTATACAAAATAAAAATACAGTAGTTACTTTCGTAGACTTCAAGAAGGCCTACGACTCAGTTGACAGACAAACACTACTCCAGATACTTTATGAATCAGGGATAGATGAAAACACCAGAAGACTTGTTGAACAAACGCTCACAGATACAACATCAAGAATTAAATTTCAAGGCGAAATTTCTGAACCATTCAAAATCAAAACAGGAGTTCGACAAGGTGACGGACTGTCCCCAATTCTCTTTAACTTGGTTTTAGATAAAGTAGTGAAAACATGGGAAAACACATTAAAAAACAGAGGCACAAAGGGTATAAGCATGGGCCAAGGAAAGAACAAATTTGAAGTAAAATTTTTAGCCTTTGCGGATGATATGGCATTGATAACTGAAAACCGAACAGACGCAACAGTTATGCTTGATATGTTACACGAGACTGCTGAAAAGACTGGGCTAAAAATATCCTACAAAAAAACCGAGTATATAGAACACAAACATAATACAGAAAAGTTTATGAAAACAAAGTATGGAAAAATTAAAAGAGTTGATAGATTCAAATACCTGGGGGAGTGGATCCAAGCCAATGGACTGGATAACACAACAAATAAAGAAAGAATAAAAAAGTTGAAATTTGCATATAAATTAACACAAAACTACTACAATAAGAAATCAATATCCATACAAGCAAAGATTAAACATTATAATTCAGTTATTAGGACACAAGCAACATATGGATCAGAGTGCCTAACATTGAATAAGAAAGGCGAATTAAGAAAACTAGAAAAAAGAGAGAGAAAAATATTAAGAAAAGTTCTAGGTCCTGAGAAAAACAAGGAAAACAGGTGGATTAAAAGGAGAAATGAAGACCTATACAAAAATACAGAAAAGATCACAGATACAATGAGGAAGAGACGGCTAAAATTTTATGGACATTTAAAAAGAATGGAAGAAACACGGATTACAAAGAAAATTTTTAATTACGTTAGTAAGCTGAAAAACACTGTAGGATGGATAGAAGCAGTAAAGAAAGACGCCAACAAAATAGGTGTTACAGAAGAAATAATACGTGACAGGAATAACTTCAGGCTACTTATAGAAAACGCAAACTATGAAGAAGATGCGCCAAAACCTCGACCCAAGAGAGTGTGGACAGATGAGCAGATACGAGCAGTTGGCGAGAAAATGAAGAAGTACTGGGAAGAACGAAAGAAAAAGAAACACCAAAACTCTTAAGTTGTATGCGGTCCATAGCTGGCCAAATTCATAATAAAAAAAATAATAAACGGTAAATTCTTTTAGACAAAACCAATACAATTTCCTTCTTAACTTTGAACGTTACGGCCAATAGCCTTGCACCAATGTGCTTTATGATAAATAAATAAAGAACAAAAGTAACTATTATGCACTAAACTTTACAATAAATATTTTATTACCTACTGATTCAATAAGGTGTCATGCTGTCATCGTTAAATGTGTTTTGTGTGGAGGAAATTATGATCTGATGCTTAACTGAAAATTCTGATAATTTAACTTTACTATATCATTTAACCAAATAAAGTAGCAGAGTTGATATTTACAACGTTCGTCATTTTAATGAAGCGCCTCTATATGAAATATCGATCGTTAATATCGGCCAAAGCGTTCAGATTTTAGTATTCCGGTCTTTGTTACAAAACCTGTTAATTTCAGTTTAAGAGTAAATCGTAAACTATTACACATGTAATCAGTATTCAAGTTTTATTACGATCATCATGAAAATTTATGGGAGATAGCATATTAAAATTACTGTGACTTGATTCCCTGCATTACAACAGAATTAAATAGTTTTCATAAACGTTTCCCTTCATGGCCGATCTTAGGTCCGGCATATTTAACACTGCTACTTCTCCTTGGCCGCACGCCTTCTACTGGGTTTTCCTATGACGTAGGTTCTCGTCTGTCTCACTCGCATACAATACACAATAGACACCTATGAGTTTCCCCATTTGTGGTGAATCTGCGCCCTTTGTGGCACGCGGTCCTGGACAACAGGGTTTGTTTCACAATTCCTGTAGGCTGACTCTTTCGGCCATATATTTAAATGAGTGCGCTATGCTCGTTAACTCACACGCCGTGCATTCTTCAATCTGGTAATGGCAGAGAATTTGTCAATAATGTTATAAGTGAAGTAGCAAATCTTTGGTCAGAACTGAAAATTGTGCGTGGAAAACCAAGGCACAGTCAAAGTCGGGGTTCTGTTGAACGTGCCAACCAAGACACTGAAGATATGATAAGTTCTTGGTTGAAGGACAACAATTCGACGATGTGGTCGGAAGGATTAAGGTATATCGAATTCATGAAAAATCTAGCATAAAACAATCACCTTTCAAAGCACTATTCGAAATCGAACCTAGAATAGGACGTTTCACTTCCACGTTGCCTCAAGAAAGCATAAATTATATTCAGTTTGAAGATGACCTAAAGAAGGTAATCGAAGATGACAGCAAAACTGAACAGTACGGAGACAGTGATGATGACAACATTGTGAAAATCGACACAACCGACATTCAAAATGTTAGAAAAATTACGACAGAAAATTTAAAAAACAAGCTAAAAGAATGAAAGCTTCCTCTGACAAATCCCATCTACCAGCTGGCATTGGAGGCAACGTAACCGTACTTATTCCAGATGTAGATAAAGGCAGAGGTGACCTTCAAACCATAAATGGAGTAATACTTCAAAAGACTGATGAGGGCCTCTACAAAGTTGGCACCAAACGTGGAGTACTTCAAAAACATTATTGCAGGTATAATTTCATTAAAATTTTCCATATTTTTTTTGTAATAAAATATTAAAAATATTTATTTTAACTTCTTTTTTATTTTTTAGAACTGATTTCAATGTCTGCATTCAGAAGTTTTCAGATGTGGGAGATATTAACCAGGACATTGCAGGATATTGAAATATCTTTAATGACTGCAACCACAAAACATTCTGCTTTGTGAAATGAAAATGCATGAAAAACTGTACAATAAACAAATGCAATTGTAACAAAAACAAAGTACTCTCCAATTCTTAGTGCCACCAAAGTAAACCTTGCAGAAATAAGTAAATAAGCAAATGGCAGATAAGATGATTTCTGTGGATGGATGTATGTAATTTGATCTAGTGATAGATGTGAAATTACTGATTATTTAATAAATAACTTTAATGAATCATACTGACAATTTTATTTCTATTCTTTTATTCAGTGTACTTTGAAAAGCTTATAGAAGATACAAACTAGGTGAAATTAGTTCAGACTAGAACGTACCAGTTCATTCTAAAGCATGTAAATTCTAACTAGGATAAACCGATTCGACCTGGGCTATCGGTAACAGGATGAACGAGTTTGACCTAGGCGAAACTAGATTATCCTAAAATCGGGTTTGGCCGGTAACATGTATATCGACGATGTAACTAGAACTTGGTTACATACAAGAAAACATTTTAAAATTACCAATGTGGATCTCACGACACTACTTTTTGCTGGCGACCAAGTAATTCTTAGTCAGAATGAAAATGGCTAACAAGAAGCTGTCTTTATTTAAGTAAAATAGCCGGAAAATAAATCTGAATGTCTCCATCACAAAAACAAAATCGATCGCATTTTTAAGACACCAGCCCATGCTAGTTAAGACTGAAATTGAGAAGCACATCATAGAGCAAGTTAATACATTCAAGTATTTAGGGTGCAGTATTACATACACGGTAAACAATGAAACACAAAAAGTTAGACCTATTTAACTACTTCTGTGCAACATTATGCAGAACATTGGGAAAGGAAGTCCGCAGAGACACTCTTCTAAAGTTCTACTAGCTTATAGCTGTACCTGCACTGCTCTACGGATGCGAAATGAGATGAAAGGAAAATAGATGCATGTGAAATTAATTCCTTAGACACGTGGCTGGATATACTTCGATGGATAGAAAGAGAACATCCGAGATGAATTGAATACGCGAAACATAATTGACATAATAAAACGATATCAGTTGGAATGGTAAGAACATATAGACCGTATGCCAGATGCAAGAATCACTAAAGCTATAAAAAAATATAATCTACGAAGCAAAAGATCTTTAGGAAGACCAGTGAAGAGACTGCTTGGCCAATTTTTAAGGACACGAAACGAACCAAAAGGTCCAGTCCGTGATGTAGATACAGATGTTTGCAGTTTGAATCGCAGGAATACTTAAATATTGCACACTGTTCATATGAGTATAAGCCTAATCTGAAAGAAACACATGAGATTGCCTACCCTTTGTTAAAGCAGTTGCGACTAAACGACTGCCTGATAGACAATGGGCAAAGCCCCATATCAAATGAAAAACGTCAAGGAATGTCAAAAACTTAATGAATATGAATAAACGAGTGCTGAAGGCGCCACTTAATTAACTTCATCTAAGTCCTAATCACTGAATTTACTCGAAAGATAATAGCAAATGGAGGTCCAACATAAGCCTAACTATGAATTTACTATTCAAGACACATACAGAGTTGACCCATCCTCTAAGCCAGGGGCGAAATACGAGTGTCGAAAACTGCGAGCAGCCACCTAGCGGGCACTCTGAGCTTTCTTGAGAGAGTGGAGAGGTGGCTTTTACCACAACCACAGACGTCTCCTAGCATTACATGATGAAAAATGTCAGTTTCACCAAAAGCGCAATATGATTTTTGGGGGTGTGCGCCCTCGTTCTTAAGGGGTTTGCCATTTCCGGTTATCTGAGACATTCTTTCCTCTTCTCTAAGCTCACACATAGGCACCTTTTTTCGTCACCTGTAGCAATGTTCCCAAGTAATGGATCAGCAAAGATGTCGCTTATTGTTTGTTGGTGTCGCTTCACACATGAATTCCGCTTGTACTAAATTTTTGCATCTTACACTGTGAATGAAAATGGCGTACAATTGTTGCATAAACGCATTCCATAATCAGTGCCAATGCCCGCGTCGTTTGTCGAGGATTATTGTGAACCAACAGATTTAGCGGTTTTTCTTCCACGATTTTTTTTTCACTGAACTAGTCGCATTTTTCTCCTCGGGAACCAGAGAACCTATTTCTACGCCGTCCTCTCAGCGAAAGTTTCGCCTGCTGTAAAAATTTTTCTCGTGGTTTCCGCAGCACTGGATCCTCGATTAAACTCGGACTAGAGAATGTGTCGGAAGTGTTCACTTTTCTCTAATTGGCACTCCATACTGAGCAGGCTTGAAAATGGTCACAACAGACTGTTGACAGCACGCAAGTTCCTATACGCAGCAATCAAAATCCAGACTGAAGAAAACAATTCGACAGCGAAGAAAACGAAGGCTTTACAGTGCAATGTTACTAAACCAATAAAGCACTGTACAAACTTAAGTACTGACCCAATATTTTAACAGCTACGTTAAACATCGATAATCTCTAGTTTTGCAGCATCTCGCTTGGTGTGCGGGATACAGCTGCGCCACCTCGTTCATTGAAAACGTGTCGGAAGTTGCGTCGCGATCTAAAGGACTATTATCCAGCCTTCAGTAAGACAGGTTATAAGAACACACGAAGAAGGGACTTCCAGCGATACGCTGCATGCAATGCGAGATATTAAAATTCCGGAGGGGGTTATATTGCAGCTACAGGGGTGCGAGCGTGTAGGAGGCGTGCGCAATTGCCAGCCGGGCTCCAGGTTCCAGGTTCCAGGTTCCAGGCTCCAGGCTCCAGGCACCTGCCTGCGGCACAAAGGGCGTGTACGGCACCGCCGCCGCCAGAGGCCGCCCCCGCGCCACCCCCGCAGCAGCCGCCGCCGCCCCCGGCGACATCGATTTGCCGGCTTTGTGCCGCCCCTCTTTGTCCCCGAAACTCGCACCGCTCCTCCAGACGGCGGTATGGGGGAGGGGGCGCGGGGGAGAGGGGGGGGGGGGAGGCCCCACCGCTACCTCTGAGCGGAACTGCTCTCTTCCGCGATTACTGCACACTCTCTCCTCGCTGATCGTGCAGGTGTGAACTTGCCGCCGAGTTAACTAACTCGTTCCCCGCTGACTGACGCAACTGTTCCTCAACATAAATAGTAAGTAAATAACAGTACATAAACCCTTATTTACTAGGCTGGCCACACAAACTGCAATTGCTCTTTGACCCCACCAATCAGCCTCCCTCCTCTTCCGTCAATGTACACTACTGGCCATTAAAATTGCTACACCAAGAAGAAATGCAGATGATAAACGGGTATTCATTGGACAAATATATTATACTAGAACTGACATGTGATTACATTTTCGCGCAATTTGGGTGCATAGATCCTGAGAAATCAGTACCCAGAACAACCATCTCTGGCCGTAATAACGGCCTTGATACGTCTGGGCATTGGAGTCAAACAGAGTTTGGATGGCGTGTACAGGTACAGCTGCCCCTGCAGCTTCAACACCATACCACAGTTCATCAAGAGTAATGGCTGGCGGATTGTGACGAACCAGTTGCTCGGCCACCATTGACCAGACGTTTTCAGTTGGTGAGAGATCTGGAGAATGTACTGGCCAGGGCAGCAGTCGAACATTTTCTGTATCCAGAAAGGACCGTACAGGACCTGCAACATGCGGTCGCGCATTATCCTGCTTAAATGTAGGGTTTCGCAGGGATCGAATGAAGGGTAGAGCCACGGTTCGTAACACACCTGAAATGTAACGTCCAACTGTTAAAAGTGCCGTCAATGCGAACAAGAGGTGACCTAGACGTGTAACCAATGCACCCCATACCATCACGCCGCGTGATACGCCAGTATGGCGATGACGAATACGCGCTTCCAATGTGCGTTCACCGCGATGTCGCCAAACACGGATGCGACCATCATGATGCTGTAAACAGAACCTGGATTCATTCGAAAAAATGACGTTTTGCCATTCGTGCACCCAGGTTTATCGTTGAGTACACCATCGCAGACGCTCCTGTCTGTGATGCAGCGTCAAGAGTAACCGCAGCCATGGTCTCCGAGCTGATAGACCATGCTGCTGCAAACGTCATCGAACTGTTCGTGCAGATGGTTGTTGTCTTACAAACGTCCCCATCTGCTGGCTCAGGGATCGAGACGTGGCTGCACGATCCGTTACAGCCATGTGGATAAGATGCCTGTCATCTCGACTGCTAGTGATACGAGGCCATTGGGATCCAGAACGGCGTTCGGTATTACCCTCCTGAACCTACCGATTCCATATTCTGCCAAGAGTCATTGGATCTCGACCAACGCGAGCAGCAATGTGCGATACGATAAACCGCAATCGCGATAGGCTACAATCCGACCTTTATGAAAGTCGGAAACGTGATGGTACGCATTTCTCCTCCTTACACGAGGCATCACAACAACGTTTCACCAGGCAACGCCGGTCAACTGCTGTTTGTGTATGAAAAGTCGATTGGAAACCTTCCTCATGTCAGTACGTTGTAGGTGTCGCCACCGGCGCTAACCTTGTGTGAATGCTCTGAAAATCATTTGCATATTCGCGTCTGTAGCACGTCATCTTCGTGGTGTAGCAATTTTGATGGCCAGCAGCGTATTTTCCAGCTATATTTGGAGCCAAAAACGCTGGCGGTCGAGTTTGTGTTCGTTCTGCGAACCTACATCACGCATTCTCCGACAGCCATGAGCGATCAGTAATTGTCTGAGCGCTCTGTTGTGAATGTCGTGCCCAATAGGAGCATTAAACGTGATCGCAGCCAATTATTTAGTGAATTCGTATTCCATTTGTTCCGAGTTATCATGACTGATGGTGGTGGTAAGCAACAAATTCCAGACGAGCAAGTGAGAGATATAATTTGCAGGTTTACGCTTACTTCAAGGTGCGTGCGCGCACCGCAACTGTCGCTTGGAATCAGCAACAATGTAGTCTCCACCCGTTTCTCGATCTGCACGAGCCTCCCTCGTTCGTGGATCGGACTATAGTCCTATGGAACTCATATCCTTTCTGATCGTCAATTCATATCAGCCGTGGCTTCCCTTCTCTGTTGCCTTTAAGGCCTTCCTTTGCTACCTGCCTGATGGTGTGGCCTTCTCGACGTACCCGTGCCACTTCAGGCTCCCCTTTTTAATCACAGCCACAATGTCTAACGATTCGTACAACTCCTGCAATTCGAGGTTTTTCCATAATCGTCTCCACCGTTCACTGGTCCAAGAATCTCTCAAGACAGCATTATCAAATATGAGATATTTCCTTTCTATGTTCTATGTTAGGGTCCAGGTTTATTGTATTACTGCCCCGTAGGTCCTAATCTTCGTGAATATCGACAAAAACAAGGACCTCAGCAGCTTATATTGCAGCCTGTTTTCTGCTTGCATTCTTGCTATTATTTCCCGGTCCATCTCATTCCTTTCATTGATTACTACCCCAAGAAATCTGAATTCTTTAAGCATTTTAAAGATTTCTACCATCCACATCTAAAGGACTGTCATCGTTCCCTCTGCTCACTACGAGGTATCCGGTCTGCTCCCATGGCCTCCTCCATTAACACTATGAAACAGAAAGCTACATCATCCGCGTAGGCCAGGTTGTTGATCCTTCTACTCAGCTGAATTCCTGTCTCCAGGCTTGGCACCTCTTTTCAGAAACAAGCAAACATATGGGGGCCGGAAGGAGGGGGGGGGGGGGGGGAGGGGCCGGGAGACAGTGTCGCTGTCGCACTCCAGTCCTCACCTCGACATTTTTCCATTCACTTTCACCGTGCGTGTTTTCTCTTAATATAATATGTCCTTTAACACAATAAGGCAAGTGCTATTAAAGAGGTGGTAATTTCGCAGAGACAAAAGTACATAAAACTATAGGAAGATGGCCTATAATTTCGCGCCTTACAAGCACTCATCTACATACTTTGCCGTGATTTACAACCGGAATTGGATATCATTTGATAGGTTGTACAACGTATGTATAAATATTTAAAGAAGACTGACATAGTCATTTACACCTTGTAGATAGTTGTTAATGCTTACTGCTGAAAGGTGATGGATTGTCTTGTAAGTAGGCTGTTTAGGTTTTTTTTATTGGTAACGCCACCTCAGTATGAAAATCACTGGCTGTGCCGTGTGCAGTCTGTGGCTGCTTTTCATTGTTGTAATACTCGCCATTGTAGTGTTAGGCAGCTGGCTGTGAACAGCGCGTAGCATTGCGCAGTTGGAGGTGAGCCGCCAGCAGTGGTGGATGTGGGGAGAGAGATGGCGGAGCTTTGTAATTTGTCATGAACTGCTACATTTATAAATGATGATATAAAGGTAAATACATTGTTTGTTCTCTATTAATATCTTTCATTTGCTAACTATCCCTATCAGTAGTTAGTGCCTTCCATAGTTTGAATCTTTTATTTAGCTGGCAGTAGTGGCGCTCGCTGTATTGCAGTAGCTTGAGCAGCGAAGATTTTTGTGAGGTAAGTGATTTGTGAAAGGTATAGTTTAATGTTAGTCAGGGCCATTCTTTTGTAGGGAATTTTGAAAGTCAGATTGCGTTGCGCTATAAATATTGTGTGTCAGGTTAAGCACAGTCGTGTAAAATTGTTAAAAGGGGACGTTTCATATGGCGACCCTGCCAGGATACGAACCTGGAACTTGTATGTGTGTTAATAATTCAGCAAGGGACTGGATAACAGCATTGCTGGTTCTAAGGACAATTCCAAAAACTTTGTGAGTGCACAAGTGGTGGTTATGGACTTGCTATATTATCCGCAAGACTCTTCAATTGTGATTGTGCACCTGCACAGTCACAACGGATGGCTGCTGGCCGTCTCTACGAGGACTACAGTGGGTCTACGTCGTTGCTGACTCACCAGTACCATAATCTCTACAAGGACTACAGTGGGTCTACATCTTTGATGATCCATCAGTACCATTATTTCTACAAGGACTGCAGTGGGTCTGCGCCTCTGGTGGCCCACCAATACCGTAATCTCTACCAGGACTACAGTGGGTCTGCTCTGTGATGACCTACCCACCAATACTCTTCAAAACTTCGACTGACTCCGCTGTGGGTTTGCTCTGTTGTGGCCCATTACCTGTCAGCATGTCAAGAGTCAGCACTGTCTTTCCGTTGGAAGGACAACGCTACTTCTTCAAGACTGCATGGAAATCCACTACTTCTGTGTGCATTTTCTTTTACTGCTCAGACTTTGAGAAAAACACTGCAATGTGATGAATGATCAGGACTGTCTTTATGGACTGTGAGAAAATTTTAGCTTTTGACCAACATTGTATCAATAAGTGCGTGCATTTGATTTCTTTGTTATTGTAATTGTGAAAAAAAATTTTAACAAATATGTATTGGCCAGTGCCCAAAAAAATTTTGTAAAATTTTTTGTGGGTAGCATGGGGGCTATGTAAGTAGGCTGTTTAGGTTTTTTTATTGGTAACGCCACCTCAGTATGAAAATCACTGGCTGTGCCGTGTGCAGTCTGTGGCTGCTTTTCATTGTTGTAATACTCGCCATTGTAGTGTTAGGCAGCTGGCTGTGAACAGCGCGTAGCATTGCGCAGTTGGAGGTGAGCCGCCAGCAGTGGTGGATGTGGGGAGAGAGATGGCGGAGCTTTGTAATTTGTCATGAACTGCTACATTTATAAATGATGATATAAAGGTAAATACATTGTTTGTTCTCTATTAATATCTTTCATTTGCTAACTATCCCTATCAGTAGTTAGTGCCTTCCATAGTTTGAATCTTTTATTTAGCTGGCAGTAGTGGCGCTCGCTGTATTGCAGTAGCTTGAGCAGCGAAGATTTTTGTGAGGTAAGTGATTTGTGAAAGGTATAGTTTAATGTTAGTCAGGGCCATTCTTTTGTAGGGAATTTTGAAAGTCAGATTGCGTTGCGCTATAAATATTGTGTGTCAGGTTAAGCACAGTCGTGTAAAATTGTTAAAAGGGGACGTTTCAGTCTTTATCATCAAAACGGCGTAATGAATGATTGCCTATACTAGTAGAGAATGGAACGCCAGTGGAAATGAAACAGGAGGCGTAACTCAGGCCTTGGGTGGAAAAGCCTGCACAGGCATGTTGGTCTGCTTAAGACAGGAAGTAGCCCAAGACGGACGGTCGGTGCACTTGAGCGCTGAAGCGCAATAGAGCAGTGACCGGCCGGTTTGTGGCGGGGCCGGAAGGATAATCGGAAAATACTTGGGAGGAACAAGGAAGCGTTAACACAATGAGATTTTCACTCTGCAGTGGAGTGTGCGCTGATATGAAACTTCCTGGCAGATTAAAACTGTGTGCCAGCCCGAGACTCGAACTCGGGACCTTTGCCTTTCGCGGACAAGTGCTCTACCACTGTCTATACTCACGTAGAGACGTTATCTGAATTCCGTCCTCGTGGCTGGGAGCTCGCGTTTCTTGTCTGTAGAAAACAGAGAGGAGAAGACAGCATTAGATCATAATAGTCAGAGGACCGCCTTCTGCCGTCCTAGTGTTTGAAAGAGTTTTTTATTTTGTGGCTAGAGTATTTCCATCGTCGCAGACGTGTATGAGAACCATCACTCTGACGCACCGGACGCAGTACATACGGTGATATTGCTAATTGATTCGGCTTATTAGGGCTATAAAGCTAAACAGCTGTGACCACGTAAGTTTTACTTCCACTGAGCTTGCACACCACTGTAGATCATCTTTGAAAGTATTGTCTTCTAGTGTTTGGTACGTAGATGATGTCAGTCATCTCGCGTTATTTATATTAGATCGCGTAGCCATAAAAAGGAGCAGATTTGAGCAATTGATCAGTAATATTAGTTAGGAAATTCTTTTGTGTCTCTTTATGTCCATTGGACATTGATGTATAAACATTTGTAATATATAAAAGGAGTTTTAATGTACAATAAATATGTAAGCAGAATCAACATTTATCGTTTTGTAGTTACTGGTTCCCTTAATCAATCATTTATGTAATTTATATGTTAAAGAGCAACAAGGAGGAAATAATATCACCATTAAGAGATCCTAAGATCTGGTTCAGGGGGTAGTCAGACAGGGCCTAATCTTCAGTTTCACGTTCAGTATTTTCAGTTGTGCACATTCATTTTTACACGCACCTGGAGTAGCATCTTGTACTACCAGAAAAACAATGTTAGTCTGCCTCTTAAACGAAGACACCAGTCGCTTTGGAACTTATCATTGTTTGGGACTGGTACCAGAGGGTCATGTGGCCCTCCACCAAAGGGGTGCGTCATAGCAATGAAGTGGAGTACACGTGCCACTTTGATGTACTAAATCAGTTGGATCTATGGGCTAACGTGGAGACATAACAAAATGGCAGGAAGGGGCTACCATGATTGGACATGCCTCGACCACTGCAAGAATTAAGTTGCCCGATTTGTTGGAGTATCAGCAAATATTGTCCAACTTGTCAACGACGAATAGGGTACCGTTCGCAGAAAACTAAGCCAACACAAAAAACTGAGGATTTAGAAATACCCGGACAGGCAGGGCATGGAGGCGAGAGTCACACCTTGTCAAAGACAGCTGCCTTCAAATCTGGCAGTAGTTGCTGCTGTCAGAGAATGTGGATCCATCTTAATCAGTTTCCTAGCAACACTACAAAGGGAACTCCATTCAATGGACGTTTAAGGTCGAGTAGCTAGCAAAAGGCCGTTGCTCACAGTGGAACATAATTCCGCCTGGCTTTAGTGTGCTTATTTTTTTTCGGGGTCATCAGTCTTCTGGCTGGTTTGATGCGGCCAGCCATGAATTCCTCTCAGCACTCGCAAAATTACGTCCTCAGTTATTTGCTGGATGTATTCCAACCCCTGTGTTCCTCTATAGTTTTTACCCTCTACAGCTCCCTCTAGTACCATGGAAGTCATTCCCTTACGTCTTAACAGATATCCTATCATCCTGTGCCTTCTCCTTATCAGTGTTTTCCACATATTCCTTTCCTCTCCGATTCTGCGCAGAATCTACTCATTCATTACCTTATCAGTCCACCTAATTTTCAACATTCGTCCGTAGCACCGCATTTCAAGTGCTTCGAGTCTCTTCTGTTCCGGTTTTCCCACAGTCCACGTTTCGCTACCATACTGTGGTGTGCGTACTGTAAGACCTTCGGTACACACACCATCAGATTATTTGACTTGTCACTCTAACGAAGTAGGCGAGTGTCAGCAATATGTCTCGTGGTCTTATCGTGGCGTGTTTATCTTCTGCCGTTAGGTCAGATGATAGAAATGCCACTTGCACGCTTAGAGTAGCAGATTGTCGGTGACCAACTTTAAACTTGATTAATTTTCACAAACATTTATTAAAATAATAACAAGCATAAAAATAACTGAACTTGTTTCTGGATGCTATCTACAACTGACAATCTGAAGTTCCTTTGGTCTTGGTACGTTAATCTTATTCTCACATATCTCTGATACTTGACAAAAGTGTCTATACATTTATCTTCATGGCTATGTACTGGAATATGGTAATCTTATTAGGCGCAGACTGAAACTTGACTACAGACTAATGCACACTAATGCAGACTAATTGGGGGTCTGTACACTCGTTATAATACCTCGAGCGTTCTGGTATCCTGTGCGAGTGTGATCCGCGAGGAGAAAAGTTTCTACGTTAGCAGCAATCTCATTGGCTGCGTGACATATTAATACGCGGATCGGCGGAAGCAGATTTGGTCCGTCTCTATGGCAGCGCCATCTCGTAGTGCGGAGACGGACGAGCGCTGCGCCTGAGCTGTAGTGCTTAGCGGGGCGCGATCTATTGGGAAAGCTGTGTACGCGCTGACTACGCGGAACTATGTACACAACACATACAATGCTGTACTCCAGACGTACTTGCTCAGAAATTTCTTCCTCAAATTATGGCCTATGTTTGATACTAGTAGACTTCTTTTCATCAGGAATGCCCCTTTTGCATTGCTAGTCTGCTTTTGATGTGCTGCTTACTCCGTCCGTCATTGGTTATTTTGCTGCCTAGGTAGCAGAATTCCTAAGCTTCATGTACTTCGTGACCATCAATCCTGATGCTAAGTTTCTCGCTGTTATCATTTCTGCTACTTCTCATTACTTTCGTCTTTCTTCGATTTAGTCTCAATCCATATTCTGCACTCATTAGATTGTTCATTCCATTCAGCAGATCATGTAATTCTTTTTCACGTTCGCTCAGGATAGCAATGTCATCAGCGAATCATATCATTGATATCCTTTCACCTTGAATTTTAATTCCAGTTCTGAACCTTTCTTTTATTCCCATCGGTGCTTCTTCGATGTATAGATTGAACAGTAGTGATGAAAGACTACATCGCTGTCTTACACCCTTTTTAATTCGAGCAATTTGTTCTTGGCCTTCCACTCTTATTATTCTTTCTCGCCTCTTGTACGTATTGATATTACCCGTCTCTCCGTACAGCGTACCACTATTTTTCTCAGAATTTCGAACATCTTACAGCGTTTTACATTATCGATCGCTTTTTCCAGGTCGACAAATCCTATGAACGTGTCTTGATTTTTCTTTAGACTTGCTTTCATTATAAACCGCAACGCCACTTTCTTGCCTTTACATTTTCTAAACCCAAACTGATCGTCATCTAGCACATCCTCAATTTTCTATTCCATTCTTCTGTGTATTATTGTTCTTAGCAACTTGGATGCATGAGCTGGTAAGCTGATTATGCGATAATTCTCGCACTTTTCAGCTCTTGCAGTCTTCGGAATTGCGTTGATGATATTTTTCCGAAAGTCAGATGGTATGTCGCCAGACTCATACATTCTACACGCGAACGTGAATAGTCGATTTGTTGTCACTTCCCCAATGGTTTCAGAAATTCTGATGGACTGTTATCCATCACTTATGCCTTATTTGATCTTAAGTAGTCCAGCGGGCCTATCATCACAGAAACTGGACAGCAGCTGACTGTAGTATTGTAGCACCTGAGTTTCATGTCGTGCAAGACGTCAAGAGCACTGAGGGTGCAATTAGACGTTTAACCCGCAATGTGTGTGTGGTGGGAGTAGTTCAGGCCGGACGATTTGGGAGGTGTACTTGTAAGCATTCAGCTTACGGTGAGCATGAACGTATGAACGAGAATGCTTGCCTCGACATTCTCGGTCCATTTCTTATCCTTTTTTCTATAGTTTTATGCTGAGAATGCACTGGAGACTTTTGTTCAAGAAGACAACGGCACTCTTCACAGGGTTGCACGTTTACGTCTCTAATTTGACGTACACTCCGGCCCCTATGGCAAATCGACCGACCCGCTAAATCTCCAGATTTTAATTCCACACGGAATGTCTGTGACCGTTTGGAACAGTGGGTGAATCGTAGCATGCAACGTATCCCATATTCTTAGCTGTACGAGGTTTAATCATCAATCAGTGGTTCGACTGGATATGGCATACCAGAGAAATCTTGTAGGCCTTTGGCGTTTCCTTCAGTCAACTGAAAGTTTCTCACAACAATGATAATAAATATCAGTTCACAATATAAATTACGTCACATGAATTAACTATCGTTACAAGGAGGCAGGTCACTTTGATGATAGACAAAATTCTTTTCTCACAGGAATTTCGATAATTATAACTGAAACTTTATGTTTTGTGGTCCGCCATTTCATCAATTTACTCATAATCGGGGCTGTATCATGCCTGTGAATAGGCTGGTAGGCATCATTGTTCGACGGAGGTAGTCTATCAAACCCACACAGCTCTCACGATAAAATGTTACTTACAGCAAGGAAAATTATCAAATAAAATATGACTGGGGCGTTCTAGCTTTCGATTGAAAAGCAGTTAACGAAAGAACACAAGTGATGTGCCGTGGTTCAACCCCGAATAATTTGCCTCCAACTTTTCCTATTTTGCTACTGTAACACATTCAGAACACAATACAAATCAGGTATATGATAAGGAGACAGGATGGTAGTTCTTATTAAATAATGAACTCGACTGATTATAGTGAGAAAGATAATTATTAAGGCAGCAAAAGCTCATATTACAGAAATCCAAAATTGTAGTAAGTAGACAAGTGAAGAAGTCCCTATCATTTTTTTCTCGGTGACATTACGTTAACACTCTCCACAGAGCTTGAGGTTTCTGTAGTCGTAATGTTCATTGGATTTATAACAGTGTTTGTGGGTTTACTGACAAACATACACTCCTGGAAATGGAAAAAAGAACACATTGACACCGGTGTGTCAGACCCACCATACTTGCTCCGGACACTGCGAGAGGGCTGTACAAGCAATGATCACACGCACGGCACAGCGGATACACCAGGAACCGCGGTGTTGGCCGTCGAATGGCGCTAGCTGCGCAGCATTTGTGCACCACCGCCGTCAGTGTCAGCCAGTTTGCCGTGGCATACGGAGCTCCATCGCAGTCTTTAACACTGGTAGCATGCCGCGACAGCGTGGACGTGAACCGTATGTGCAGTTGACGGACTTTGAGCGAGGGCGTATAGTGGGCATGCGGGAGGCCGGGTGGACGTACCGCCGAATTGCTCAACACGTGAGGCGTGAGGTCTCCACAGTACATCGATGTTGTCGCCAGTGGTCGGCGGAAGGTGCACGTGTCCGTCGACCTGGGACCGGACCGCAGCGACGCACGGATGCACGCCAAGACCGTAGAATCCTACGCAGTGCCGTAGGGGACCGCACCGCCACTTCCCAGCAAATTAGGGACACTGTTGCTCCTGGGGTATCGGTGAGGACCATTCGCAACCGTCTCCATGAAGCTGGGCTACGGTCCCGCACACCGTTAGGCCGTCTTCCGCTCACGCCCCAACATCGTGCAGCCCGCCTCCAGTGGTGTCGCGACAGGCGTGAATGGAGGGACGAATGGAGACGTGTCGTCTTCAGCGATGAGAGTCGCTTCTGCCTTGGTGCCAATGATGGTCGTATGCGTGTTTGGCGCCGTGCAGGTGAGCGCCACAATCAGGACTGCATACGACCGAGGCACACAGGGCCAACACCCGGCATCATGGTGTGGGGAGCGATCTCCTACACTGGCCGTACACCACTGGTGATCGTCGAGGGGACACTGAATAGTGCACGGTACATCCAAACCGTCATCGAACCCATCGTTCTACCATTCCTAGACCGGCAAGGGAACTTGCTATTCCAACAGGACAATGCACGTCCGCATGTATCCCGTGCCACCCAACGTGCTCTAGAAGGTGTAAGTCAACTACCCTGGCCAGCAAGATCTCCGGATCTGTCCCCCATTGAGCATGTTTGGGACTGGATGAAGCGTCGTCTCACGCGGTCTGCACGTCCAGCACGAACGCTGGTCCAACTGAGGCGCCAGGTGGAAATGGCATGGCAAGCCGTTCCACAGGACTACATCCAGCATCTCTACGATCGTCTCCATGGGAGAATAGCAGCCTGCATTGCTGCGAAAGGTGGATATACACTGTACTAGTGCCGACATTGTGCATGCTCTGTTGCCTGTGTCTATGTGCCTGTGGTTCTGTCAGTGTGATCATGTGATGTATCTGACCCCAGGAATGTGTCAATAAAGTTTCCCCTTCCTGGGACAATGAATTCACGGTGTTCTTATTTCAATTTCCAGGAGTGCATTTTTATCACATGTATTAAGGAGTACTTTCCGCTTTTTACTGAAATGTATCATTTAAAATTCGTTAAATAAGTGGAAAAATAAAAATTAGAAACGCTTTATCCTGTTCATTCCATTCAACAGGTTCACTAATTTTTCTTTACTTTCACTGAGATTGCAATGTAACCAGCAAATCTTATCGTTGATATCTTTTCACCTCGAATTTTATCCCACTCTGAATATTTCTTTTTATGTCCGTGATTGCTTTTTTGCTGTATAGAAAGAAAAGTAGTGGTGAAAGACAACATCCCTGTCTTGCCCTTTCTAATTCATGCACTTCGTTCTCGGTCGTCTCTCATTCTTATCATTCCCTATTCGTTTTTGTGCAGTTTGTGAAAGACAACATCCCTGTCTTGCCCTTTTTAATTTGAGCACTTCATTCTTGGTCGTCTTCAATTCTTATTGTTCCCTATTCGTTTTTGTGTAGTTTGTGTGTTACCCGACTTTCCCTAAAGCTCACACCTGTTGTGGTAAATATTATGAATGTGTGTTGATTTTACTCAAGTTTTGCATCCGTTATCAAAGGCAATTTCAGAACGACCTCTCTCGTGAATTTACCTTTCCTAAAGTCAAATTGACCGTCATCGAACAGACCCTTAGTTTTCTTTTCCATTCATTTGTATATTATTCTCGTCACATCTTACATACATGTGATGTTAAGCTGATTGTGGGATAATTTTCGCACTTATCTGTTCTTGCTATATTCGGGATAGTGTGGATGATATTTTTCCGAAAGTCAGAGCATATGTCTCCAATCTCATAGGATCTACAAACCAAATTGGGTAGTCGTTTGGTTGGCATTTATGTTAAAGACTTCAGAAATTTCATAGCTATGCTATTATGCCTTCCACCTCATTGGGACACAAATTTGCCAAAGCTCTGGAAACCCTGACTCTAATACTGGACTCACTTTACCTTCGATATCGACTCCCATTTCTCCTTCTATCAGGTGATCTGACAGTTACTCTTCCTCATGCAGACCTCTTTCCAGCTATCCGTTCTTTCGTCTGCGTTTAACAGGGGAATTCTTCTAGAGGTCTTCATGTTGACCACCTTACCTTCAGTTTCACAGAAGATTATTTTAATTTTTCTACACGCTGAATCAGTTTTTTTTATAAAAAAATTCTTCACATTTTTCCTGCAGCCATTTCCTATTAGCTTCCTGTTTACGTCATCCTGATGTACTGTTTCTACTAGATCGTCTTGGGTTTTAAAAAATGTGAACTAAATATTACGATAAATTTTATAAAGAACCGACAAGTTACGCCAAGGAAGAAGAGGTATTACTAAATCGACATGTTATTCCATGGACTTTTGCGCTTCTATGCATGAACTATCTTTCCTTTGTTATTCGTTTGTCTTATCTGCTTGGATTCGGACCTAAGGGAACGTTCCTGTGTAAAACTCATCTGGCTGTACCAGCTAATAATGTAAGTTGTACTTAAAACCAGAAAAATGTAATGGTTATTTTGTCAAAAGAATTTGTGTATTCAATCAATTTGTAATCTGATACTTGGATCCATTATGGACCATGGGACAACGGCTGGCATGTATTTCTTGATACAATAATTTATCAACAGCCATATGTACTGTAGAAATTTATTTCATGAACTTATGTGCTACCAGTTCCGGCATTACAATGATGCCATCTTCAGGCCCCACACGTCATAGTAGTAAAATCGCTGTACACGGAAGGAGCCATATAACTGGATCCGTAAGTCAAATCGTTATGCAACAGCTCTTGGTGGCCAGGCGACACACTCCTAAGTAGATATGGGCCTTAACAAAGAATTTTCATTGTTAGGCGCCATCTTAGAAAATCTTTAACATTTTTCTTTTAGCTCATCTACGAGACTTGCCGTCGGTTGGGATAATTAACTTTCTTTCAGATGCTACGAGCCCGACGGCCGCTGATAATAATTTAACAATTTATACTTACGGCTTTTCTTTACATAACGAGATAACATCCCAGTCAGAAAAGGTCTGGTCACAGGATTCCAGTTCCATTATAGGATTTCATTTGTAGATGCTTCTCCTGTTATCTTATATTGGGGCATCGAGACGAAGTTACGTATTGCAGTAGTTTACATCGAACAGACTTGTGAAATATTCTCTTGTGCAATAAGCACACGAGTTCTCACGAGCCTGGAATAATATCTGTGGTATTGGGTAAAGAAGGAAAGGACAATTAACTATCGACGATTACGTAACTACCCTGAGAACTGACTTAGTTTATTAATTACTGATCTGCGTCGGGCTAAATTAAAAGATATTGCACTATTAAGAACATTCTTGTGGGTCATTTTCAGAGAGGTGTTTTCAACCGCTACTATTGAGTCATTAAGAATACGATTACATTGGCAGACTGCCGTATATTTTATACATATCACTGTTTTTATATTTTTACATTACACTAAGTGACTCACACTGCTGTATTCCTTTCTTTTCCTGAGCATTATATTCTTCTTCCATTCAACGATCAACTGAGGTATTTATTCTGTTAACCAAGGTTTCTTAGCAGTTGTCTTCCTTGTACCTATATTTGTCATTCCAACTACCACCTACTATTGTATTCATAATGGGAGTATCCGCAGCTGAAAAGAGCTTTAAACAAGTATCATCATTCCTTAGTAGTTTAGTATCCTGTTCTTACGACATTTATTCTCTTGAACTTCAGCCTTCTCTTCGTTATTACTAAACACCAGTTTCACAAGAGTGGCGGTAGTAGCGCCTCTATGAGGATGCAAATAAGGTTTGCGTTAAATACAAGTTGTAACGGTCGTTAGTTACCTTAGAGACTGGACGTGGTGAGTTGATGTCAGTCAAGAAAGCCTGTAAGGGGCTCCGGAACGCCCTATACTTGCAATGTTAAAATAACGCTTATAAATTACATCTTTCCTCACAAAGTATTTGAGGTAGGAAGTTGAACTTTTTACATATTATTTATTGGAATATGGGCTACAACTTAACACAGGGATTTTACAAAATTTTAGTTCAGTTATTAAAGATGATTTTTTTTCAATTGTAATGAAAATTCACAACATTTTTTGCAATTTTTTATTTATATATTCAAAAATATACAGTTTTTTGGAAAAAGGCTGTGTTAAATTATGCAGAAGGTACTGTGTAACATTTACTGAAAGTTTGAAACAAATATGTTTGGAAGATTCTTAGAAAACATGTAATTAGTATGAGAAAATAAAAGTTTTGGGAATCGAGCGACAAAGATTGGATTAACTTTTTAGTGCATTCCATGTCCATACGATGGATTATCTTCATCCTCTGCAAACTCCTCCTCCAGCTTCCTCTTGTTCCTCCTCCTGTTTACTCTTGCTTGTATTTCTAGACTCTTTACAGCCCTGTCTGCAGCCCGAAGGCGTTCCTTGTCTAAAGCAAGCATCGCTCGTACCATGTTAGAACCTATCTTCATTCCCATATTTCTAAATACCTTGCACCTTACAATGTTGCCATCATTGAAAGTCGCAACAGCATCATACACACCAAAGTGAAGTGTTTCTATTCCAACAAATACAGTCTTGGGGATTCTCGACCATATAACACTATTTACACTTTCTTTGGGGTTTTGAGTTTTTCCGTGAATACACTTTTTCAACAGTTCAGGTGCTGCTAAGTCTCTGAAAATAGGTTTTATCACCTCCATTATTGCATGAGGCAGACTATGCTTATGAGTGTACACTTCACCAGTTAGCAATCCTTTGTTATATTTACACCAACTGTCTTCTTCTTTGGGACACAAGCTATGTTGGGGATTTTCATCGTCTTTATTGTTTACAGTAATAACACATACCTTTGGCTTTCCAACATTTCTCCTTTTCTTAAAAGCCTTCAGAGGATTTCTAATAACTTTACTTTTACTCATTATTATACTTCAACAAAACAGAGACTCAAGAAACAGAATTAATTACGAATATTTTCGAGATAACGACAGAGTAAATAAACATGAAACAATTGACAATCACACCAGCGATATATATTGAACCATCACAGGTTAGCCACAACACATACTTTATCTCACATCACTAAAATGTACCTGATGAACACGGACGTTAATAATAACACCATTTGACAGCAGTTTAACAGCGCCACAGTGTGTGACGCCCATGTAGAACACATTTCAAAAAAAATTTAAAAATAGTTGTAGTCTTCGGAATTGAATAAATTATATATCTATTAAAAGGTAATAGTCTGCAGATTCAGAAAACGCAAAAAAAGTAAACATT
This sequence comes from Schistocerca nitens, assembly GCF_023898315.1. Classification (NCBI taxonomy): domain Eukaryota; kingdom Metazoa; phylum Arthropoda; class Insecta; order Orthoptera; family Acrididae; genus Schistocerca; species Schistocerca nitens. Next base: position 87,995,081 of record NC_064620.1, read on the forward strand.
GAACTTTTCATGATTTTGAGCCTTTCCGGTGCCCCTTAAGGCGACAAAGACGCCATAATAAACATCTCACTGAGTTTGATAGGCGCGCAGTCCGGAACCGTGCGACTGCTACGGTCGCAGGTTCGAATCCTGCCTCGGGCATGGATGTGTGTGATGTCCTTAGGTTAGTTAGGTTTAAGTAGTTCTAAGTTCTAGGGGACTTATGACCACAGCAGTTGAGTCCCATAGTGCTCAGAGCCATTTGAACCATTTTGAACTGAGTTTGAAAGAGGTCGCGTAACAGAGCTACGAAAGACTGGATGTTCCTTCTGCGATACTGCAGGAAGACTTGGCAGGGATGTAGCCACTGTACATGATTGCTGGCAGCGGTGGTCACGAGAACATATGGTGGCAAGAGGACCGGGTTCCTGGTGGCCACATGGCAATGTCAGGCGGATCAGGGAATAACGTGGTGTTCGGCGTATGGCGCTGGCGCATCGTATTACATCTGCAACAGCAATCTGAACAGTAGTTCGCACTACAGTGACACAAGGAACTGTTACAAATTGATTACATCAAGGACAGCTCCGAGCCAGGCACCCTGTAGCGTGCATCCCACTGACAAGGGGAGGCCGCCAATTGTGAAATTCAGATTCGATTCATACCGCGCATAATAAAAGCTCATGGCCAGAGGCGTAATGTGGCAAAGCACCAAGATGCACTTCTCAGCCGTTGTCGAGAAAATCTACAGTTAAAATAAACCGTTGCGGTGAAATACGCTCTACGATTAATAACTTTCTCCAGCGTCGTGGCGCAGCGGTAACCGCTCGGGTTCGTAATCCGAAGGTCGCCGAATCGAATCTCGCGCAATGCAACTTTTTTTTAGTATTTGTTTTTTGTAACTGAAATATATATATATATATATATATATATATATATATATATATATATATATATATATATGTTGTTGTTGTGGTCTTCAGTCCTGAGACTGGTTTGATGCAGCTCTCCATGCTGCTCTATCCTGTGCAAGCTTCTTCATCTCCCAGTACCTACTGCAACCTACATCCTTCTGAATCTGCTTAGTGTATCCATCTCTTGGTCTCCCTCTACGATTTTTACCCTCCACGCTGCCCTCCAATGCTAAATTTGTGATCCCTTGATGCCTCAATACATGTCCTACCAACCGATCCCTTCTTCTAGTCAAGTTGTGCCACAAACTTCTCTTCTCCCCAATCCTATTCAATACCTCCTCATTAGTTACGTGATCTACCCACCTTATCTTCAGCATTCTTCTGTAGCACCACATTTCGAAAGCTTCTATTCTCTCCTTGTCCACACTAGTTATCGTCCATGTTTCACTTCCATACATGGCTACACTCCATACAAATACTTTCAGAAACGACTTCCTGTCACTTAAATCTATACTCGATGTTAACAAATTTCTCTTTTTCAGAAACGATTTCCTTGCCATTGCCAGTCTACATTTTATATCCTCTCTACTTCGACCATCATCAGTTATTTTACTCCCTAAATAGCAAAACTCCTTTACTACTTTAAGTGTCTCATTTCCTAATCTAATCCCCTCAGCATCACCCGATTTAATTTGACTACATTCCATTATCCTCGTTTTGCTTTTGTTGATGTTCATCTTACATCCTCCTTTCAAGACACTGTCCATTCCGTTTAACTGCTCTTGCAAGTCTTTTGCTGTCTCTGACAGAATTACAATGTCATCGGCGAACCTCAAAGTTTTTACTTCTTCTCCATGAATTTTAATACCTACTCCGAATTTTTCTTTTGTTTCCTTTACTGCTTGCTCAATATACAGATTGAATAACATCGGGGAGAGGCTACAACCCTGTCTCACTCCTTTCCCAACCACTGCTTCCCTTTCATGCCCCTCGACTCTTATAACTGCCATCTGGTTTCTGTACAAATTGTAAATAGCCTTTCGCTCCCTGTATTTTACCCCTGCCACTTTCAGAATTTGAAAGAGAGTATTCCAGTTAACGTTGTCAAAAGCTTTCTCTAAGTCTACAAATGCTAGAAACGTAGGTTTGCCTTTTCTTAATCTTTCTTCTAAGATAAGTCGTAAGGTTAGTATTGCCTCACGTGTTCCAACATTTCTACGGAATCCAAACTGATCTTCCCCGAGGTCCGCTTCCACCAGTTTTTCAATTCGTCTGTAAAGAATTCGCGTTAGTATTTTGCAGCTGTGACTTATTAAACTGATAGTTCGGTAATTTTCACATCTGTCAACACCTGATTTCTTTGGGATTGGAATTATTATATTCTTCTTGAAGTCTGAGGGTATTACGCCTGTCTCATACATCTTGCTCACCAGATGGTAGAGTTTTGTCATGACTGGTTCTCCCAAGGCCATCAGTAGTTCTAATGGAATGTTGTCTACTCCTGGGGCCTTGTTTCGACTCAGGTCTTTCAGTGCTCTGTCAAACTCTTCACGCAGTATCTTATCTCCCATTTCATCTTCATCTACATCCTCTTCCATTTCCATAATATTGTCCTCAAGTACATCGCCCTTGTATAAACCCTCTATATAGTCCTTCCACCTTTCTGCCTTCCCTTCTTTGCTTAGAACTGGGTTGCCATCTGAGCTCTTGATATTCATACAAGTGGTTCTCTTCTCTCCAAAGGTCTCTTTAATTTTCCTGTAAGCAGTATCTATCTTACCCCTAGTGAGACAAGCCTCTACATCCTTACATTTGTCCTCTAGCCATCCCTGCTTAGCCATTTTGCACTTTCTGTCGATCTCATTTTTGAGACGTTGGTATTCCCTTTTGCCTGCTTCATTTACTGCATTTTTATATTTTCTCCTTTCATCAATTAAATTCAATATTTCTTCTGTTACCCAAGGATTTCTATTAGCCCTCGTCTTTTTACCTACTTGATCCTCTGCTACCTTCACTACTTCATCCCTCAGAGCTACCCATTCTTCTTCTACTGTATTTCTTTCCCCCATTCCTGTCAATTGTTCCCTTATGCTCTCCCTGAAACTCTCTACAACCTTTGGTTCTTTCAGTTTATCTAGGTCCCATCTCCTTAAATTCCCACCTTTTTGCAGTTTCTTCAGTTTCAATCTGCAGTTCATAACCAATAGATTGTGGCCAGAGTCCACATCTGCCCCTGGAAATGTGTTACAATTTAAAACCTGGTTCCTAAATCTCTGTCTTACCATTATATAATCTATCTCATACCTATTAGTATCTCCAGGATTCTTCCAGGTATACAACCTTCTTTTATGATTCTTGAACCAAGTGTTAGCTATGATTAAGTTATGCTCTGTGCAAAATTCTACAAGGCGGCTTCCTCTTTCATTTCTTCCCCCCAATCCATATTCACCTACTATGTTTCCTTCTCTCCCTTTTCCTACTGACGAATTCCAGTCACCCATGACTATTAAATTTTCGTCTCCCTTCACTACCTGAATAATTTCTTTTATCTCGTCATACATTTCATCAATTTCTTCATCATCTGCAGAGCTAGTTGGCATATAAACTTGTACTACTGTAGTAGGCATGGGCTTTGTGTCTATCTTGGCCACAATAATGCGTTCACTATGCTGTTTGTAGTAGCTAACCCGCACTCCTATTTTTTTATTCATTATTAAACCTACTCCTGCATTACCCCTATTTGATTTTGTATTTATAACCCTGTAATCACCTGACCAAAAGTCTTGTTCCTCCTGCCACCGAACTTCACTAATTCCCACTATATCTAACTTTAACCTATCCATTTCCCTTTTTAAATTTTCTAACCTACCCGCCCGATTAAGGGATCTGACATTCCACGCTCCGATCCGTAGAATGCCAGTTTTCTTTCTCCTGATAACGACGTCCTCTTGAGTAGTCCCCGCCCGGAGATCCGAATGGGGGACTATTTTACCTCCGGAATATTTTACCCAAGAGGACGCCATCATCATTTAATCATACAGTAAAGCTGCATGTCCTCGGGAAAAATTACGGCTGTAGTTTCCCCTTGCTTTCAGCCGTTCGCAGTACCAGCACAGCAAGGCCGTTTTGGTTAATGTTACAAGGCCAGATCAGTCAATCATCCAGACTGTTGCCCCTGCAACTACTGAAAAGGCTGCTGCCCCTCTTCAGGAACCACATGTTTGTCTGGCCTCTCAACAGATACCCCTCCGTTGTGGTTGCACCTACGGTACGGCCATCTGTATCGCTGAGGCACGCAAGCCTCCCCACCAACGGCAAGGTCCATGGTTCATGGGGGAATGATATATATATATATATATATATATATATATATACATATATATATATATATATATATATATATATATATATATATATATATATAATTGCCGCAATCAGTTGCAACAATTATGCATATAATAAGTTATTGAAAGTCGTTTGTGGTGGAAAAACTGGCGACTTCGAACATCATTATGTTTTCCGTAAACAAAGATGTATTTCACAAATGTTATTAATTGTCTTCATAATGTAACCACGTATAGTTAACGGAAGACGTAGAAACGATATTCCGAAACGAATACGTATAGCGTAAGTCAAACGTTCGAATTAGAATAGAGACCCCACGAACACAAATTTGCTGTGGCAGGTATGAAATATAAACTCCGTTACTCGCTCGTTACACTTGAAGAACAGATGTTGAATGGGCCGAAACGAGCCGCCGCATAACTAGCGTAGTTGCCTGCTAACTTCGAAAGAAGGTAGATGCGGTCCCTAGCGCAACTTAATAGCATCGTCGAAAATCAGTGCGGACGGGAGAGCTTTGGTACACCCTGTTAAAAAAACGGAAAAATGAAGGCGGTACAATTGGAGAGCGATCCACCTTCACCAACATGTATAAGCAATTCATTAATAGTATATATATATATATATATATATATATATATATATATATATATATATATATATATATATTTGGATTACAAAAAACTAATTATAAAAAAATTGCATGGCGCGAGATTCGATCCGGCGACCTTCGGATTACGAACCCGAGCGCTTACCGATGCGCCACGACGCTGGAGAAAATTATAAATCGTAGAGAGTATTTCACCGCAACGGTTTCTATTAACTGTCGATTTTCTCGACAACGGCTGAGAAGTGCATCTTGGTGCTTTGCCACATTACACCTCTGGCCATGAGCTTTTATTATGCGCAGTATGAATCGAAACTGAATTTCACAATTGGCGGCCTCCCCTTGTGAGCCCAAACAACCGCTGATTGCGACTTCAGTGGTGTCAAGCGAGAGCTCATTGGAGGGCAGGGTGAAGATCTGTTGTGTTTTCTAATGAGTCTTTTATAAACTCCCACAAGAAGTGATCACATACTGTCAGGTCCGGTGACCTTGGAGGCCAGTAATTTAAGGCTGAATCATTTGATGCAGTACGACAGATCCATCATTCAGTTATCCTTTGATTAAAAAATTCCCAACTTCCGGATGCCAATGTGGCGGTGCCCCATCATGTGGTAAATGAAGTCGTTCTAATCAGTCTCCAGTTGTGGGGAAAGAAACTGCTCAAGTCTAACGAGATACTGTATGTGCTTCCTGCAACAGTATTCTCGGCAAAGAAAAATAGACCATATACCTTTTCCCGTGAAACTGCACAAAACACATTAAATTTTAGATAGTCAATCTCATGTTGCACAACTTCATGTGGCTGTTCCGTACCCCATGTTGTCTCATTCTGACGGTTCACCTTTCCGTTTAAGTGGAATGTTGCCTCGTTACTAAACATTATGCGTGGAAGAAAACTGTCATTCTCCATCTTGCCAAGAGCTCCACAGGTTGCTGTTTGCCACCTTCACGAAGGGCTTGCAGTAACTAAGTGACAGCGTCGGTACACCACACGCTACACGGATATCGCGGACATGTTGAGCTGTCGAGCTGCACGGCGAACGTATTTCTGCGGACTCCTTGTGAAAATATGGCGGATCCTTTAGGTATCTGTATGAGACACTCGGCGACGGCCCGCCGATTTGCCTTTCGCTCAAACAACCTGTTTCTCGGAATTGTTCATGACATCTTCTAATGCTCTGTGCTATAGGAGGATCAACACCAAACCTAGTACGAAAGTCACGCTGAACAGTTATTAATGACCCTCACTGCGCAAAACGTAGAACACAAAACGCTTTCTGTTGTCCCGACACCATTTTTACTAGAATTGAAGTGGGCGCGCCCTGCTGCAACCTAGCGGAAACCAAGTAAAACTCGAGAGTTTGCTTTCTACAGCAGTATGTTGTTCACGCACATACGTCAAAGAACATAATAGTTATATTTTTTTTAAATCAGTTGTTTCTTTTTGATACACCCTGTATATAGACTGAGACTTTACATTTCCATTTTTAGATTTTCTAGTTTTCCTACCATATTCAGACTTCTGACAGTTCACGTTCCGACTCGTAGAATGTTAACCTTTCGTTGGTTATACACTCTTCTTTTCGTGGTCACCTCCTCTTACAGTCCCGTCCGGGAGATCCGAATGGGGTACTAATATTGATTTCAGATTCATTTCCCTTGTATAGCCTTTCTGTATTCCTTCCACATTTCAGTTTTCCCTTCAATGCTTAGTATTGGCTTGCCATCTTCATATTCATATAGCTAGTGCTATTTTCTCCTAAAGTCTTTTTAATTTTGCTCTCAGCAGCATCTATCTTTCACCTAATTATACATGATTATACAGTCTTCTCTTTGTTCTCTAACCACTGATGCGTAAGTATTTTGCATTTTCTGTCTTTCTTATTTTTTTAGACGCGTGTATTCCATTTAGCCCACTTCATTTGTTGTAGTTTTATATTTTTCGGTAGCTGGCATCTATCTTTCTCCTAGTTAGTATGATTCTACAGCTTTCTATTTGTCCTCTAACTATTTCTGCTTAGCTATTTTGCATTATCTATATTATTTTTTAGATGCTTGTATTCCCTTAAGCCTGCTTCATTTGCTGCATTTTTATATTTTCTTCTTTCCTCAATTAAATTCAATATCCCCTATGTTGTCCAAAGATTTCTACTAGGCTTTTTCTTTTCACCTATTTGATCCTCTGCTGACTTCACCATTTCGTTTGTCAAAGGCAATCATTCGCCTTCTGCTACATTCATTTCTCATGTTACCGTCAATCGTTGCCTAATATTGCTTCTGAAACTCTCAACAATCACCGGCTCTTTCTATTTCTCCAAGTTCCATCACCTTAATTTCGTACCTTTTTGCAATGTATTCAATTTTATTCTGGAGTTCATACTAGAAAGTATGGTCAAAGGCCATAGCTTAAAAATCTCGTTCCGGAATCTCTGTCTTACAGTTATAGAATCAATCCGAAACCTTCCACTGCGTCTAGAGGCAGGAACTGCCTTATCCCAGGAAGAAAAATGAGTTTCACAAACATATCGAATCCTTTGGCGACTCAGGCGAATTAATTCAATAGCGTTTTGAAGAAAGGAGAGGAACTTGTGTAGATTCTGATGTTTGGTTTGGGGCTGGCAGTAGGTTTATGAAAATGACATATATCGCCTGTCACTATTTCCCTTTCAGCAAATGGAAACAATTTCCCGTACTAATCTTCTGTTCCCTGGACCGTGGAGACATCAGCCTTCATCTCCTACAGCAGGGGATTCTATTGCCTGGAATATCGATTAATGAAGGAGGCGGGGGCAAACCTACATATCGCCAACTCATAGTGAACTAAAATTATATTAAGTATATTCTTGATAAATACAAATAAATGAGACATAGTCTTGTCACAAAGAATGGAATTTAGCCACGTTTCAGTTATGGGCTTTGTGGCGGGCTGCCATCTTGCTATCGGACAAGATGATTATACATGAAAAATAATGTTCAGAACATGTTATTGCATTTCCACAATGGTTAGTTTCCTAAATAATCTGAAAGAATTGTATTCATTGTCAGTTACAGTGATTTGTTATTAGGATGTGTTCTCAGGTAGAAGGTGCTCTGTATGTAATAACACAATTTTTTATCCACATGAAGTGACATTACTAGCGTCTGGCAGCCCTGCGCGTCTTTTCCGTAGGGTGCATTTCTCTAGCAAGTGAGAAATTGAATAAGGACAAAAGCAAATGATAAGGGGAAGGACGAACTACTACGGAGAAGAGGAAGGACGAAGAAGGTTTGGAGGACACTAAACTGAGAAGGAAATGAAGATGTTTGAAAGGAAATATTGAGGAGCTTCGGACTGAGGTTGTGTTGAACAACAGTTGCGTAAGAATTACCTCTCCTAGTAGTTAACGGTTGTTTCTTGTTTTCAAGTTGCTCTTTACATCATATGAACGAACGCATCTACAGTGTGAAGAGTGTATTTTGATGTTTTGTTTCTTACTGATTGGCACTGTCTGCAACAATGAACAAGGAGTCGCATTATTATTGTAAACTATGTGACTTTGGGCTGGGTGTTGTGGCAATTTTTGGATTGTGTCACACAAAAATATTTGTCGAAATAAGATCTTGTACGTCACTGTAAAGTTGTGTTGCTCGCAAAATACATTGTAATTCTATCATAAACGTCTAAGGAGTTGTAGTACCAATTGAACTGAATTGGATAGTATCCTGAAGGGAGGTTATACCACGAATGTGAACAAAAGCAGTACAAAGGTAACGGAATGTGGTCAAATTAAATCACATTATGGTGAAGAAATGTGATAAGGAAATGGGATAGTAAAAATAGTATATGAGTTTTGTTATTTCGGCAACAAAGTAACTGATTGTGGTCGCAATAGAGAGATACTAAGTGCGGACTCGTCTTTGTAAACAGAATCTGTTGACATGTAACATAAATTTAATTGTTTGTTTGGAATGTAGCCTCGTACGGAAGTGAAACTTAGACAATGAACATTTCAGTCGATAATACAATAAAAGCACCTGAAGTGTGGTACCACAGAATAATATCATAGATGGTAGAACGAATAATTGATGAATCGATTTGCGGAAGAAAGATATTTATGGCACAACTTGACAGAAGGCTGGCTTCGACTGACAAGATGCATACAGCGCCATCAAGGACTCGTCAGTTTGGTAACGTAGGGAAGCGTGGACGAAGGGGGGCGGGGGTGGCGGTGAGGGGAGGAGGGCAAGAATAGCATACCGATGTCAAGAGCATGTTTAAATGGATGTAGGTTGCAACAGTCATCCTTTTCAGACCATGTTGTTCCGTTTGAAGCCACCTAGGATTTTCTCATTTCGTGCATATGCACAACAGCTACATCCACCCTTTACGTCTCCCCTAGGTGCTGCCACCTGGCAGCCGCAACTTGAACAACTTCATATGTTTCAAGTCTTAGCTGTTAGACGAGTAAACGCAAGAAGCATTTTTGTATGGGTGAACGATTGTCTTTGTTTTCAAACTGTAATTGAAATTGTTTCTGTAAGGCATAATTATACCCTGTATATTGCGATAATAATTAATTTATGAATTTATTTTCGTAATTATTGTGGTGGTTCCTCTTGAAACCGCTGCGGCTGTAAGAGCAACATGACAAACCGTGACAGGTTGTTATATTTCCGGTTTCACACGATGTACTCTCGCAGAATAAAGGCAGAGGAAACTCTGGCGCACCTTTAGGAAGGGATTTCTTCTGATGCTGACTCAGAGACTGACATTAGCAGTGGAGACAATGTGTTAGCTGAAGAGAGTGATCTCGATTTGGAGACATTATGCTACAACAAATACTTTTCCTGGCCAATCAGAAAGTGGTAGACGTCAAAATATATCATCAGAACCATTAGCAAAAATATGTAAACCTGTTGTTCCAGTCGAAAAGCACACAACAGAAGCAAAGCACCTACCAATACACCGCACTTCAAGCTACTGTGTATACTGTAGCACAAAGAAGGAACCTCACAGCATCAGATGGAAGTGTGCTCTCTCTCAAGTAGCTCTACTTCTGTGTGTAGAATGAATCTACACTCCTGGAAATGGAAAAAAGAACACATTGACACCGGTGTGTCAGACCCACCATACTTGCTCCGGACACTGCGAGAGGGCTGTACAAGCAATGATCACACGCACGGCATAGCGGACACACCAGGAACCGCGGTGTTGGCCGTCGAATGGCTCTAGCTGGGCAGCATTTGTGCACCGCCGCCGTCAGTGTCAGCCGGTTTGCCGTGGCATACGGAGCTCCATCGCAGTCTTTAACACTGGTAGCATGCCGCGACAGCGTGGACGTGAACCGTATGTGCAGTTGACGGACTTTGAGCGAGGGCGTATAGTGGGCATGCGGGAGGCCGGGTGGACGTACCGCCGAATTGCTCAACACGTGGGGCGTGAGGTCTCCACAGTACATCGATGTTGTCGCCAGTGGTCGGCGGAAGGTGCACGTGCCCGTCGACCTGGGACCGGACCGCAGCGACGCACGGATGCACGCCAAGACCGTAGGATCCTACGCAGTGCCGTAGGGGACCGCACCGCCACTTCCCAGCAAATTAGGGACACTGTTGCTCCTGGGGTATCGGCGAGGACCATTCGCAACCGTCTCCATGAAGCTGGGCTACGGTCCCGCACACCGTTAGGCCGTCTTCCGCTCACGCCCCAACATCGTGCAGCCCGCCTCCAGTGGTGTCGCGACAGGCGTGAATGGAGGGACGAATGGAGACGTGTCGTCTTCAGCGATGAGAGTCTCTTCTGCCTTGGTGCCAATGATGGTCGTATGCGTGTTTGGCGCCGTGCAGGTGAGCGCCACAATCAGGACTGCATACGACCGAGGCACACAGGGCCAACACCCGGCATCATGGTGTGGGGAGCGATCTCCTACACTGGCCGTACACCACTGGTGATCGTCGAGGGGACACTGAATAGTGCACGGTACATCCAAACCGTCATCGAACCCATCGTTCTACCATTCCTAGACCGGCAAGGGAACTTGCTGTTCCAACAGGACAATGAACCTCCGCATGTATCCCGTGCCACCCAACGTGCTCTAGAAGGTGTAAGTCAACTACCCTGGCCAGCAAGATTTCCGGATCTGTCCCCCATTGAGCACGTTTGGGACTGGATGAAGCGTCGTCTCACGCGGTCTGCACGTCCAGCACGAACGCTGGTCCAACTGAGGCGCCAGGTGGAAATGGCATGGTAAGCCGTTCCACAGGACTACATCCAGCATCTCTACGATCGTCTCCATGGGAGAATAGCAGCCTGCATTGCTGCGAAAGGTGGATATACACTGTACTAGTGCCGACATTGTGCATGCTCCGTTGCCTGTGTCTCTGTGCCTGTGGTTCTGTCAGTGTGACCATGTGATGTATCTGACCCCAGGAATGTGTCAATAAAGTTTCCCCTTCCTGGGACAATGAATTCACGGTGTTCTTATTTCAATTTCCAGGAGTGTATATTTTGCCCTACCACAAAAAATAATGACATTTCATGACCAATAGCTCCATTTAAAACCACTCCATATGTGTTCAATGGATGTACGTAACACCAGTTTTTCACATTTTTCTTTCTCAATGTATGTGTAATAATCTATTTAAAAATGAAAATTCCTTAAATCTAATTTTTAATATTTCGTGTGTGGGAGGGTTATGCAGAAATAATGAAGCTTGCACAGAACAGACTAGCGTGGAAAACTTCATCAAAACCACTCTTCAGACTGAAGACAATAACTACAAAAATAATTCCTGTGAGCCGCATCCTATGAATTGTTGTCTCAGGTTTTGTTAGTTTTAACTGGCTTGCCTTTGTACTAACTGCAGAAACACAACATACCCCAACGAAGCTTACACCGTTTATGAACTCGCTCTTGGCACCTGGTCGTAGTGTGGGTGGAGCCACGGGCATTGCATTCTCCGTCAGCCATCTGCCCGCCACCCGACCTGAACAAGTGGCTGTTTAGGTCGGCCCGCACGCTTCTTGCCTGCGGCTATAACGGGGTATCCCGCCAGGCTGGGAATTACTTGTGATATGGCAGGGAGCAATATGATCGCGTGGAAGACTGCCGGGGCAAAGAACCGCATAGCTGAGTCTGCTGCGGGGTCCACTTATTACCGACCGAAAAAAAAGTTGCTGTCCCGCCCACCGAACCCCACGCTAAATATTCATGTGGCGTCGCCCTTGACCTCACAGCTGTCACCCCATGCTGCTAGGAGCATTAGTTTCGTTCTCCGTCTATTACCCACCCCAGGGACTGATGAATCAGTCACACATTGTAAGTTTTGCGAACTGCTTTGCCTTAGTCTGGGGACCAGTAACTAAAATCTGAAGCTGGTTAAAGATATCGTGAAACCATTCGTCATTTTGTTTAGTGTATTTTCATGGACCTTGTGAGGTAGCCCTTATTTGCCCTTATTTTACTTTATTCCCAGTTTTGCTATTTCATATACGTGAAGTGAATGTATCAGCACTGCAATAAGTACGGAGTAAGGAGGGAGCGGTACGTTCCGACGATGGATAACAGAGGTGGTTGACCATCTGGCGTTTTCAGAGCCAGTGGGATGAGGTGTCGATGCAGAAATCTCTCATTGACGTCAGAAAAGAGATACGTAGGAAACGTACGTTTATTCTGGCATTAATCAAGTAGTTGTAATTCATAAATATTTACTAACAAAAGTTGCATTTTGCCACTCAGATATTATGCGGAGCCTTCGTGTCATAAATTCACTACTGGCCACTAAAATTGCTACACCACGAAGATGACGAGCTACAGACGCGAAATGTAACGGACAGGAAGAAGATGCTGTGATATATACATGATTAGCTTTACACAGGATTCACACAAGGTTGGCGCCGGTGGCGACACCTACAACGTGCTGACATGAGGAAAGTTTCCAACCGATTCCTCATACTCAAACAGCAGATGACCGGCGTTGCCTGCTGAAAAGTTGTTGTGATGCCTCGTATAAGGAGCAGAAATGCGTACCATCACGTTTCCGACTTTGATAAAGGTCAGATTGTAGCCTATCGCGAGTGCGGTTTATCGTATCAAGACATTGCTACTCGCGTTGGTCGAGAGTCAATGACTGTTAGCAGAATATGGAATCGGTGGGCTCAGGGGGGTAATACGGAACGCCGTGCTGGATCCCAACGGCCTCGTATCACTAGCAGCCGAGATGACAGGCATCTAATCCACATGGCTGTAACGGATCGTGCAGCCACGTCTCGATCCCTGAGTCAACAGATGGGGACGTTTGCAAGACAACAACCATCTGCACGAACAGTTCGACGACGCTTGCAGCAGCATGGGCTATCAGCTCGGAGACCACGGCTGCGGTTACCCTTGACGCTGCATCACAGCAGACAGGAGCGCTTGCGATGGTGTACTCAACGACGAACCTGGGTGCACGAATGGCAAAACGTCATTTTTTTCGGATGAATCCAGGTTCTGTTTACAGCATAATGATGGTCGCATCCGTGTTTGGCGTCATCGCGGTGAACGCACATTGGAAGCGTGTATTCGTCATCGCCATACTGGCGTATCACCTGGCGTGATGGTATGGGGTGCCATTGCTTACACGTCTCGGTCACCTCTTGTTCGCATTCACGGCACTTTGGACAGTGGACGCTACCTTTCAGATGTGTTACGACCCGTGGCTCTACCCTTCATTCGATCCTTGCGAAATCCTACATTTCAGCAGGTTAATGCACGACCGCAAGTTGCAGGTCCTGTAAGGGCCTTTCTGGATACAGAAAATGTTCGACTGCTGCCCTGGCCAGCACATTCTCCAGATCTCTCACCAATTGAAAACGTCTGGTCAATGGTGGCCGAGCAACTGGCTCGTCACAATACGCCAGTCACTACTGTTGATGAACAACTGTGGTGTCGTGTTGAAGCTGCATTGGCAGCTGTACCTGTACACGCCATCCAAGCTCTGTTTGACTCAATGCCCAGGCGTATCAAGGCCGTTATTACGGCCAGAGATGGTTGTTCTGGGTACTGATTCCTCAGGATCTATGCACCCAAATTGCGTGAAAATGTAATCACATGTCAGATATAGTATAATATATTTGTACAGTGAATAGCCGTTTATCATCTGCATTTCTTCTTGGTGTAGCAATTTTAATGGCCAGTAGTGTACTATCTTTCAGGAATTTTATAATGCCATTAAATGTTAATATTAATAAATAAACGAATAACTTTGACACAAGCTAAGATATACGATCTTATACGAACTACACCGATTGTGCGCTCAAGTTGCAGACTGAGTGACATAGTCCTAGTCATTTATAGGATACCTTTCAGTCGAGCCATGCGGTAGACTATGTTCCAGTACCGTTATAATCAGCTTATTATTAGTGTGAACAAATTTATTTGACTGTGTTTTTTAAATCAACGCACCATAATGGCATCACATGTAAAAATTATTTGCACATAAACTTCTTCCATTTTCATTACGTAAAACATACAGTAGTATTGCACTTTCAGAATCCGACGGCGCTGTTACGGCTCTGTAAGAGAACATAAAACAACGAGAGCTGGTCCAAGTAACAGGTAGGAATAATTCCTACACGTTGGCTTGCTAAATCAGTTCAAGAGCGGACTGGCTTAATTATCACGACTCGGTGGGGTGGGGGGGGGGGGGCGGGTGGGGGGGGGGGGAGCGTGGCCCTTTATACCACCATCTACGGACTCACGAGCTAAACTGAAACATTTCTAGAGATTTAGTACGAATGGGGGTTCTTGCAATTTCTGGAAAGATTTTAGTTCATCAAATGAATTTCTTTTTTCTAGCTGTTGATGTCAGTTTCCTGTGAAGTTACAATTTATACTGGTGTACTTCTGTCCTCGGGACGGCGTTTACCGTTCTCCAGTATCCCTGACGGTGTTAATCGTGATCCCACGAATGCCATATGGATTGACTCCATTCCGTCGTCAGATTAGCAGAAAGAGTGTTGTGCCGGACGGAAATATGCCGTGTCGGCTCGTAGCGATTGTGCACAGTAGATCCTACCTCTGGTTCGTTTTCCCTCTGGTCACCGCGTCTTTCGGACTTTTTCTTTTTTTAATTGGTGGTAAGGTATTACGTGACCAAACTACCTAGGTCATCGGTCCCTAAGCCTACACACTACTTAATCTAACTTTAACTTACGCTATGGACAACACACACACACACGCATGCCTGAGGGAGGACTCGAACCTCCGACGGGTCCGCAGCTCGTGGTCGTGCGGTAGTGTTCTCGCTTCCCGCGCCCGGGTTCCCGGGTTCGATTCCCGGCGGGGTTAGGGATTTTCTCTGCCTCGTGATGACTGGGTGTTGTGTGATGTCCTTAGGTTAGTTAGGTTTAAGTAGTTCTAAGTTCTAGGGGACTGATGACCATAGATGTTAAGTCCCATAGTGCTCAGGGTCATTTGAACCATTTTTTGAACCTCCGACGGAGGGAGCCGCGCGGACCATGACAAGACGCCTTAGACCGCAAGACTACCACGCGCGGCCGCTATTTTTGAACGGTGCCTCGGAGCGCATATGAACCGATCTTACTATTAATTTGTAACCTACATAAATTAGTACCTCATGACCCCCAATAGACTAGCTACAGTATATAATTGGCCACCGGTCACTAGATCTGAGTGTTAAACGTCGAAACCTTCGGAAAACTTCATATCGACTGTTCTGCTGTTTAGATCGGTGCCATTCTCAGTGGTCCCGAAGATGTTGCACTTTAACAGTCTGACGATGCATTGTTATGTTGTTTGCGTGAAAGGATGATCAACTGATTAATAGTTCGACTGCCAGTCACCTAAAACCATGCTGTTTCTTAGAATGCCGGCCATTTTTATGGTATTTCAACACTTTTTATTAAGAACACTAGCCAACATTTAACTGTGGTACTAACTTGGCTACGAAGTCTTTCGCGACGTATTTCTTGAGTAAAAATCTCTCGGCGTACATGCCGCGTCAAATCAGGATAAAACTCCAAGCTTTCGACCACTACCTCCATGGTCGTCGTCAGGGCTAAAACTGACTGTCGTGAACTTTTTTTTTTTTTTCCTTTATTGAATTTCAATTCCCCCCTGTCGTGAACTAGCGAGGTTCCCACTTTTATATGCAAAGGACGGCTTCTGATTGGCTGAAATACGTCAGCGATATGGCGCGTAGTGAAGTAGTGCCCTCTACTTCCATAGATGTAGTTGCTATCCCGCGTTGCTTGCAGCGCCATCCCTTGAATCAGGAGGTAAAGTGCGAGAAGTTTTTCTCTGCGATTTTTCTTTATCCAGTGCACTCTTCCAAGTGTTGCTAAGTGCATAGCCATTGTCTCTATTAAAGTTATTATCGCTAAGTCTAATTTCGACTGCTTCCCGGATCACAGAGTCCCAGTAATTCGATGTGTGGGCTACTACTCTGGTTTCTTCAAATAAAACCTTATGCTTGTTAAGCAGGCTATGTTCAGCCACCGCTGATTTTTCCAAATACTTGTATTTCAGGTATTGCTCGATGCAGCGGTCGGCAACGGTTCTTACAGACTGGCCCACGTAATTCTTGCCGCATTCGCAAGGAATAGTATAAATTCCCGGCACTCTTAAGCCGAGAATATCCTTGACTGGTCTCAACATTTCCTTAATTTTCCTAGGTGGTCGGAAAACTGGTTTTATTCCTTGCCTCTTCAGGACTCTGGCTATCTTGCTCGTTGTAGCACCGCAAAAAGGAAGCCGCGCTATATGTTGGTCCTCTTCTTGTATGTGGCCGGCATCGTGTCTTACTTTCTTGGACAATACTGATTTAATTTCACCGGCAGAATAACCATTCCTCTTGAAAACAGTCGTCAAATGGTTAATCTCGGGACCGAGGTGGTCCTTGTCGGAAATAGTCCTGGCTCTGTGTACTAAAGTATTCAGCATAGCTCTCTTCTGAGACGGATGATGGAAGCTATGGCTATGCAGATATAAGTCTGTATGGGTTGGCTTCCTGTACACAGAATGGCCCAGTCGTCCATCCGGCTTTCGCTCTACCAACACATCTAAAAAAGGTAACTTCCCTTCCTTCTCTACCCCCAATATAAATTTTATGTTTGGATGTACACCATTCAGATGTTCGACGAACTGCTGCAGCGTGTCGCTGCCGTGTGGTACTAACTATTTATGAAATTCTGAAACTCCTTATTCTAGACTACATTTTTATTTCATGTAGTATAATTTTTCGAATGATACATTCGAAACAAAGCTTTTTGCATATGAATATTTTGCACTACCTTTTCTTGCAGCCTGTAACAAAAAACAATTGTTTCATGAACCACATAATGAAGGAACATCGTAAAAGAACTCACTTGAAGTTTGACACAACTGTTCTTGCACAAAGTCAGGATCATCATCTGAATCGTCACCCTCACTGTCACTGTCAACAAAATCTGGCTCCAAATGACTTAAAATTTCGTCGTCCGAAAGAAAAAGTGAAGCCACGGGCCGTGACAAGGCGCCTTAGACCGCGCGGCTACCCCGCGGGGCTCTTCCGGATTGAAATGTTTGTGAGGCGGGTGAGTGGTTGAACGGATAGTCACCGAAAGACGAAGGAGGAAGGAAGTCGCTTGGAGCAAACGCGTGTTATTACGCGACGGTGGTCGGGGTCTTGGCTGATTCGCTCGGAGGGAACCGTGGCAACGGGAACACCTTCGATTACGATTAGCTGATTCCGGCGCTCTGAAAGGGCAGCTCTCTCCTGCTGTCGGGCTGTGTTTTGTGAACTAGTTTGACATTGAATGAACTGGGACAGAAGCCCGAACAACAGGAAAATGACGTACTAGGACATGTATTGCAACTATGAAGTGTGTTCATTCAGTATTGGATGAACTGTGACAGAAGCCCAAACAACAGGGGCCGAGCGGTTCTAGGCGTTTCAGTTCGGAACCGTGCTGCTGCTACGGTCGCAGGTTCGAATCCTGCCTCGGGCATGGATGTGTGTGATGTCCTTAGGTTAGTTAGGTTTAAGTATTTCTAAGTCTAGGGGACTGATGACCTCAGATGTTAAGTCCCATAGTGCTTAGAGCAACTTGAATCATTCAAACCAAGAGGGGAATGACGTACTAGGACATGTATTGAAACTATGAAATAGTGCATTAATATTGGCTATTCACTAGCCGAAATCTAGATTTTCTTTAAAAAAGTCAGAGTCGTTGAGTGCATTCCACATTCATAATGGGAGTCAACTTGATGAATGTTTCTACTTGCCACATGGTGCCTAACGTTATCACTGTCACCGTCTGTGCAAGCGGTGGGAATGCGACACCGGTCACAGGTGCTACTGGTTCTGCCATGAACAACTCTTTTAATTGTTTCAGAATCCGATCTGGTCAGATCTAAGAGTATACCGGGTGCACTGACAGAGAGCTGTGAAATTTTCCGTGTTGGCACCCTTCGGTGTAGTAAGTTGAGATTCCTGAACTGATTCTTGGAGTCTGATTGGGTCTGCGGGCTGTCATGTTCTGGTATCCGACAATTATATTATTAACAGAACCAGGATTCAAGATTTTTGTTTAAAAAGCGATTGAACTATGTTTGTAGCTTGGTTATGTAAGTATACTTATTCTTGGTTCTCGCCAGTGTTTACATTGTATTATTCTTGAAATTTTGGGTTGCTGGTATTGTATTGTATTAAACCGGGGACCTAGAAACGACGGAGAGGCTCAGTGGTTTACAACCCCACAACAGGCCACAGCAGTCCACCCACCGCCGGCCGGAGTGGCTGAGCGGTTCTAGGAGCTACAGTCTGGAACCGCGCGACCACTACGGTCGCAGTTTCGAATCCTGCCTCGGGCATGGATGTGTGTGATGTCCTTAGGTTAGTTAGGTTTAAGTAGTTCTAAGTTCTAGGGGACTGATGACCTCAGAAGTTAAGTCCCATAGTGCTCAGAGCCATTTGAACCATTTGAAGTCCACCCACCCCACCGCCGCCCCATAACGAACCCAGGCTTATTGTGCGGTTCATCCCCCAGTGCCCCCAGTAACCCCAAATATTTACGTGGTAGAGTAATTATGGTGTACGCGTACGTGGAAACGGTGCTGGCGCATCAAACGCCGACACTGTGCAGCTGAGGCGAAATAAGGGGAACCAGCACACATTCGCCGAGGTAGATGGAAAACCGCCTAAAAACCATCCGCAGGCTGGCCGGCACACCGGACCTCGACACTAATCCGCCGGGCGGTTTCGTGCCGGGGACCGGCATGCCTCCCCGCTCGGGAATTTTAGACCGCGCGGCTAGCCGGGCGGGTTTTTGGATTGCTTGCTCAGGCAGCAATTTGCTGAAATTGCGTTATTGTTCTAATTGACCTTTTGGTGTTTCTAGGCATCTTCTTATCGCACGACGTTATTTTACGAGCGCCCTGCTGTTACCTGATGGGTCAGGTACTATTTCTGCAGTCTATGCGTACAATTGGTTGGTTGGGTTGGTTTGTGGGATTGAAGGGACCAGACTGCTACGGTCATCGGTCCCTTATGCGTACAATTAGCGCGGCTTGACAGGGGTGAGTGCACCGGGGGAACGACATTACTGGACAACATTTGGGATTCGCCACTGCCGTTACCCTGTGTGAAGCAGCTCTACGGCACGGTGACTGCTGTTTTAAGTTTTTCTTCTCTGGTTCGCTGGGCCTAAGTCTCTTCAGAGTTCACGTATATTTGTCTTTTGGCTTGGATCCATTCTGGTTCCGTGCCCTTTCTGTTTCAAGTTTTCCTTAGTCAGCCGGACCATTTGCTGGACATTCTATCGCTTAAATTTGCCATCTTTCTCAAAGGACAGTGTGAACTTTGATTTGTAATTTAAAACCATTCTATTTGCTTGTACATATAAATTTTTTCAAACATTTTTAAAACCAAACTCCTCCCGAACAGGCCATGAAGGCCCAACGGTAACAAGGAATCGATGACCTCGTAGTTTGGTCCCTTCTCCCGCCTTTAAACCAACCCACCAACCCAACGGTACCGATCGACCGCCGTGTCATCCTCAGCCCATAGGCGTCACTCGATGCGGATATGGATGGGCATGTGGTCAGCACACCGCCCTCCCGGCCGTATGTCAGCTTCCGAGACCGGAGCCGCTACTCCTCAATCAAGTAGCTCCTCAGTTTGCCTCACAAGGGCTGAGTGCACCTCGCTTGCCAACAGCACTCGGCAGACGGGATGGTCACCCATCCAAGTGCTAGCCCATCCCGACAGCGCTTAACTTCGGTGATCGGTCGGGAACCGGTGTTACCATTGCGGCAAGGCCGTTGGCTTTCAAACATCTTACATGTACTAAATTTGTGCTAGTCTTTGTGACATTTGATCTTCAAGAATTTTTTGCTTTAAATTTGTCAGGTCTCTTAAACGATCGTATTACACGTTGGGTCTGTAGTTCAAAACTATTGTTAGCCTGTTACCATTTTGCTATCATCATTTTAATATTTTTAAAAAAATTGTTTAATAAATTGGGATCACTTGGGAAATAATGAATGTCGTAAACTGGAACCTAGCTCTTCCGTGAATTCCTGCTTCCTTGGCTCCCTACAGCTCATGGACTTAGAGGGAGCGCCCCACTCCAGGAAAAATAATTTAGCCAGTGCGAGTCGGCGGGCAGCTGCCGTGAGGACGTGGATGCGGGTGCTGGATCCCGCAGACAGTATCCTAGTCGCAATCACGTGCTGTGTACACGTCCGTGAGGACCTATTTTCTGGAACTTGGTGTACTTCGTCCTGTTTGCTCTGCTCCTGGGCCAGAGACAGCGTGAAGTCGGGTGTTTCGGCACAAGTGGCAGGATACAACTGTGGGAACTGACCATGAGGAGAGCTGCTTACTAACCGTTCCATGGTTCGAGTATTAGCACTTCTTCATCTCCTTGTGTACGAACTTGTGTTCGCCGGTTGATCTGGTTGTATGTCAATTACCTTGTTCAGAGTGTTCTTTCCTAACTTCGGGGCCGTGTTCTACTTCCGTGAACGAATGAACTTGCTTTATGGAAACCTGTGGACCAATGTACTGTGTAAGATCAGCATTGGACGTCAGTGTGGTGCGGTACTAGCTGGCGTATGGTGCTCTTGTCGAGCACGTGCTCACGCCGCTCATTGCTTTGCCGATGGCGGAACTTTTATCTAGCTGCCGCTCATTATTTCCACCGCTTGGCGTGGCTGATGGTCCAGTAAATTTTAAGCTGCTTGTACTTACTGTAATAAGGTGATACATCCTGCCTAAGAATCCTCCGCATGTGAAGAATCTGCAATGTTTATTTGACAGAAACAAGTTGTTCAGTACTAGGTGCAAATGTTCAAATGTGTGTGAAATCTTATGGGACTTAACTGCTAAGGTTATCAGTCCCTAAGCTTACACACTACTTTAGCTAAATTATCCTAAGGACAAACACACACACCCATGCCCGAGGAAGGACTCGAACCTCCGCCGGGACCAGTCGCACAGTCCATGACTGCAACGCCTTAGACTGCTCAGCTAATCCCTCAGCACTAGGTCCGTTTCTAACTAATTTATTACCACTGTATAAAAGAAAAAAAGATTTTGTTATTTTAGTTTGTTAATTTTAGATCTTGATCTGACGAACTGTTTAAAAATCTTCTAACGGTAAAGGGCTATGAGTACTACTATCTCAGTTAGATGTTACTCTTCAAAATTTGCCTTTTGAATTGGTTAATTTTCAAGGGCTAGTGCTCTGTGCTCTTCTTATGGACTTAAGGTTACTGTTTCTTCTGAAAACAAGTTAGTTTGAGCAGCTATTTCTGTATATCTTAGTAGCACCAAATCTGGTTGCTGTTTCACACTAAACCTATCTAATTAACTGTGGCAGACTAGGTCCGTGACTTTATTGTTTAAAATTTACTGCTTTAAAATTTGCTGTTTATATTTGTTGATTCATGTGAGCAAGTACTCTTAACTAACTTTCAATTGTTATTTTTAGTGGACTTGTGCTCTTAGCTCGAGTGCCCATTTGTATTTTCCTACAGCAATGTACCTTTTGTATTTACTGACTACTCGTGCTCATTAGTTGCGGCGAACTAGCGAACTATGTAGGCCATTTCGTTGATTAATGGTTAATGTTTAAAAACTGTCTGTTGGTTGCTAAATTATGTACGTGGATCGGTACCTTTAGGCCGCCAATCTGAGGTGGTGTTCGTTGTGTGGTGCTCGATGTGTGGTGCTCGATGTCATGCAAGTGCAGAACTACTTGCTGTCAAATTTAATTTGTTGGGCATAATAAACCACCGCAGTGTTAACGTTCAGGCCGGCCGGTTTGGCCGAGCGGTTCTAGGCGCTTCAGTCTGGAACCGCGCGACCGCTACGGTCGCTGGTTCGAATCCTGCCTCGGGCATTGATGTGTCTGATGTCCTTAGGTTAGTTAGGTTTAAGTAGTTCTAAGTTCTAGGGGACTGATGACCTCATATGTTAAGTCCCATTATTCTCAGAGCCGTTTGAACCATTTTTTTTAACGTTCATCCTGAGGGCTATTTAAAGCTTTCTGATCCAAGAACTATATTTCCTACTTTGAGTCATTTAGCTAGTTCCAATAGCTCTGTTATTGAAACTATTGTTATTTGAAAGGGTAGTTTCCTAGACGTAAATTGTTCGTGTTTACTACCACTCCATGGGTTACAAGTGTTCCGAGAAGCGCCGGCACGACGATGAAGAATGGAGGAGCAGAGCAGGCTGAGAGACGACTTCGTCTAATAGTACGCTGACTAGCACGACACAGGAGCGGCATCTAGGCCAAGAAAATATAAGCACCGCTGCGCCTAGCCACGGCGGCAGTAGAAGAAGAGCCGTCATACAAACGCTGCAGCAGCGACTTACGTTTTGCTTGCACTGAAATTGTATATGCCGAAGGACATTGGTTGCTTTGCATGTCGCCACTCACTTGTGACACATTTTTATGAATACGCAAAGTATTGTCAATTTAATTTGCTGTAGGAAATTCCATTAATATGATTTGCTTGAATTGTTGTCTAGCGATCCAAGAAAACAGCTTCCTAGGCACCTCATACTAGACGAGTGATCAGCATGCCGCATTGGTGACGAGTTATAAGAAGGACCCAGTGCCTACCGGCCACGGAATTTTCTTTTGTGTTTTGCTGCGGCCTTCTCTCTTGTCTTTTCTTTCCAGGGGTGTTTACTTGCTTTAACAGTCTCTTATCGTATTCTTGCTAACCAGTGTTTTCAGGTGCGTTTTGCAGAAATTTTCTTTGCTTATTTTTCTTGCTTGCCTTATCTGTTTCCGACATTTGTCCCTTCCAACATGCCGACCCCACCTATCCCACCCCTGCTCAGGCGCCACTGATGCCAGCTTTAGATGCAACTCAGCTAATGCAGATGTTTCAGTTTCCGAGCCAGCAAATATCCTCGCTGCTAAATACGGTACAGCAACTCCTATCAAACCAAACTACTAATGCAGCACAAGCAACATCCCCCCCCCCCCCCATCTCCAAGTGCTGTACCGCCTTTTCGCCAGTTTCATGAACAAGAGGAGGTATGGCTCCAGTGGTTGCAACAGTCTGAAACCCACTTAACAGCTCACAACGTACCAGGTACTGTGAAAAGTCATTACTTTCTCTCAACAGTAAGCAGTGTTTAGGCTCCTACAAAAACTGTTCCCTAACCCCATTCCAAGTCAGGTTGTAGATTCGCTAACTAACAATTATGACCAACAAGTGAAAGTGAATATGGTAGCAGATAGGTATCAATTCTTTAATTGTAAAAAACGGTCAGAACAAACTTATCGCGAGTGAGAAACAGATTTGCAGGGTATGACGAGGAAATGCAAATTCAAATGTGCCTGTGGTGCTTTATATTCAGGTGTAATGTTGCGTGATACGATTGTGTACAATGTAACTGATGTCAATCTCAGAGAACAGATTCTAAAACAGTCTGATCCATCATTTCAGCAGGTAGTGCAAATACCAGATCAGTACGATTCAGGTGCCCTGTCGGCCGATAAATTTGAGCAACCAGTAATTTGCCAGGTTGAGTCCCTTGTTTAAGACCATCCCATTCGGTAGTGGCAGGTTACGTTTGCCATGCTGCGTTAACGACTCTCCACGCCGCGTAACGAGCTCGCTAAACAGGCGGCTACACAGCGAACAGAATTAAGTAATACCCTTGGTGTTATTCACGGCACAAACACCAAGACTGCCCCTTCTGACAAGCACATTATTACAATTGCGGCAATAAAGGACATGTATAATCCCTCTGTTTGCAACGGAAAAAACATAAGACTTCAGCCCACTCACAAAAATCTAGTCACAAAGCCCACGTCATTAATGGAATATATTCAAAGTCTGCAACAGGCATTACCAAAACTGGCATGTGACCAGTTTCCTCAATGCTACGCCAGTCCAACAAACTTTTTGTTCATTTGCTTCTTTGTGGGAAATGTAGGAAATTTCAGTTGGACACAGGTGCCTCTGTTACATTGCTGATTCGTCACATGTATGAAATTTTAGGGTCCTCATGCCTGTCTAAAACTAGCATGCACCTGGCAGCTTATAAAGGACAAGACATTCCCGTTCTCAGAAAATGTACTTTGCCTGCCATTTATCACATACATGAACAGTGATTTTTACAGTGCTACAGTCACGCAATTGTGAGAACATATTTGGACTTGATGCATTTGATTTGTTTGGCTTTAACATTCAGGACAATGTGATGTCAGTGTCTGCATTCCATGCAAAAGACAGTGTCGCTAGCTTGCTGAAAGAATTCCTGGAACTCTTTTCTGAAGGTTTAGGCAAGGATAACAGTTTTGTTGCACATGTTACCCTGAAAGACAATACTCAGCCGAAATTTTGCCAGGTCTGAACTGTTCCCCTTGCATTATGGGACAAAGTCACTGCTGTAAAGAACTGCAAGGTAGTAGAGATGTTGTACCCATACAAGCTAGTCAGTGGGCCAGTCCACTGGTTTTGCTCCTCAAACCTACAGGTCACATTCATAACTGTATTGACTTTAAGTCTATAGTCAATCCACAAACTGTGATTGACCTTTACCCCTTACCACGCTCAGAAGACCTGTAATTTCATAATCAATAAAACACAAAATTCAGTGATCGATATTTTCGTCTGCTGGCAAATTTATATTTCATTAAAAAATTGAATTTTTGTGTGGGGACCAAACAGGAGGAGGTTTATAAAAGTATTGTACACCCAAGTTAAATTCCTGTAATCTTTCAACCCTTTACTTGTAGTATTAATTTTATTGATTCTGTTCTCCAAATACTCTTATTAACATTAATATAAGAATACCCATGAACTTTATATTATTTTGCTATTTGTTTTGATTCAACAACTTTCTTCTCTTCTACATACTTTGGAAATGGTTTTTCTAGTATTCATTTTTAATTCTTTATTGTATCTATCAGTTCTTGTCTCTGTTAGTTATAGTATTTTCTGTCTTCTAAATTTTTGCAATAGCTCTGAGTTATTTTACATTTAACATCTCTATTTCCAAATCTCTATGATGTACAAGTTTCTTCCAATCACTTTGGTTATGTCATACTTTATCGATACATTCTATTAAATTTTGTTTTCATCTGTAAGAATAAACCGTTATATTTCAGTCTTTTGCTATTCAGGCAGTTATAAATATTTCTTCTGTAAACATCTGTATTCTGTACTTCATATTTTTATATGTTTTAGAGAATTTGTTATAACTGTCCACTAATTTTCTTAAATTATTACCCATTTCTACTAAAAATTTTCTATTCAAAAGTTGAATTTTTGTGTGGTGGACGAAAAGACAGATCATTTCAGTTTATTAAAAAAGTTGAATGTTTGTGATAGCTGTGAATAACTGGCTACCTGGTATTACAACACAATCTGATGAATATTAATTATGTCAGTAATTAAATTTTCCTGTGTGTAGATATCCAAAATATTAAAATAATTATCTCAACAAAAATATTCAGTTTCTCTCTCATTTTTTGGTATAAATTTATTGCATTATGATCATGATTAAGACTTAATATTTCCTCGAAATTTGGATGATGACCTTTTTTAATGTTCAATTATTTTTACAAATTTCTTCTTTGTAAACTCTTGATACAGTAATTATATTTACAGTTATCATTGAATAATCTTGAAAGAAGAAAAGTTGGACATAGTTCTGGTCGTTTGTTTGAGGAACCACCTGAGTTAATAATGAATCTATTTCTCTGCTTCTTTGGTTTATTACATCTAAAACCATATCCACTGTTTCTTCCAAATTTTTATTCATTTCTCATCCAATTTACTTATTTCTTGTAAATGTTTTATTTGAAGTCTATAGGAATTCACCAATTTTTTTCTAAACTTGTATCCACCATGTTCATGAGCTGATAGTAAAACTTGTTTATAAATGCAGTCCTGAAATTTTTCAGCTTGTTTCACCTCTGGCATCATAATTAAGGAATACAATCTAGGTTCATTAATAAACACTGTATTATATTTTATAATCTGTTGAGTGAATGTGATCGTTCACCCAGATATATCAAGATATTTTACACTGTTCTTCTCTAACATGATCACGAACTGCTTCTGAGGATTAGTGAATTATAATATTTCAGCCATATCTTTAGCTTTAAACCAAGGATTGTTATATTCACCAATTATTACCAAGACTTGATTGCTATTATTTATTTACTTATTTATTTAACCTGGCAAGATTAGGGCCATCAGGCCCTCTCCTATATCTAACCAGGCATTCTACTTATTTTACATTCATATGTTTTAGTAGGCATGTTAAACTACATCTAGTACAAAAAGTGAAATAAACAATTAGAAAGGTACACCTGGAAAAATACATACATATAGAGTTTATATTCGTAGATCATAAGTACTGTTATAATTAGACATTATTGAAGAGACAGATTTTAGATAGGAGTGCTAGCAGCAGGGAGTATGAGGGAGACTCATGGTGAAGGGAGCAGAAGAGTAGAGAGACATGATGAAACATAATTAAGGAAATATAAAGGAAAAGAAGATTGCGTTGCTAATAGAGATAGATGAAGAAGAAGGCATCTTAGGCTAATAGAGATAGATGAAGAAGAAGGTATCTCAGGAGCAAGATAGGAGACGCTAGCTTTGCTATTTGACAGATGAGAGGATTGGCCTCTTACATTAATTTTGTGGAGAACGTTATGAGGATGATAGTAAGAAATGCTTCAACTTCTTCTTAAAAGCAGCAGGAGATTGAATTTTGCGCAAGGTAAGGGGCAGTTTGTTCCAGAGGCGGACAGTGGCAACTGAGAAGGAGTTTGCAAAAGTTTTTGTTTTGTGAGTGGGCACAGTTAGGATACCAAATAAGAGTGACCTCGTGTTTCGATTATGATGGCATGACAGGTTTTTAATCTCTGAAGCAAGGTACTGGGGTGCTTGCGCGACGAGGAGTCGGTGAAGTAGACATAGAGTGTGGTAGTCACGCAATTTGTCCGGCCGCAGCCACCCTAGCTCGGAGTATGAAGCACTAACATGATCATATCGGCTAATATTGCAGGTGTAACGCACACAGGCATTCATGGTTAGTTCTAGCCGCCTTTTGTTTTCACTACTCATACCTTGTTGAATCACACCACAATAGTGGAGGTTCGGTAGAACGAGTGCTTGCACGAGCTGGCGTTTCAAGTCCTGTGGAAATATGTTCCGTAACTTTTTGAGAGCACAGGGACAATCAGACGTCTCTCGCCACACTGCGACTGTATTCTCCGCCCAGTTGAGATGCTCATCCAAAGTTACACCCAAGTTCTTAACTGTTTTCTGATATGGTATTGGAGTACCGTCGAGCAGAATAGGAGGTAGCTCATCGTGGAAATCTGAACTTATAAATTTCTGATGGGCTATTAAGATTACTTGCGTCTTTTTTGCATTTAGTTTAAGCCCCAGGTTTTTCGTCCATGTCACTATTGAAGACAGATCATCATTCATCTGAGCGATTGCAGTGTTTCATCTTCAGGTCTGACGCTTAGGTAGAGCTGGAGGTCGTCGGCATAGAAATGATATTTACAGGAGGACAGAACCGACGAAATATCGTTGACATATAAAGAAAACAAAAGTGGTCCTAAGACTGATCCTTGTGGCACTCCCGAGGAAACATGTTTCCAGGAAGATTTTTCATTTACGCAGACAACACATTGCTGTCTGTCTTTTAAGTAGCTTTCGAACCATCTCATTGCACTATCATAGAAATTAAGCTGTTGCATTTTTCTGAGCAATATGTCAAAGTTAACAGTGTCAAAAGCTTTGCTGAAGTCCAGTAACGTCAATATTGTTGCCTTTCGATTGTCGATGGCATATTTCAGGTCATCAGTTACTTTCATTAGAGCAGTGTTTGTGCTGTGATGTTTACGGAAACCAGATCGAAATTTGTCATATAGGCTGAATTCATGCAAGTGTTCAGTGATTTGGTCATGAACAATATATTCAAGTGCTTTGGAAACAGCAGGCAGTATGCTAATTGGTCGGTAATCACTAGGCAGTTGCGGGTTTTCGATCTTAGGGATGGGTCGAATTATGCTTCTTTTCCATGCAGTGGGGTGTATTCCGTTCACGAGGGAAAAATTAAATATGTCAGTTAAGACAGGTACTAAGATATCGGCAACATTCTTAATCATGGTTATACCGATACTGTCGTTGCCTATTGCATCAGAAGAGATTCTCATTATTGCTTTTCTTGCCGTATTTGTTGTTACATGTTTTAGATGGAAGGTATCGTTGTTAGTTATCCTGTTTGGGGATTCTTGTGGACGGTAATTATCAGCCGTGCGGGTATTCAGAGGTGCAGAGAAGAATTCATTTAATTCGTTAGCTGACACATGAAAAGTAGTTTCCGATTTTGCCTTTCCGACCCCCAAGCTACGGAGATTCTTCCATAGAGTCGTGGGCGTCAGATAGCTGCATAAAAGGGAGCGAGTGTGCCTGATTTTAGCATTGCGAATGCATTGTTGCAATCTGTTCCATAGCTTTCTATATTCTTCGAAACACTCGGGTTTCGGTTCTGCCTTGAAACGCCTGTGGGCAGCATCCCTATTAGTCATCATTTGACGTAATTCAGCTGTAAGCCGTGGAGCAGGAGATTTTCTTACACGGATTTTGCGCACAGGTGCATGTTTGTCATAGAGGGCAGTGAGTTTATCACCAAGTACATTAATTTTGCCGTCGATTGTAGGTTCTCTGATTATTTGATGCCATGAGATTTCTGAGCAGTCGGCTGTTAGAGCGTCAAGGTCAATACGTTTCATGTTCCTACAAGTTATGTAACGCGATTTGATCCTTGGGGGCTGCACAGAGTAGGCCAGGAATATTACATCATGTGCTGAGAGGCCAGGGGCCTATGTTTGACCGACATCTCTTACTTTGTCAGTCTGTTTCATTGCGATTACGTCTATAAGAGTATGACTGTGCGCCGTATGGTGTGTAGGCTGTAATGGAAGAATGTTCATGCTATTGCAACTAAACAGTCTTCTTAGGTTTATTGCGGAGGGAGTGTCTCTTAGCAGG
The DNA here is from genome assembly GCF_023898315.1 of Schistocerca nitens. Classification (NCBI taxonomy): domain Eukaryota; kingdom Metazoa; phylum Arthropoda; class Insecta; order Orthoptera; family Acrididae; genus Schistocerca; species Schistocerca nitens. Next base: position 88,024,438 of record NC_064620.1, read on the forward strand.
TCTATGTTCAAGTCACCCATTACGATGACATGTCCGTATTGACACTGAAGTGAATGTAATTCCGACTGGAAAGAACTCATTGAGCTTATTTTTGGCGGCTTGTACACGACGCCAGTCAAGAACTTCCGACTTTGTATATTTATTTCAATGAACATGAATTCAGCCTCTTTTTCTTCAGCAGGGTTTGATGTACATAAGGCTTTCGCTTTGAGGTCTGTTCGTATATAAGCGCCGACCACGCTACCTCGCTTTTTTGATCTGTCTGCCCTAAGAAATGTGTACCCTGGGAGATGAATAGATGCGGAGGATATGTGTGGTTTCAAACACGTTTCGGATAAGAGGATTACGTGGTAGTTTAGTTGGTTGAAGAGGATGCTAAGTTCTTCGTAATGTGCAGGTAAAGACTGGATGTTGCAGTGAGCTGCTAAAAGCTCTGACGCATTCCGCTGAGCAGCCTGGAGTAGGGTGGCAGACTGGTTTGTCACTTTGTTAGGCGCTACCTGCCGCGAGGGGCACTGGCCGGTGCTTCCACCAAGTGACATAACGCAGGGGTGTCCAAGATTTTGCGCGCCCTGTTCGTGACTCCGCGAATGCCGAAAGAATGGCGACTGCAAGAGATTTCCTGAGGTTGCGGGAGAATAGAAAATGGATTAGTGGTATTCGCTGCAAGGAGAATATGACCAAAATAGTGATGGCTGTGTGTCACTGTGTATCCTATGTCGTAAGAGGAGAAATGTAATTAGCGTATTTGAAACAGCTTAGGGTGGAAATAAGGGAAAAGGGAGTGATTTAAGAGGCCGATGCTGCCAGCAGAGAGAAGTGAGCTTAATAATTAATACATTATCGTAGGAAGCTAGAATTAAATTGAGATTTACTAAAGTAATACTGGTAGTGATTATCGTAGGACGCTACAATTAGATTGAAATTTGCTAAAGTGATACTGATAGTGATTTTTGTTATGAACAATTTAAACCGAAGAGATGGGTGATTAATGAACTAAAGGAGAGACTAATAATTGCAATAGAACTATTACAGAATGGAAGAGAATAAACTGAGAAAATGAAAAAAGTATTAGCAGTAACTAAAATTAAGTAATGGTTAGAGCTACAGATACAAAAAAATAGTAAAAAGTTAATACAGTTACAAAACCAATTAGTTGAAGGTACAAATATGGGTACAATTAAAAAGTTAATATCATTACAAGACTATATCTGAGTATAGGGCTGTTACAATTTGCAAATGGTGTTAAGTTTGCACTTTTGGCTCGAGTAGCTTCACTTAATACTATTCAGTTCTGTCATGATTGTGACTGTCTTCTTTCCAGCTGCTGTCTTAATGATTACTCTGCCATCCTGAGTCCACACATTCTGAAGACCGAAATGGGATATGGCACTGTTTAAAATCTTTAGCTGTTCGTGTGTCAGATCTTCCCTTATTGTAAGCCCCGTCCTTGCTAACTTCTTCTTCTGGGTAAAGATCTCTGCCCTTTTACGGTACGAGACAAATTTAATTATTATTGGACGAGGTTTGGTAGCACCTGGTAGTTTTCGTCCCACCCGATGACTCCTGTCAATGTCTGCGTTGGACACTTCAACGCCTAATTTTTCACGCGCAACCTGTATAAGCAGGTTGTCAGTGTCTTCTTCCTTATTTTCTGCTACTCCAAACAGTCGTAGACTATTTCGCCTTTGGTACTGTTCTAGCTCTTCTGTTGCGGCAGATAGTTTCACTTCCAACTCTCGTGCCTTTTTCTTGTATTCAGACACAGACTTTTTAGTGCCGTAATTTCGGCAGTATTGGTCTCAACAGTTTCACGCATTTTGGCCAATACTGCTGCCGTTATAGTATCTGATATAGTGCCTGCTATCAGATCGAGATTGTTTTTATCGCAAAGCGCAGCGTTTACCTCAGAGCGGACCAGTTCCGCTATACCGGGAGCCGCGGCCACACCTTCCGCCAAGAGCGAGCCCGCCGCACCTGCTTCTTCCCCGCTGCTGGACACACTGCTGTTGACTCTTCTGTTTACCATTTTCTCGAAGATATTGGCGGAGCACAAAAAAATAGCACTACTGCACAGAACACTGCTGTTTACACAATTTCCACTGGTACTAGACAACAACACCTGTGAGAACACCTTTGAATTCAACTAAATTTAGCGAGCCAAACTTAACACGTGTTACACTGCAGCCGCCATGCAAGTTTATTTTTGCCAAGGTCTATGAATTAGTCCATCTATATAGAATAGGAAAATATTAGATAGTGACAAATTAATATTCATGTTTGAAGAGTGTAACTCGTGTCTACACTTAAGTCCTTTATAATTTTTTGATTTATTAATAAAAAATGTATCTAAAATGTATCAGAGAAAACTAGCCCCTTCAATGTTTCTAGCTCTATGTTATTACAATAAAAATGAATCCACATTCATAAATCAGTTAACTAATAAAAGTGTGAATTATTTATTCAACCACAAGGAAGATGACATTTGCATTGTTTATGAATACTGCAAGTGACCCTGACTTGTTCAAATCATATCAATAATTTAAATTAAACTAATAAAAAATGTGTTTATAAAACATGAAGTAAAGCAGATAATTGATAATTTTACCCAAATATACAAAGGATAAAGATTTACTTATTTGTAAGGAATGTAATAAAACTGGTCAGACAGTAACAATAAAAATAAGCAAGTTAATTTCGAATGTCTTATATTTACTTATAAGAATCACTTCAAACAAGTTTCGGATGAAGATTCTTCAAAAATATTACTGTCAATGAAAAAAGATGAAGAACAACAAACTGAGCTTCAAAAAAGTTTTGTTTGTCAAGAAGTTAAAGATTCAGATCGTTTTTACTTCAGTCCTACAACTAGGGACAAGCTCTCGAGTACATCCAAGAACTGTCAATGAGATGATAGGAATAAAAGAACAATTTTGTGTAAATGTGGAAAAGAAATAATTAAAAGTTATCTTAAAAAACATTTACAATGACACACACAATAGTAACTAAAAACGAAATTTAACTATTTTTCAAAAGTCTAATATTTTTATCCTTAATAAATGGAGACCCTATTAAGAAAGTTTACAGTCACCCAACTTTATGATATTCATAGAATAAATAATTTATCTAACTGCAGCAGATTGAAAAAAATGTGAGTTAATTAATTTAATTGCTTCACATGATTTACCAATTCCTACAACAAATCTCGATAATTTGAAAGTATCAGAACTAAAGATAGGGTTGAAAATCTTGGTATTACAGGATACAGTAAATTAAAGAAATCAGTATTAACTCATTTAATTGTTTTGCCAGATTTTATTTTTTATCAAGAATTATTATGAAAGACTAGATCAAGATCGAAAAGTGTACCAAATATTAATTAGTTTTACAGATTTTATGATGAAGACTTTGATAAAACTCAACCACCAAGACAGGAAAATATGAGAGTTGATCAAATTTATCCATTCAGTAGTTAACTACTTGAAGAAGATGAAGAACGAGTTATTAGATATTAAATAAATGAGATCTTGATTTAATGAAAAATTTGAAGTTTGGTATGTTGACCATAGTATTGTATTTAACGATGATAATATTAATAAACTCGGTACAGCTATTGAGAAAACATATTATATAACGAAAGCACTTAATTCTGTGGTACAAGTAGCTAAAAAAAGAACACAAGGAGATAAATTAAACATAACAGTAACATACTCAAAACTGCATTATACAATTTCTGGAGGTTGTATAACATAAAATAATACTCAGCAAGCTGTTCAAGTTTTGTGTAATAAACATTATATTAACATCTGATAAATCTACTGATATAGCAAATACTTTATTAATATTCAAATGTTGGCAGTACCAAGAAGTGGTAGAGGATATATAATAATAAATTTCACTGAGGATAAAAGGACCAAAGATGTATTACTAGAATTGAAAATGATGATAATGTGTGTTATCCTAAGCCTATAATAGTTGCATTAGCATATCACACAAATGTTATCTTAGGCTGAAAAATAACTGCTGCTCAAATTATGAAATTCAAAAAAGGTGATAAATACAAATTACAAAAAGAACTGACAACAATTTTATGGAATCAGTTGGATGAATACAATGTTGAAGGATTTACTCTAGATGATATTAAAAATTTTGAAAAATTATTGTATATTGATAATAAACATTGTATGTATTGAAAATTTCTCTTCTGTTACCTACTTTGGTCCTCAGAAAGCAGCGAAATTTATCTTTATAAAAATCATAACCATTTTGATGTAATTAACACTATGAAAGCATTTCTAGGATCGTCATATTTCTGTAACAAATGTAACAATCGATACAACAACAAGAACAAACAAAAATGCTAAACACAAATAAAATTAAATACATTGTACAAAGGTCCAGAACATGAAACCATTTAAAATAACATATATTGTGAAAATTATAAAGATGCTTTTATAAGGAAGAATGTTTAAATGGTCACCCAGAAGATCATGACACAGGTTATAAATATGAAGAATGTTGAGTATATTTGAGATTCTAAGATCATAAATGTGGCTTTGAATTATGCAGAAACTGTAAATAAAAATTAAAAATTGAAAAATCATCAATGTTAGATGCAATACAGATTACAAAAACCTGAAATTTGTGGTAGGAAAATTGCAGAATATACAGTCAAACATTGCTGAATATGTAGTAAAAATAATTGTTACATTGGTGAGAAATTTAAAAAAATATGTTTTTGAATGTTCTCAGTGCAATAATACAACTAAAGGCAAAAATTATGTGTTGTAAGGAAGAAAAGCCAAAGAGAATTCATCATGCTTACAATGAATATTATATTTTTTTAATTATGAAGCTCAAGAAGAAACAGACACATATTCCAAATCCCATGACTCTTCACAATTTTAATGGAGATACTATTTACAGATTTAAGAAAAATGAGGAATTCTGTCATTGGCTGATGTCTAAAGAAAACAAAAGTTAGATATTCATTAGCTCATTATGCTAAAGGATTATGATTCACAATTCATTCTGAAGTATTATGTTGAAAATACAATAAAACCATATACTCAGAAACTAAATTAATGTTACTGGAGATCAAACAGATGAGTCTAAAATTATAAAGAGTATCAGTTTTGTACAAGCACCACTTAGCAGTTTCCCTGAAACATTCATTTGAAAGAATTCATTACGAATGTTTTCCACATTTATTCAATACATGTGAAAATGAAAATTACTTAAGACTGCTTCCTGATCTCGACTATTATAGTGTTTACACTATGTACCAAAAGCAAGAGAAGAATTTCTCAAATGGCATAATGAAAAAGTTAACGAAAATGTTATACACAACATGAAAAAAGAGCTTACTGAATTTTGTAATTCTGCTGTAGATATTTTGAGAAGAGATTGTTTAGAACCGAGAAAACAATTTCTAGAAAAAGCTAATATTGATACATACTGTTATTTAAAAACTACTAAAGTTTGTATGGTTACTCACAGATCTCAATATTTAACTGAAAAATAATTGCTATAAAGCATAAAGAACAAAAAGGACATTAATGTAAAGAATCTGTGGGTTGGCTAAATAGTTGAACAATAAAAATATTTAACATGGTGAGAAGTAAAAATAAGTGGAACAAAAGTAGACAAATTTGATATATAAACAAATATTGCTTAACAGTCACTAGGTTCCTTTTGGAATGAGTGTAACAATTGTTTTAAAACAAAAACAATGAACAAAAATTAAATACAATGATGCTTTATATCAAAAGATATTAAGTGAGTTAAGAAGAAGTGCAGAAATATGAAATGCTGCATATAATTTGGGTGAGATGTAGGAATATAATTGGATTAAATTACCCATGTAAAAAAAACTAAAGCAATTACCTGAAATCGTTGAAGCATTGAATCCAAGACGTGTTTTTTGGTGATCATACAAATACAATAAAATTAAGTTCTGAAGCAGATAGTGTTAACACAATGATAAAATGTACTGATATATATAGTCTTTATCCAACCATACAGTTTTATGATTTTTATCCTATATGTCATCCAATAAAATATATATAAACCAGAACATTATAACAGTGAATGGATGGTTTAATAAAATGTAAACTATTTGCACCTTGGTCTTGTATCATCCAGTTTTACATGAATAAAAATTGAAGAATTTTTTTTGAGTCATTAGTCTTCTGACTGGTATGATGTGGCCTGCCACGAATTCCTCTTCTGTACCAATCTCTTCATCTCACAGTAGCACTTGCAAAGTACATCCTCAATTAGTTGCTGGAGGTATTCCAATTTCTGTCTTCTTCTATAGTTTTTGCCCTCCACTGTTCCCTTTAGTACCATGGAACTCATTCCCTGATATCTTAACAGATGTCCTAGCATCCTGTCCCTTCTCCTCTTCTCCTTGTCAGTTTTTCCCACATATTCCTTTCCTCTCCAATTGTGCACAGGACCTCCTCGTTCCTTACCTGATCAGTCCACCTAATTTTCAACATTTGTCTGTAGCGCCACATCTCAAATGCTTCGATTCTCTTCTGTTCTGATATCCACATAGTCCATGTTTCACCATGATACAATGCTGTGCTCCAGATCTACATTCCCAGAAATTTCTTCCTCAAAGTAGTCTTCTCTTTGCCAGGATTGCCCTTTTTGCGAGTGCTAGTCTACTTTTGATATTCTCATTGCTCTGTCCATCATTCGTTTATTTTGCAGCCTAGGTACCTCATGACCATCGACCCTAATGATAATTCTCTCACTTTTCTCATTTCTCCTACTTCTAATTACTTTTGTCTTTCTTCGATTTACTCTCAATCCATACTCTATACTCATCAGATATTTAATTCCATTCAGAACATCATTTAATTTTTCTACACTTTCACTCAGGAAGCAATTTCATCAGCTAATTGTATCGTCGATATCCTTTCACCTTGATTTTTAATTCACTCCTAAACCTTTATTTGATTTCTGTTATTGCTTCTTTCATGTGCAGATTGAATGGTGGGGGCAAAAGACTTCTTTGCATATTGACTCTTCCTAACTAATCTCGTAAACTTCAGTGTGCTCTTCATCACTTCTACATTGTGAACTGAATCAATATCTGCTTACAACCTAGTATCTGATTGTGGAATCTATGTCTGACCATGATGTAATCCAACTGAGATCCAAAGAAGAAGTAGGTATTGACTTATATCTTGACAAAATAAAAGTAAATCCTGCAAAATGAGCTGTTGTAGAGATATGTCTGAATTCATTATAGGGTAAATTTGGACAACATCAAAATAAGAGTAAAGCTGATTATCTGACAGAATTCCAAAGGATTTATGAAATACTGTTGGATGACTGATTAGATAATATTGACATAAATTTTATTACTGAACCAATGATTGAAATCAAGTACAATTTCAAGGGTTATTATATTGATTTTACTATGTCAAATGCAAGACTCAGAATATATTATATGATAGATAAACTTGAAGAATCTGTTATATATTTTGATATAGACAGTGTAGTATACATTGATAATGGCAAAAATACTGTGGAAACAGGTTGGATGTTAGGAGAATGGTTTGATGAATTAGAAGATAGTAATTTGATTACAAACTGGGCTTCAACTGGATGGAAAAGTTATTATTATGAGAAAAACGATAAAAAAACAGTGATGAAGGTAAAGGGATTTATGTTAAATTCTAAAGCTGCATTTTGAATCGATGATGAAATTAATTGAAGATGATGTAATGTGAAAAATATAATTAAAGTCAAATAACTAGAGATATAAATACTAGAATTTAGTCAACAAGGCTCCAAGGAAAAAATTCTTATTTCAGTATAATAAAAGAATTAATCTAGAAAAATATGATGCAATATCATACTGTTATTAAAATTAATAATAAAATTTTATTCTATGTAAATGGAAGTCTTCTTGAAGAAGCTCGGCATAGTTAGCAGTATTGATTTGTTTAAAAAGATAGGTGAGTTGCAAGTAAAGGCTATAAATAGATTACCAATTGTGAATATTTATGTCCCAGATATGGAGAAAAAATTTGTACAGAGCTTAATACTGAGTTTAATATTATTTTTCCAAATAGGCATTCCAAATTAATTACTAATGAGATTTTCATTATTTTGAAGAAGTAATATTAAACTGTGATATGAAAGAATAAAGTGACTTACAAATAATGATAATGTATTTCATGATTTCGAATTTGTTATTTGAATTATTTCAATTTCATAGTTAATCAAAGAATCTCTGTTTTGTGTTTAACTGATTTATCTTCGTTTTGAATCTCAAACTGTCCAGTTTTGCAAATAAGTAAATTCTGACTCATAGATTTTGATGAACACTATTCCTGGATTAATGTAAAAATTTTAAATTAATTCAACTGCATGCAGTGTAACCAGAAAATAATGCTATATGTAAATATTAAATTAATTCCCCTCCCCCAGTGCATTCAACATGACCACAAACTGGTTATATGGTTTCCATGCTAGAGACCACTTATTAAATCACACTCTGTTATAGAGATTGCAATCTAATAAATATTGTACCATGCAGCCACAGTTACAGAAGTGCTGAAAAATGTTTCCATGTGCCTCAACATATGCAGGTACATGCCGTAGCATGTTCTGTCTCACACATTCATATCGGCCAGGCTCCATCTGAACAGTGGTAACGGCAGCATGAATACGCTGCATCAGTGTCTCCACATATGGAATGGGCTCTGTATACACGATACTTTTGAGATGGCCCAATAACCATGAATCTTACGTGTTGTGATCTGGAGAACAAGCAGACCATACAACTGGATCCCATCGTCCAATTCATCGCCAGGGAAGGCACAATTGAGATGCGTCTATAAGTTAATGGCGAACTGGGCTGGAGCACCATCATGTAGCAGCCACATAACCCTTTCACTCTTCAATGGCACTTTTTCCAGCAGCAGAGGCAAAGTCACCCGCAAGAAACGCCGTCAGTTCCGGCCTGTTATGCGACATGGAAGAGAGACTAGTCCCAAAATATGGTCGCCAATTATCCCAGCCCACACATTCCAGCTGCACCAATGCTGATGGTTCGCTGTCCCCATACCATGGGGTTTCCGTGTACTACCCCACAGATGAATGTTTTGGAAGTTGAAGATACCACTCCACGTAAGGGTGGCTTCATTTGTGAATAGCATGGATGACACAAATTGTGGAAGCGTTGTTGCCTGGTGAAGAAACCAGTGACAAAACTGCTCTCAGTGTGCAAAGTATATCGCTAATAAGCCATGCACACACTGTAAGTGGTAAGTTTAGTAACAATTGACGTGGAGAATGTTTCACACGATCGTCTGGCTTACCCTCTACTGGTGGGTCAACTGCCTGGTACTGACACGGCGGTCTCCTTCCATAGTGTCAATCACATTTTCCACCAAGTCTACGTCCGAAAATTTCGGGTACGTCCAAGCATGATTTCCTGCTTCTGGCAACGACCCTGTCTCACACTAACGGTGAAAGACGGTTGCAGCCACAAAATATGGCGTGGTTGTTGTAGGCGGGGATGGGTCTCCTGATACAACCTTGCTGCCCACAGTCATTTTCGTTTACATAAGTTAATACAATGTCGGCAACTTCTCGATTCGAATACAAGATGAGACAGCAAGAGAAGTGAGTCGGACACAACATTACCAATTACTATGGCAAGAGGGGGTGCTAGAGCCTATTCTATGACGAACTGTACCACTCTCTAGGACGAAACCACGCACTAGCTAAATGGTACAGCGCGTATTAGACAGCAGTCGCTGTAACAAAGTATAACTGAATAAGTAGTCTCTAGCATGGAATCCACGTATGTCCAGACATGAGTTCATTAGACCTTTTTTGATCAATCCCTGGAGTTTGAACACAGTGGGGAAAAAATCACCCAATATATGTATAGAATGACTTTTTACACTGTGTTCAAACTCTAGGGATATAGTATTTGAACACATGAAGGATTGACAGATGAAATTGTTTTAGATAAAGATATTAGACAAGGAGATTAATTAAACCCACTCCTGTTCAGCTTAATAATGGACCATGTTATTGGTGCCACAAGCAAGACACCAGGAACTAAAATAAGAAATAAAGCGACAAATATTACGTGTTAATCTGCTGAAAGCAAATAAAAAGGATAATTTACAAACGTTACTTCACCAATTTAATAAATCAGCTACGCAATAAACCTGTAAATCTTGTCTAGAAAGTCAGAATATGGTAATATCAAAAACGCCTGTAAGATGTGAACCGCAAGTAGATGATCAGTCAATTGAACACGTGCTGAGCTTTAATTATCTGTTGTCAACAGCTATAAAGTATGGAAGTGAAAAACCAAGTGATAAAGACAATAAGGATAGTCCCAAATCTGCAACATACAATATGGAAATTCAAATTAATGGCCACTGAGCCGAAAACAATGCCAAACAAAATAATGTTGCATTCTGTTATGACATATGCAGCAGAAACTATAGCGGAAAAGAGAAAGGTAAAACAAAAGTTAACGGCTATGGAAATGTGGGTACGAAGATAGAGCCAAGGAGAAGCTATGTGGAACAAGAGAACAAATGTACGGATAATTGATCACTGTGAAATACAAGATACAAAAATATAGATGAAGACATAAAAAGAAATTGGAAAGACAACGTGGATACGATGGTCCCTATGAGACTATGGTTGAGTTAACAGACTCAGATCACACAGTAACAAAGAAGTAGATATCCTATGAGTAGTGAAGGAACTTAAATCACTTAATAAAAGCAATTATTTCGTTCCAGAGTGTATACCAATTAGGTTCCTTTCAGAGTAAGCTGATGCAATAGCTCCATACTTAACAACCGCTCGCTAGACGAAAGACCTGTAAGCAAAGGCTGGAAAGTTGTACAAGTCACGCCAATATTCAAGAAAGATAATAGGACTAATCCACAAAATTACAGGCCCAATCATTAATGGCGATATGCAGCACGATTTTGGAGCACATGTTGTGTTCAAACATTATGAATTACCTCGAAGAGAGCGGTCTATTGACACAGACTGAAGACGGATTTAGATACATCATTATTGTGAAACACAACTAGCTCTTTACACACACGAAGTGTAGAGTGCAGTTGACAAGGGATTTCAAATTGATTTCGTATTTCTAGATTTCCAGGAGTGTTTTGACAATGTACTATACAAGCGGCTTGTAGTGAAATTGCGTTTTTATCGAATATCGTCACAGTTATGTGGCTGGATTCGTGATCTCCTGTCAGAGATGTCTCAGTTCATAGTAACTTAAAGAAAGTCATCGAATGAAACAGAAGGGATTCTTGGCGTTCCCCAAGATAGAGTCACAGCCCCTCTGCTGTTCCTTATAAAACGTCCCCTTTTGAAAAATTATACGAGACTGTGCTTAAACTGACACTCAATATTTTTAGCGCAACGCAATCTGACTTTCAAAAATCCCTACAAAAGAATGGCCCTGACTAACATTAACCTATACCTTTCACAAATCACTTACCTCACCAAAAATCTTCGTTACTCAAACTACTGCAATACAGCGAGCGCCACTACTGCCAGCTAAATAAAAGATTCAAACTACTGAAGGCACTAACTACTGATAGGCATAGTTAGCAAATGAAAGATTTTGATAGAGAACAAACAATGTATTTACCTTAATAGTCATAATATATATAGCACTTCATGATATCCAGTATTACAAATTTCAAAACTCCGCCATCTCTCTCCCCACATCCACCACTGCTGGCGGCTCACCTCCAACTGCGCAACGCTACGCGCTGTTCACATCCAGCTGCCGCCGCCCAACACTACAATGGCAGACAACAATGCAAACTAGCCACAGACTGCACACAGCACAGCCAGTGATTTTCATACAGAGCGCTACGTAACGTTGCCAATAAGAAAACATAAACAGCCTACTTACATAGCCCCCCATGCTCCCCACAAAAAAATTTTCGAATTGTTTTGGGCAGTGGTCAATAATGATTTGAAAAAAATTTTTCATAATCATAATTACAATAACAAAGAAATCAAATGCACACACTTATTGATACAATGTTGGTCAAAAGCTGAAATTTTCTCACAGTCCATAAAGACAGTCCTGATCATTCATCATAGTAAAATTGCAGTGTTTTTTTCTTTCTCAAAGTCTGAGTAGTAAAAGAGGATGCACATGGAAGTAGTGGATTTCCATGCAGTCTTGAAGAAGTATTGTTGTCCTTCCAAAGGAAAGACAGTGCTGACTCTAGACATGCAGACAGGTAATGGGCCACAACAGAGCAAACCCACAGCAGAGTCAGTCGAAGTTGAAGAATATTGGTAGGTAGGTCATCACAGAGCAGACCCACTGTAGTCCTGGTGGAGAGTATGGTATTAGTGGGCCACCAGAGGTGCAGACCCACTGCCGTCCTTGTAGAAATTATGGTATTGGTGGGTCATCAAAGATGCAGACCCACTGTAGTCCTGGTAGAGATGGCCAGCAGCCATCTGTAGTGACTATGCAGGTGCACAATCACCATCGAAGAGTCTTGCGGAGAATATAGCAAGTCCATAAACCACCACTTGTGCACTCACACAATTTTTGGAATTGTCCTTAGAACCAGCAATGCTGTTATCCAGTCCCTTGCTGAATTATTAACACACGTGCAAACACTAACAGTCCCTACTTCTCACATATTGTCCATATACTATGACCAACAGAAACGTGTGCAGTGAAATGTAACTTAAAAGTTACTTAATTTGATGAACTGGTGTCAATTACAATTTTATAACATAAGAATACAATAACAACGGTACAAAATACATCATTAAAAACATAATAATACAGATAACATTTGTAGTTCAGGCTTTACAAAAGAATCGAAATAACATATACATCAGTGTTACGGGAATTATGACATGAGTAAATACATAAAAGATCAGAATAATTATTGAAACATCAACTTCACACATGAGCATTAAAACAGAACAGAATTAATAATGTCTAACATCTTTACAAAGTAAATAACATAGTATCAGAAAAATTATACAACGTAACTCTCATCAGATAAACACATAAAGACAGGAAGAACACAAATACCCAAAACGTCCCCTTTGAACAATTATACAAGACTATGCTTAAACTGACACACAATATTTTTAGCGCAACGCAATTTGACTTTCAAAAATTCCTACAAAAGAATGGCCCTGACTAACATTAACCTATACCTTTCACAAATCACTTACATCACCAAAAATCTTCGTTACTCGAACTACTGCAATACAGCGAGCGCCACTACTGCCAGCTAAATAAAAGATTCAAACTACTGAAGGTACTAACTACTGATAGGCATAGTTAGCAAATGAAAGATTTTGATAGAGAACAAACAATGTATTTACCTTAATAGTCATAATATATATAGCACTTCATGATATCCAGTATTACAAATTTCAAAACTCCGCCATCTCTCTCCCCACATCCACCACTGCTGGCGGCTCACCCCAACTGCGCAACGCTACGCGCTGTTCACATCCGGCTGCCGCCGCCCAACACTACAATGGCAGACAACAATGCAAACTAGCGACAGACTGCACACAGCACAGCCAGTGATTTTCATACAGAGCGCTACGTAACGTTGCCAATAAGAAAACATAAACAGCCTACTTACAATCTATATAAACGATTTACAAGACAATCTGAGCAGCCGTCTTAGGTTGTTTGCAGACGATGCTGTCGGTTACGTAGGGAGAAACGATTTTCATAATAAAGTAAGAGAAATCAGAGCTCGCACAGAAAAATATAGGTGGTCGTTTTTTCCGCGGGCTGTTCGGGATTGGAATAATAGAGAATTGTTGTGGAGGTGCTTCAGTGAACTGTCTACCAGGCCCTTCAGCGTCGTTTGCAGAGTATCCATGTAGATGTAGATGTGGAAGAATTACACAGAGCTTCCTGCGCCATATAGAAATGAAAACTACTTATCAAATTCATAATCATTGTTGTTTGTTTCAGTTACATGTGTACTTTCATGTGTTGATTGTAGTTTGAATTTATTTGGCAGTCTAATTTGAGCAGTGGGTCACTAAGTAGGTTACCGAACAATTTTGGGAAAAACTGTCCATGAGCAACCCCACGAGACTGATTAAAACGTGTAATCATAGACTACCACGAGGTAAACGACTGACCAACCATGGATGGGACTACCGTTGGTCCATTATAACCACGGAACAAGGCCGACGTATAGGGGAAACCCTCGTCAGCAGAAGAAGAAGAAGAGGAAGAATTAATTTGTGTATTAGTTTCCGCAGGCTTACAGCAAAGATACAGTTGTGTACCTAGTATCGAGTCCGAACATCTTAGTTATATTTAGGTTGGTCGGAGAGGTATTAGGGAAGTAATCTTTGATTTCCAGCTGTGCCGACCAATCAACTCAAAGCCTGCCTTGCTAAGAATTCCGGGGCATTAATCTCAAGAAGGCACTCTTGTGTTCTGCCGTTTTGGAGATCGGGCGTCTTTAGAAGTCTGACGTTCCTGGTTGCTGCTTTCCTGTTCGGTGAGGTGGTGAGATGTAGCTTGTCTGTGTACAAGCTGAGCACACTTGCAATACTATTTTGCCAAACATTCTCAGCGAACGTATGGTTCATATGTAATCATTTTCTTGATTCGCATCACGAATTGAGTGTAATTTTCATGTGTTGGAAGCACGTCTCACACATGGATATTCGGTCTTGGTACCCTTTTGAGGCGTGTATGTTCCGAGTTTTGGTACAAAACCTGTTTGATTTTAATTCATCAGAATCTTAGTACAGTCACTTTTGTTACTGTCCGTATCAATGAACCTTTGTCGGTACTTTACGACATGCAAGGATTACACTTGTATGATTTTCTTACGAAATGGAACTCTTTGTGTCACGTTTTTTCTAAGCATTAATCTGGTTGAATTAGGAATCAGTTATGTGAATTCGCATTCAAATAGTCTTCCAGAGCAGTTTGCTTTCCGACTCACTTCCCTGTTTAGGCACATTATGCCGACCTGCACACAGCAGTTGCAATACGATAACTTGATGTGAGACGTTCTACTTGCCTTGAGAAATTTTTAGAATCTTTAGATATTTTTCGCTGAATTAATATCAGGAAGAGTAGTAATCACTACGGATATTATATTACGCATTTATTTTTTATAAGAGCCAACCGAAAAGTTTCCGTTTAAGTGTGTTGCTGCAGTGTATAGGCAACATAGCGCAACTCCGATGCGAGTATATAAGCATCGAGATGTAGGCAAGGAATTAGTGTGGCATTCGTATCTTCCTGGCGTGCGTGCGGTAAATGTGGAAATGAGAACTATGGAGACGTTATTACCGAATGTGTCCAATAAGGCCCAACGTGCTATCATTCTTTTCCTGGATGCCGAAGGAAAAGCACCGGTAGACATTCATCTGAGAATGAGGAATGTCTATAGGGCAACATGTCTGCGAAAATCACGGTTGTGCTTCATCATAAAGCTCGTCCCCATATCACAAATTTCATAACGTAGAGGGAGACACTCGAACACCCACCCAATAGTCGTGATCTCTCCCCATGCGATTACCCTCTCTTAAAGAAGTCGTCGAAAGGTCGACGATTATTGCCGGAGAGGATGTGCAACAGGCAGCTACGTACTTCTTCACGCAACAGTACACTGAACTCGCATTCGGGAGGACGACGGTTCAATCCCGTCTCCGGCCATCCTGATTCAGGTTTTCCGTGATTTCCCTAAATCGTTTCAGGCAAATACCGGGATGGTTCCTTTGAAAGGGCACGGCCGATTTCCTTCCCAATCCTTCCCTAACCCGAGCTTGCGCTCCGTCTCTAATGACCTCGTTGTCGACGGGACGTTAAACACTAACCACTACCACCACCACCAACAACAACAACAACAGAACACGGCGCTTTACCAAACGGGTATCTCCTACTTGTTGCGTAGGTGGGATGTCCGCCTTAGTGCTCAGGCGATTTTTTCATTTTGGAGCGAAACTTTCTTATCGCCCCTTCCAAGTAGGTGTTGGTGTTGACGCAGCTGTCGAGTACGCGGTGTTTTATTGTAAAGGAAATTTAGTTATCTGATGCCTTGTACGAGGTGCATTCAAGTTCTAAGGCCTCCGATTTTTTTTCTAATTAACTATTCACCCGAAATCGATGAAACTGGCGTTACTTCTCGACGTTATCGCCCTGCAGACGTACACATTTTTCACAACGCTGACGCCATGATTCCATGGCTGCGGCGAAGGTTTCTTTAGGAGTCTGTTTTGACCACTGGAAAATCGCGGAGGCAATAGCTGCACGGCTGGTGAATGTGCCGCCACGGAGAGTGTCTTTCATTGTTGGAAAAAGCCAAAAGTCACTAGGAGCCAGGTCAGGTGAGGTGAGGTGAGTAGGGAGTATGAGGAATCACTTCAAAATTATCACGAAGAAACTGTTGCGTAACGTTAGCTCGATGTGCGGGTGCGTTGTCATGGTGAAACAGCACACACGCAGCCCTTCCCGGACGTTTTTGCTGCAGTGCAGGAAGGAATTTGTTCTTCAAAACATTTTCGTAGGATGCACCTGTTACCGTAGTGCCCTTTGGAACGCAATGGGTAAGGATTACGCCCTCGCTGTCCCAGAACATGGACACCACCATTTTTTCAGCAAGGGCGGTTATCTGAAATTTTTTTGGTGGCGGTGAATCTGTGTGCTTCCATTGAGCTGACTGGCGCTTTGTTTCTGGATTGAAAAATGGCATCCACGTCTCATCCATTGTCACAACCGACGAAAAGAAAGTCCCATTCATGCTGTCGTTGCACGTCAACATTGCTTGGCAACATGCCACACGGGCAGCCCTGTGGTCGTCCGTCAGCATTCGTGGCACCCACCTGGATGACACTTTTCGCATTTTCAGGTCGTCATGCAGGATTGTGTGCACAGAACCCACAGAAATGCCAACTCTGGAGGCGATCTGTTCAACAGTCATTCGGTGACCTCCCAAAACAATTCTCTCCACTTTCTCGATCATGTCGTCAGACCGGCTTGTGCGAGCCCGAGGTTGTTTCGGTTTGTTGTCACACGATGTTCTGCCTTCATTAAACTGTCGCACCCACGAACGCACTTTCGACACATCCATAACTCCATCACCACATGTCTCCTTCAACTGTCGATGAATTTCAATTGGTTTCACACCACGCAAATTCAGAAAACGAATGATTGCACACTGTGCAAGTAAGGAAAACGTCGCCATTTTAAGTATTTAAAACAGTTCTCATTCTCGCCGATGGCGGTAAAATTCCATCTGCTGTACGATGCTGCCATCTCTGGGACGAATTGACAATCAACGCGGCCTCATTTTAAAACAATGCGCATGATTCTATCTCTTTCCAGTCTGGAGAAAAAAAATCGGAGGCCTTAGAACTTGAATGCACCTCGTATCTGTGAATCATTGTAACAGATTGTGTTCATGTGTAACTTAACCGCTTTTCTTCTTCTCTGAGTGGAACTTCCTAAAATCGTCAACCAAAACTTCTAAAAAATAATTACCAAACGAACTTATTCCTAACTTAAACTCGTGTACTGTGCAAAACGCAGACTATACTGAATTCTACAGATGCTGTACTTAATATGATTTGGTCAACACTGTCTACAAAATGAAACTGTTTCCATCAAAATGCAGTTCTACCATGCATGTAACCTGACTTCTGAAATAAATGCACAACTGAACACACAAAGAAATTCCTGGCCCTAAACATTGTTTTCACTAACGTCGTGTCTTGACAAATGTTTTTGCAGGTTACTCGAAAGCAGCACACAGCATACAGCACCAAATCAACATTAAAAAACTACGACTGAAATTCCGTGCAGTGTGTGTGTGTGTGTGTGTGTGTGTGTGTGTGTGTGTGTGTGTGCGTGTGCGTGTGTGTGTGTGTGTGTGTGTGTGTGCGTGTGCGTGTGCGTGTGCGTATGTAATAAACTGAGCGAAGGGTGGGCAAAAATGCCCAAATGGTGAGAAATGACTTCTGACAAAATTCAAATGAAGCTTTGTCTTCAAACGTAATGCTCAAAAAATCAACTGAACGTTCGCAATTGCATTTCATAACATGACTTCAAGAAATACTTTTAAGCAAGGAGATCTCATCTTCCTGTCAGAACAATCCATCTAACAATCCTACTACCTGAGCTTCGTTACTACAATCTCAATAACACAATGCAATGCTACACGGTTGCGTGCTTACCTCAATCTCCCAATATTCCAGAAAAAAACTCACAAATAATCTCCTAGGCTTCTCTCTCCATAAATGCATCAAAAACCTTCATACGAGTTTTCCATCGTTCTCATGTGACACTTATAAAGAAAATTTCCTGGCCGTTCTCCAAAATACGTCTTCTACTCAATATTGCTCAACTTAGAATCCGTGTAACGTAGCTAGTGCTCAGAGTTAGAGTCGGTGTAGCAACAAAAATATATTGTAGCAATAGTCAAAGATCACTCAATTACATAATTATGTTCTGTGTGAGCTATGCATGTCGATATTTACGTAAGAAACAGAATTTATAGAGTGGCAAAATCACATGCATACCTCACAAGGGCCATAATATTTGCACCTCTTTACGTTTGCTGAGGTGTTTGTTAAGAATGCTGATGTTCGCTCAAATTCAGTTTCCTTTTCCTATGCCCATTATAAATTGTTGCTCAAAACAGTAAGAGTACCCCATGCAGGTAGTTTTTTACAACATCTTTGCAGTTAGATCACCTTACTAATCTCATTCATGGGCCTAAACGTCGTACTCAACGTGGCATGTAACTTAATTCAAGGTACATCTGGACTTAGTTTCATAGGTAACCCGTAGTTAAAACCTAGCAAAAACCCAACAATTTGAGACGCCAGACGAAGAAACACACAATATTTACTACAGTAAGACCAATGATACAAAAGGTTATGTGAGAATAGTAAATTCAAGAATTATCATCCTCTATAGTCCCAGTGTCCATCTCAGTGTCCAGTTACTGGAAGGGATTTTCAACTCTGCGGAAATCCTTCAGCACATATTGGAACATTTCCTTCAAAGCTGTGGTAGTTATCGAAGGCACTACGCGGCACTGGACTACGTATACATTGTTGTGGACCATCCCTTCATGCTTGATGTCTCCTCCGATGGTGGTGACACCTTTCAACAGCACTGCTGTCTGTGTCGAAAGGCCAGAATCGTGATACCGTGGTTTGAGGAACATGAAAATGAACTCAGATGATCTGAACCTGATGGAACATTTCTGTGACGTTACCGGGCTACAGCACTGCGCTCACGAAAACCGCCGCGAATAATTTATAGGAATTACGTCCTGTGCGTGGACATCTGGTGCCACATATCTAAAAAAGACTTGCCGAATGCATGCCACCCAGAATCGCTGGTGTATTTCCGTCCAAAAGCAGACCAACACACTAACAAGCAGGTCACCTCAACATTTTGGCCTAGTAACGCACGCCAACGGCCATGCCGCAGTGGGAACACCATTTCCAATCTGATCACCGAAGTTAAGGGCTATCGGCCTTAGGTAGAACTTGGATGGGTGACAGTTCAAGACGGCCGAGCGCTGTTGGCCCTTGTGAGGCCAACTGCAGAGCTACTTGACTGAGAAGTAGCGGTCACGAAAAAAATGGTTCAAATGGTTCTGAGCACTAGGGGACTTAACATTCGTGGTCATCAGTCCCCTAGAACTTAGAACTATTTAAACCTAACTAACCTAAGGACATCACACACATCCATACCCGAGGCAGGATTCGAACCTGCGACCGTAGCAATCGCGCGGTTCCGGACTGCGCGCCTAGAACCGCTAGACCACCGCGGCCGGCAGCGGTCACGAAAACTGGAATCGCCGGGAGAGCGATGCGCTGACAACATGCCCCTCCGTATCCGCATTCAGTGGCGCGTATCGGCTGAGGATGACATGGCGAACGGTCTGCACCACTGGTTTTTCCGGGGCCTGTAAAAAAGAGAGAGTGAGAGACAGTGTGTCACACACAATTAACAAAATCGAAAAGAGACTACAAAACTGTAACGAAGTCACAAACCAGTCGGGCGGTTGAAGAGAAGGACTCGATTGTTTACTGAAGAGATGGAAATTAATGTGAAAACCATTCAAAACGTGAGGTTTAGCCATCGACCAATGAAGAGCCACGTGCTGGGAGCTACTAACAGAGGCATGAAAAAATCTGTGAACGGATTGGTATGGTTCAAATGGCTCTGTGCACTATGGGACTTAACATCTGAGGTCATCAGTTACCCTAGACTTAGAAATACGTAAACCTAACTAACCTAAGGACATCACACACATCCATGCCCGTGGCAGGATTCGAACCTGCGATCGTTGCAGCGGCGTGGCTCCGGACTGAAGCGCCTAGAACAGCTCGACCACCGCGGCCGGCACGGATTCGTATGGCCGACTACATTTTGACGGGAATGAAAATGAAATGGGTTTTCCGAGCTTTTCCTAAATCAGGTCAAGATCGAGATCGTTAGTAAAACCATCACAGCCGATACCAGCTTGCAATGATTAATCGGTCAGCACTCTCTAAATAAATAGGCATCGGAAGAATTGTGAACTTTTTTCTTGTTTTTTTTTTTCCTTGCTTTTAATTTCCTTCCAATGTCCCCCTTTTCTAAGAGAATTAGTAACAAATCTCTGATCACCTATCCCAGAAAACAATCCCATTGATAGTCACTAGTCTTTCGTGTGATTCAGCGGTAAACAGATGCTAACGAAATCAGTAATAATTACCTCACATCCTAAAAACGGGTATTAATGTGCACGTAACATCTTAGGCTATCTAGGCTAATTAATCCAGTGGCTGTCGTCGGCAGAAAATAAATTAACAAGACGTAACTGCATCAGTTACGCTCCCTCCTCGAGCAACTGCCCTTTAATCCAAATACAAAATATGTGATCTGCACAATTTATAGTCAACGATATCTGTTGGAGGAAATGTTTCCAACGACGTCATACCATCCACATTGGCCTTGCTCGAACGTACGAGATCAGTGATCCGTGAGTTGTTTGTCTATTTGCTTTTGGTAATATCCTTCTGTTTTATTGGCAATGAAATGCATCTGATGGTTTCGTCCCACGTTTTTCCATTTCTTATGTTTCACTTTATGTAGGTACGTTGTAATGCGTGCTTTCTATTCCACCTCGTCAGTTCTGAGATAATGATATTTTATTTTTCTGAAGACTTTATTTTCTCTTTTGTAGTTCCCAATATTTTACTAGTATTGTTCTTGTCTTATTACTCTGCAGCAGCCCTTTTACGAAGTTAACAAAACTTTTCGATTTATGTTATTGTAAACAGTTGAGAGATAAGAATTAGGAGACCACTGATATGGTGCGTGCTGGCAAGGCTATTGTCCATGGTATAACGTCATTGGAAACCATTCTTTCAACAGATATCGTCACACACAAATTGTCCAGATGATTTGCTTTGTATTTGGGTTGAACGGCGCATAGGAGCTGCAAAATTTATTTCAATGGGTGATAGTAGGTGATCGTGTTATCGTTTATTTAAATCTATTTTTACTTGTTTTTGTTTCACTTATCCTTACTACAAATTCTTAGCTAAGCAGCTGACTTAATAAATCTTCTTTACTTTCTAAAACACTTAAGATAAGCGTTATTTTGCCTTTACAGTTGCATTCCTTTTATAATATCTTCTTTCACTGCCGCAGTGAAATGATGCCAACAATTTAGCCAAGACCGAAAAAACGTGGGTGATGCCAGTCTGTAAGTCCAAATCTTGAACCATGTGGTTTTCATCTTTTAGAAAACTTGAAGGAACATCTTGGGGAAAGAGATTTTGCAAGGATCGTGACGTTCACATAGTGGTTCCCAAATAACTCCGTGACCGAGGGACGAATTTCTGCCGTCGAGGAACTGAAAGATTGGTGGAACGTTACGACCGTTATTTAGAGAGAGTTGGTGACTATGTTGAAAAATAGTGCCACGTGTCTGTGTCACTTTCAATAAAAGTTACTTGACCCGGAGTAATTATGTATAACTTATTGGTTTTAAGATCTCCTCGAATGAGTTTATCTCTTTAATCTTCCCAATTTGTTGTATTTGGATGTAAAATATGAAAGAAAATAGAGACCAACCTTAACAATAGCAAATCAACGAATGCAGTATAATACAGGGTGATTCAAAAAGAATACCACAACTTTAGGAATTTAAAACTCTGCAACGACAAAAGGCAGGGCTAAGCACTATCTGTCGGCGTCAGGCTGACTGACAGAACTACACATCTTAGTTTTAGTGATGAAATATGGTAGAAATAAGGAATAGTTGTACAATGAATAATGAAGTGATTTTTTGCAGATGATAATGAATACTGATGAATAATGATGAAGAATATGCTAATATGGATAATGAAGTTTTTTCTTTACAGATGAGGATAATGTTGAAGTTATGTATTTATGCTATGTAGCTACACTCCTGGAAATGGAAAAAAGAACACATTGACACCGGTGTGTCAGACCCACCATACTTGCTCCGGACACTGCGAGAGGGCTGTACAAGCAATGATCACACGCACGGCACAGCGGACACACCTGGAACCGCGGTGTTGGCCGTCGAATGGCGCTAGCTGCGCAGCATTTGTGCACCGCCGCCGTCAGTGTCAGCCAGTTTTCCGTGGCATACGGAGCTCCATCGCAGTCTTTAACACTGGTAGCATGCCGCGACAGCGTGGACGTGAACCGTATGTGCAGTTGACGGACTTTGAGCGAGGGCGTATAGTGGGCATGCGGGAGGCCGGGTGGACGTACCGCCGAATTGCTCAACACGTGGGGCGTGAGGTCTCCACAGTACATCGATGTTGTCGCCAGTGGTCGGCGGAAGGTGCACGTGCCCGTCGACCTGGGACCGGACCGCAGCGACGCACGGATGCACGTCAAGACCGTAGGATCCTACGCAGTGCCGTAGGGGACCGCACCGCCACTTCCCAGCAAATTAGGGACACTGTTGCTCCTGGGGTATCGGCGAGGACCATTCGCAACCGTCTCCATGAAGCTGGGCTACGGTCCCGCACACCGTTAGGCCGTCTTCCGCTCACGCCCCAACATCGTGCAGCCCGCCTCCAGTGGTGTCGCGACAGGCGTGAATGGAGGGACGAATGGAGACGTGTCGTCTTCAGCGATGAGAGTCGCTTCTGCCTTGGTGCCAATGATGGTCGTATGCGTGTTTGGCGCCGTGCAGGTGAGCGCCACAATCAGGACTGCATACGACCGAGGCACACAGGGCCAACACCCGGCATCATGGTGTGGGGAGCGATCTCCTACACTGGCCGTACACCACTGGTAATCGTCGAGGGGACACTGAATAGTGCACGGTACATCCAAACCGTCATCGAACCCATCGTTCTACCATTCCTAGACCGGCAAGGGAACTTGCTGTTCCAACAGGACAATGCACGTCCGCATGTATCCCGTGCCACCCAACGTGCTCTAGAAGGTGTAAGTCAACTACCCTGGCCAGCAAGATCTCCGGATCTGTCCCCCATTGAGCATGTTTGGGACTGGATGAAGCGTCGTCTCACGCGGTCTGCACGTCCAGCACGAATGCTGGTCCAACTGAGGCGCCAGGTGGAAATGGCATGGCAAGCCGTTCCACAGGACTACATCCAGCATCTCTACGATCGTCTCCATGGGAGAATAGCAGCCTGCATTGCTGCGAAAGGTGGATATACACTGTACTAGTGCCGACATTGTGCATGCTCTGTTGCCTGTGTCTATGTGCCTGTGGTTCTGTCAGTGTGATCATGTGATGTATCTGACCCCAGGAATGTGTCAATAAAGTTTCCCCTTCCTGGGACAATGAATTCACGGTGTTCTTATTTCAATTTCCAGGAGTGTATTTAAGTATTTGTTGCAGTTCGTTTTGACAGTATGTGTTATATTGCATAGTAGGATGACTGAAGGTTTTGGAAAGGACAGCTATGGAACACATTTTTATACACATTTCACTGCCTGTTAATTCGAGGTCACTACTTTTCAGCATAAAATGCGTTTCTTCCTTCAGATTAATAATCCATTTTTTTGTATATTTTTTGCAGGAGAAATTATTTATGAAATTAATGTGCTATAAGCAGTTGTTCATTAAGTCTATGTCATTTATGAATGTGATTACATATACTCTATTTGTTTCATAATCTTGCTACAGCTGACTCATGACGAAAGACGTTACACATTTTCATTTACAGCAACAACCCAAAAGCAATTTTTTTTTCCTTTCCCCTGTAATTACCCAACGCAATGCATTGCTAACAAAAAATGTATTACCAGTCCCAAATAATGATACCAGTTTAAGAAAGTTCTGAGTAATACTGCTCAGCTCTGAATAGTATGTCACTTGCATAATGAATAATAATGCTTTGTAACTTGGAAATGAATGTTACTGATTACTGTATTGAAATGAGCAATGATTAATTATGAACATTATTCTGTAATACTATGTTATTGACTACCTCCTGTTTTAAGTTATGACTTCTGATGATTTGTAATTAGGAAATGAGTAACAATGTTCTCTGTAAACCACCACATGAATCTTATGACTTCTGATGACTTATAATTAGAAAGTGAGTGCCTATGTTCTCTGTAAATCATTATATGAATATTATTATGTAATGACTTCTGATGACTTGTAATTAGGAAATGAGTACCAATGTTCTCTGTAAAACACCACATGAATATTATGACTTCTGATGACTTATAATTAGGAAATGAGTACCAGTGTTCTCTGTAAAGCATCACATGAATATAATGACTTCTGATGATTTGTAATTAGGAAATGAGTACCAGTGTTCTCAGTAAAGCACCACATGAATATAATGACTTGTGATGATTTGTAATTAGGAAATGAGTACCAGTGTTCTCTGTAAAGCACCACATGAATATAATGACTTGTGATGATTTGTAATTAGGAAATGAGTACCAATGTTCACTGTAAAACACCAAATGAATATTATGACTTCTGATGACTTGTAATTAGGAAATGAGTACCAATGTTCTCTGTAAAGCACCACATGAATATAATGACTTCTGATGATTTGTAATTAGGAAATGAGTGCCAATGTTCTCTGTAAAGGACCACATGAATATAATGACTTCTGATGACTTATAATTAGGAAATAAGTACCAATGTTCTCTGTAAAGCACCACATGAATATAATGACTTCTGATGATTTGTAATTAGGAAATGAGTGCCAATGTTCTCTGTAAAGCGCCACATGAATATAATGACTTCTGATGACTTATAATTAGGAAATGAATGCCAGTGTTCTCTGTAAAGCACCACATGAATATTATGACTTCTGATGACTTGTAATTAGGAAATGAGTACCAATGTTCTCTGTAAAACACCACATGAGTATTATGACTTCTGATGGTTTGTAATTAGGAAATGAGTGCCAATGTTCTCTGTAAAGGACCACATGAATATAATGAATTCTGATGATTTGTAATTAGGAAATGAGTACCAATGTTCTCTGTAAAGCACCACATGAATATAATGACTTCTGATGATTTGTAATTAGGAAATGAGTGCCAATGTTCTCTGTAAAGCACCACATGAATATAATGACTTCTGATGACTTATAATTAGGAAATGAGTGCCAGTGTTCTCTGTAAAGCACCACATGAATATTATGACTTCTGATGACTTGTAATTAGGAAATGAGTACCAATGTTCTCTGTAAAACACCATATGAATATTATGACTTCTGATGATTTATAATTAGGCAGTAAGTGCCAATGTTCTCTGTAAAACGCCAATTTATGAACATTATTCTGTAATACTACATACATGGTACAGAAATGTTCAATAACTGGGCAATGAATGCCGCAAACTACTAATGTATTTCTCAGTGAAGACTAGTATGTGACTTAATACCCTTCACCTTCTGGCCTAACTACCCTGAATTACTGCAATATCCGTTTATCCTGTATATCCTCTTAATCATGGAGCACTATATTTGGTTTTTGCACTAATTCTACGTTGGTGTACCTTACAAGAACGTGGTGTTGACATGACATGCTGTCCACCACCTTGAGCGATGGAGATGTTATTATGGTCCCACTGTTTGGTGTACCTAATGTACTGCTAAAATGATAACATGGAATATTACTACGACATTTCAGTGTCTTGGCTACGCTGATAAATACTTCTGGGAAAAGAACTTCAGATTGTTCCACTTGGTGTTATGCTACAGTAGAAAGATATGGACTTTCAGTGCAGCTGCGTGCAACCTAAAGTGCTACAACCATGATGCAATCCTTCCCTTTCCTATCCTAATTCGTGTAACATAGTGAAAATCATTTTTTGCTAATATGATTTATATTCATGACCAATACATTTTTTTTGATTTGCTGATATATTCTGAATTATAGTGCGTGTGCACTTTTGTCATTTTTCTAACATGATTTCTACACATTGTATGTAATTTTTTTTTCATTTGCTGATATGTTCTGAACTACAGTACATGTGCACATATGTCATTTGTCAATGAGATTTGTACTCATTATGTCTATTTGTTGTGAAGACTTTGAAGAATTTTTCAGTACATGTGCACTTATGTCATTTGTTAATATGTTTTGTACTGAACGTCAGCAAGTGTGCACTTTTGTCATTTATCAATACGATTTGTATATACATTTTTCTGATTTGCTGATATGTTCTGTACTCATTGTATATATATTTTTTGTCATTGTCTGATATGTTGTGTACTCGGTGCATGTGCACTATATTTACTTCATGTTCTATACTTATATTTTATGATTGTAAAGTCAATCAGTTAAGAAAAAAATTTGATGCTCATGGCAAGTCCAAATGACTCACCATCGCTGCCAAATTTTGCCCCCCCCCCCCCCCCCCCCAGTGGAGGGTTATGAAACACATATGTATTCAGTGTATTCATTAACAGCGATGGCGAGGCATGACAGAATCTCTGACCAGAGAGTTGTTTATCGTTGCTAGTCTGCGCTTGACCGTGCGAGTGTGCTGTTGTGAGTTGGACTCAGTCAGTAGTGTGTGGCGAGAGGGCAGAGAGAGTAGACAGTTGGAGAGTAGTAGCAGTCTGGTACAGTTGTGTGTGGCGAGTCGGCATGCGTCCGCGGTGTGCTCTGCTCACGAGTCTGGTCAGGAATGTGGTGGACGATACGTATATTTTTGTAGAAGGTAATGAAGCAGCATTGCGCTCAGCTAATAATGTATGGTAATTGTAATTAATTTGTTCAAAAAATTCCCCAATAATAATTTTTTTATAAAGTAAATTTTTTTAAAGAAAAGTAATCATTTTAATTTAAAGAATTTTTCCACTCCTTTTCAGAAAAAGCATTCATTTCAATCTAAAGAATATTTTCCTATGCATTTCCTCCAAGAATCAGAATTAAATATGGGCCAGCATTGCACGAAGCTGTGCCATAAAATAAGAGCAGATATAGATGCAGTTTACTGAGGTAAGAATTTTGGTTTTTGTGTTCAGTTTTAATTATTGCACAGGGCCGAAGGTCAGCGCAGCTGCCCTTATAAAATTTGTCAGGTTCATCTTAACGTTAATTTTGTGGGGACTTAACATTTTTGCACATTTTTATTATTCATTTTTTGTGTGGAGTAAACATTTGGTTCTTTATCATTGTCTTTTATTTTGCGGGGAGGTTACAACAGGGTACCCTCCGCCACGCACCGTTCGGTGGCTTGCGGAGTATCTACGTAGGTGTAGCGTAACTTCACTCTAACTACTCCATCTCTTTCGTCCTGTCACCGTACATTTATTTTACGTCATTAGCAAAAAAATGTGTGTTAAAATTTATGGGACTCAACTGCTAAGGTCATCAGCCCCTAAGCTTACACACTACTTAACCTAAATTATCCAAAGGACAAACACGCACACCCATGCCCGAGGGAGGACTCGAACCTCCTGCGGGACCAGCCGCACAGTCCATGACTGCAGCGCCTGAGACCGCTCGGCTAATCCGGCGTGGCTCCGTCATTAGCAATGACGCAAAAGTGCTACATTTCCGAAGAATGAGTGAATTGTGTTTACTACGTATTTTTCACATAATAATATATCTTGTGTAAACATTTGGTTCTTTATCATTGTCTTTTATTTTGCGGGGAGGTTACAACAGGGTACCCTCCGCCACGCACCGTTCGGTGGCTTGCGGAGTATCTACGTAGGTGTAGCGTAACTTCACTCTAACTACTCCATCTCTTTCGTCCTGTCACCGTACATTTATTTTACGTCATTAGCAAAAAAATGTGTGTTAAAATTTATGGGACTCAACTGCTAAGGTCATCAGCCCCTAAGCTTACACACTACTTAACCTAAATTATCCAAAGGACAAACACGCACACCCATGCCCGAGGGAGGACTCGAACCTCCTGCGGGACCAGCCGCACAGTCCATGACTGCAGCGCCTGAGACCGCTCGGCTAATCCGGCGTGGCTCCGTCATTAGCAATGACGCAAAAGTGCTACATTTCCGAAGAATGAGTGAATTGTGTTTACTACGTATTTTTCACATAATAATATATCTTGTGTGATTTTTTCTGTTTAGACTGTGTCTGTACCTTTGGATGCACATTAATCTGACGAGACAAGAATTGAGAAAAGAGTGGGAGAGAGAGTGAGTGAAGGGTGATATATATGAGAAAGAGAGAGAGAGAGAGAGACGTGAGGGGAGTTGAACAGTAACATAACTTGTAATTTGATGTGTAAATGGTTAGTTTTATGTCCTTGTATTTTTGTTTCTGAAGTGTATATCAGCCAACACATTTCTCAGTAAAGTAACATGTCCCGTGTAATAGCAAAAATTGTTTTCTAGGACCAATAAATGAAATAATAACAAGGCCCTTAAAAAACTATTCTTCCGTAGTAACAGTTTGGTCCTTCTCAAATTCACCCATTTGATGGTCTAGGGCGTAATTATCGCTCTGGCTGAAAACGAGAAAGACCTATCGTCGAAATCACATTTCTTCTCATTAACGCTGCGAGGGGGAGAAAAAAAAAAGCACAGAAGTATTCCAGCATCCACCATCGGCGTAACTTCGTCTACGTCTGTACAAAATGAGAGCGTTTGAAAAAAAAAGAAAGAGAAGGAAAATCAACTTTCTAGGGAATTTCCGAGGGCAAATGGCGGAACAAAGAAATTCAATTAAACGGCGGTAATTAATTTTATTTCGACGGCGCAGGTGAATTAGTGGCCGAGTCCGGAGGTGGGAGCAGCGGCTGCACCCCGGGCCATACTGGCGGCGGAGCCGTCGCGCCGCCCCCGTGGCCGACGTCAAAAAACACGCCGGCCAGCCGTGGCGGCGGCGCTTTGCGGGACCGCCGCTCGCGCGCAGTGGCGCTGCAGTCGCCCGCGCTGTCACGGAATAATAATAACGAAAAAAGAAATCGCACGGCACTGGCGCAGGCCTCGCGCGTATGTCGTCAGCCGGCGCCGGGACTGCGGCGGCGGCAAAATATTTTTACTCTCGCTAAAAAATTTGTCAGGCAACGAGCACTTTGTGGCCCGTTATCCAAGTGGAGCGGAGTGCGTTCTGACTGGTGTCCCTGGTGACTTGTCACGATGGCTGCAGGCGTAGCCCAAAACTGTCCCAGCCGGGTAATTCGCGGTTTAAATTTATTTTGACACTGCGCAGCTAGTATTCACAGCGACAGTGGACCTACTGCGCTTCGCAGTTCGCCCGAACCTTTCATGAGCGCAAAAGGCGATCCACATTCTAAGCTTTTGCAAGTGTAAAATACACGACACAGCTAGAATATTACAACGCCTTGAACAATAGCGTAAAAAAAAAGCATTAAGTGTGTGAGACATACACGAAGACCTGATTAAAATACACTACTGGCCATTAAAATTGCTACACCACGAAGATGACGTGTTACAGACGCGAAATTTAACCGACGGGAAGGAGATGATGTGATATGCAAATGATTAGCTTTATCAGAGCATTCACACAAGGTTGGCGCCAATGGCGACACCTACAACGTGCTGACATGAGGAAAGTTTCCAACCGATTTCTCATACACAAACAGCAGTTGACCGGCGTTGCCTGGTGTAACGTTGTTGTGATGCCTCGTGTAACGAGGAGAAATGCGTAACATCACGTTTCCGTCTTTGATAAACGTCGGATTGTAGCCTATCGCGATTGCGGTTTATCGTAACGCGACATTGCTGCTCGCGTTGGTCGAGATCCAATGACTGTTAGAAGAGCATGGAATCGGTGGGTTCGGGAGGGTATACGGAACGCCGTGCTGCATCCCAACGGCCTTCGTATCACTAGCAGTCGAGATGACAGGCATCTTATCCGCATGGCTGTAACGGATCGTGCAGCCACGTATCGATCCCTGAGTCAACAGATGGGGGGACGTTTGCAAGACAACAACCATCTGCACGAACAGTTCGACGACGTTTGCAGCAGTATGGACTATCAGCTCGGAGACCATGGCTGCTGTTACCCTTGACGCTGGATCACAGAGAGGAGCGCCTGCGATGGTGTACTCAACGACGAACCTGGGTGCACGAATGGCAAATGGGTCATTTTTTCGGATGAATCCAGGTTCTGTTTACAGCATCATGATGGTCGCATCCGTGTTTGGCGACATCGACGTGATCGCGCATTGGAAGCGTGTATTCGTCATCGCCATACTGGCGTATCACCTGGCGTGATGGTATGGGGCGCCATTGGTTACACGTCTCGGTCACCTCTTGTTCGCATTGACGGCACTTTGAACAGTGGACGTTACATTTCAGATGTGTTACGACCCGTGGCTGTGCCCTTCATTCGATCCCTGCGAAACCCTACATTTAAGCAGGATAATGCACGACCGCATGGTGCAGGTCCTGTACGGGCCTTTCTGGATACAGAAAATGTTCAGCTGCTGCCCTGGCCAGCACATTCTCCAGATCTCTCACCAATTGAAAACGTCTGGTCAATGGTGGCCGAGCAACTGGCTCGACACAATACTCCGGTCACTACTCTCGATGAACGGTGGTAGCGTGTTAAAGCTGCATGGGCAGCTGTACCTGTACACGCCATCCAAGCTCTGTTTGACTCAATGCCCAGGCGTATCAAGGCCGTTATTACGGCCAGAGGTGGTTGTTCTGGGTACTGATTTCTCAGGATCTATGCTCCCAAATTGCGTGAAAATGTAATCACATGTCATTTCTAGTATAATATATTTATGTAATGAATAGCCGTTTATCATCTACATTTCTTCTTGGTGTAGCAATTTTAATGGCCAGTAGTGTACATTACATTTTTTTTTTAATTTCTGCAAGTAAATTTCCTCACGTCGATCGGTAAATAAAATCTAATGTAAGCCGATGCAGCCAATCCGAGAAGCTGATTAAGTTTTCTAAATATATATTCCATAGGGCCTGCAGCATAGTAAAAGTCAGCAAGTGACATATTTATAAAGTGTATCCAGGCTCGTTGCTGTGTGGTACTAATTATCACTTCCCTCCCTTTCGCTACAGATCTTTTTCGGCTAAACTGTCGTTATCGAGTGATACATATATTGTCTGCAAAGACTAGCATACATGATACATGTAGGAACGTTAGCAACTGTATTTTGACTGTCGTTCTATATTGACAACGTAGCTGCAGATCTGTCAGAGTACTGTCATAACAGATTAATTACTATCTTAAGTCGCAGATACAAAACGATTTAGATATGAGATAGTAGCTGCAAAACCGTAAAAATACTGGCATATCAAATTAACTACTGCTTCGATTCAGCAAATACACAACGGCAGTCACAGTATAGTTGCCAACAATGTTACATGTCTGTCAATCCATCTAGACATTATATACGCCATTCGGTAATGGCAATGTAGCCAAAACAGATCTGTAGTGAAAGAAAAAAAAGAAAAATTAGTATCACACAGAAGCGAGTCTGAACACACATTCTAAATTTTTGAAGTATTTTCTGCTAAACTGTTCGGCTAGTATCTACAATCCACTTCTTCTCACTTCCTCAGAACACTTGTGGCACATTATTTGTATATTAAAACTTGGTGACCAGGTTAATCTTATTGATTTGCTACATCCTATTTCAAAGAGCTTCAAATAGGAATTATGTTCTTGCATATTACCAGAGAAATAAAATTTTGGAAAAATGAAACGCAGGAACAAGCTTAGCCACAAAGAGTAAATTAGGATTCTAATTTACGGAGCATCTTTTACATTTGTCAGCATAATTTACTATCCGAATTATTAAAATGATCAAAACTAAAACGAATAGAGACTGGAACTTCTTGTGACAACCTACATTGCGTGAAAGAGTAACTTGCGTAAATTGTTACTATTAAAAACAATTGAAATAAAAAGAGTGCCAAATCGTTGGTAATATGGATTAGTTGGGTAATACGAAATAGTGGGTTGAAGATATACATAACAAATTAATTTGGCAAAAAATTTGATTTAATTAGATTTAGGCAATATATTAGTTTAACACAAGACTCAGTACAATTTGTAGTTTAGTAAGACAACTGGACCTATTTTATTTGAAGAAATCACAAACATAATCTTTCTTCTCTGTGACAGGACAATCGAGGTGGATCCATAATGAGAAAGCCAAATATTGCACCTAGATCTCTCCTTCTTTAAGTTCCGAAAAATTTCCGTCCTCATGATAAATTCAGATATTCATACGATACATCACAATCGAAAGATTCGGGATTGCCACTTGTGTCATTTTGAGAAGTTAAATGTAATTTATTGAAAAGTCACTTTCTTTTGTTGAGCGGTTTCTGGTCCTTGAGTTATAATTTTTCCCTTAGAAACTTTTTTGCCTTTATGCTATTACCTGGCTTTTGGTTTGATCTCTGATTGACTTTTCTATGAAAAATAGGTTACTATATTTGATGTCACGGCTTTTCTAGCTCTATTGGCCGTCTTCCGTTTTGGTGTGGTGTTGTATGGTAGAAGCAAAATTTTCGATTAATAAGAAACAGGTGGATAAGAACCATTGGAAAAAAATGGAACAAGAAGACAACAACACTTATATACTCTATGTAACTCCCTTCTGTAACCTCTACATCTACATCTACATCTACATGGCTACTCTGCAAATCACATTTAGGTGCCTGGCAGAGGGTTCATAGAACGACCTTCACAATTCTCTATTATTACAATCTCGTATAGCGCGCGGAAAGAACGAACACCTATATCTTTCTGTACGAGCTCTCATTTCCCTTATTTTATCGTGGTGATCGTTCCTCCCTATGCAGGTCGGTGTCAACAAAATATTTTATCATTCGGTGATTGGAATTTCGTGAGAAGATTCCGTCGCAACGAAAAACGCCTTTCTTTTAATGATGTCCAACCCAAATCCTGTATCATTTCAGTGACACTCTGTCCCATATTTCGCGATAATACAAAAAGTGCTGCCCTTCTTTGAACTTTACTCCGTCTGTCCTATATGGTAAGAATCCCACACCACGGAGCAGTATTCTAAAAGAGGACTGACAAGCGTAGTGTAGGCAGCCACCTTAGTAGAGCTGTTAAATTTTCTAAGTGTCCTGCCAATAAAACGCAGTCTTTGGTTAGTCTTCCCCCACAACATTTTCTATGTGTTCCTTTCAATTTAGGTTCTTCGTAATTGTAATTCCTAGGTATTTAGTTGAGTTTACAGCCTTGACTGATTTATAGTGTAACCAAAGTTTAACGGATTCCTTTTAGCACTCATGTGGATAACCCCACGTTTTTCGTTATTTAGGGTCAACTGCCAATTTTCGCACCATTCAGATGTCTTTTCTAAATCGTTTTGCAATTTGTTTTGATCTTCTGATGACTTTATTAGTCGATGAACGACAGCATCATCTGAAAACGACCTAAGACAGCTGCGCCGATTGTCTCCCAAATCGTTTCTATAGAAAAGGTGTAAGTAGGCTGTTTAGGTTTTTTTATTGGTAACACCACCTCTGTATGAAAATCACTGGCTGTGCTGTGTGCAGTCTGTGGCTGCTTTGCATTGTTGTAATACTCGCCATTGTAGTGTTAGGCAGCTGGCTGTGAACAGCGCGTAGCGTTGGGCAGTTGGAGGTGAGCCGCCAGCAGTGGTGGATGTGGGGAGAGAGATGGCGGAGTTTTGAAATTTGTCATGAACTGCTCTATATATATATATATATATATATATATATATATATATATATATATATATATATATATGATGATATCAAGGTAAATACATTGTTTGTTCTCTATTAATATCTATCATTTGCTAACTATCCCTATCAGTAGTTAGTGCCTTCCATAGTTTGAATCTTTTATTTAGCTGGCAGTAGTGGCGCTGACTGTATTGCAGTAGTGGGAGTAACCAAGATTTTTGTGAGGTAAGTGATTTGTGAAAAGTACAGGTTAATGTTAGTCAGGGCCATTCTCTTGTAGAGATTATTGAAAGTCAGATTGCGTTGCGCTAAAAATATTGTGCGTCAGTTTAAGCACAGTCGTGTATAAATTTTTCTAAAGGGGAAGTTTCATATGGCGACCCTGCCAGGATACCTCACTGGAATCTTCTGATTTTTTTCTTGTAGTTTGTGTAATTAGTGTAGCTTTTGTTTATTGCCAGCGCGTAATTATAGAGAGAATTTCCATTGTAGTTGCAGTTTTTCATTGTTGTACAGTAAAAAAGTTGTGACATGCATGTAGATTTGCACCAAGTACTTCGCAGCTGCAATTAACTAGATATTATTTTCAGTGTTATGTTAATGTGTTCTCTTGTTTTTGCTCTTCAAATTGTGCTTTTCTGTGTTATCGTGTGAAATATTGTGACAATAATGGCGTGTGAAAAACGTAACACTAGGCTACAAAGTAAACTGAGAAATAATAGTGACGACGAGCGTAGCTTATCAGCACCACTGTGTAATGAATTAACAGACATTCAAAGTAGTAATTTGGTAACTGTGCATAGGGAAATGGAGTGGGCGTCAAATAATGGCGTAGACAATGAAACAAGTAGTGAACAGAGAAGCATTATCGATCGATCGGTCTGCAATAGCTCGCCTCAGGAAGCCGAAATGACACGACACGATCTCGCAAATACTGTAGACTCAGGTTTTGGGTCCTCACCGTTTTCTCAAATGAGTCAAGACACATTTTCTGCTTGTCAAAATGTGAATGTTGCCGGTGAAAATGCACTGGAAAAAAGCTTACAGAAACAGATTCCAGACACTAATACATTATTATTGCAATTAATGCAACAAATGGGACAAAATCTTCAAAAGTTAGACACAATGGAACAAAATCTTAAAAAGTTAGACGCAATGGAACAAAATCTCCAAAAGTTAGACTCATTGGAGCAAACTCTTGAACAAACACGTGAGGATTTAACTACTGAGTTACATCACATTGAATCGAAATGTCAAAAAGTCTGTAATGACGTAAAAACACAAATTTTACAGCATTTCCAACCTATTTTTTCGCGTCATGAAAATGCACTACAGAATCACGAAGCAGCCATAAAAGAACTGCGAACTACTGCTCATGAAAATCATGAGACCTTGCAAGCTAAATTTGACTCAGTTGCATCTACCGATTCGGTTACGCAACTTGCAAAAACTCAGGAAAACTTGAAGGACACAGTAGATTCGATTTCAACACAAATGGACACTCCGAAACTTGGTTCAGAAAAACACACTGAGGAAATGTGTTCACTATCGGAGAAAGTAGCCGAACTTTCGGATCAGGTCACTAACTTATCTACAAAGGTAGATGATGATCTGAATGACACAAGACCTGTAGCCTTCACTGACACAGAAGAGTATGAACAAATTAGAAAATTCAAACAAAATCAAAATCAAATCAATACACAGTACAAAAGAGAAATCCGGGAAGTACAAGATCATTTGGCACAAGTAATACAAGAATTACATATTTCAGAGGACACTCGCACTCCAGTACGGGAAGAGAGACATAGAAATACGGAACAGACACAAAATAACAACACAGGGCACTTTGGAAATTATGAAAGAAATTGGCAAGGTACACCGAATTTTGAGATGGAACCGCCGAAACGACGTAACAATGACCGACATGCGACTTGCCGACATGATGATTTTGACTATAAGCTGTTCATTACTACACGTAAATTCGAAACATTTAAGAATTCTGGCAACGACATTCATCCAAAAGCATGGCTCCATCAATTCTCTCATTGTTTTCCTCCCAACTGGTCGTTAGAACACAGATTAGAATTTATGTGTGGCTACTTAGAGAATGAACCAGCTGTAAGAATGTGATCGGTCATTCACGATTGCCACAGTGAAGGAGAATTTTACCATGCCTTCCTCTCAGCATATTGGTCTCAAGCCACACAAGACCGAGTAAAACATGGCATCATAATGATGAAACATTTCGAACAATTTGAATTCTCCAGTCTTGTGAAATATTTTGAAGACATGTTGCACAAGAATCAGTACCTGTCAAACCCATACAGCCCCTCAGAACTCATCCGCATTTGCTTAATCAAATTACCTGAACATTTACGACATATTATTTTAGCAGGACGTTGCAAAGAAGACATTGAGGCTTTTCAGACACTGTTACAAGAACTGGAAATTGACACTGACAATCGGGGAACGTGGGAACAGGAGCACAACAATTACAGGTCACATCTGTCACAATTCCGCGATGACAGAAATAATACACGACAAGGCTATTCTTATAACGTAAATCGTGACCAAAACAGACACCACCCGTATGACAACCGTTGGCAGAGTAGTAATAATTACAGGGAAAGATCACCTCTCCGCGGTAATGACTATTAAAGAGACAATCAGAGAAACAGACAATATGGGAACCAAAATAATTATTATTACGGGAGACAGAATAACTTTAGACGCAACAGTCCAGCGCGCAGTTACGATTCAGAAAGAAACTCTCCACCACATGACCGATAAGAAAGAAACTATGTAAACTACCGACATAACGACAGACCTGAATTTCATCAGAACTGGCGGGATTATAACAGAGCTGGGCCCTCTCGGCAAGGCGAATTTGTAGAAGTTCGGTCTCCTAATCCCAATAACGACGCGCGCCAAGAAAGAAACAGACAATGACCCGCACCGCAGGCAGACACCTGCGCCGGCTGGCTCCGAGAAAAATAACATAGACGCTAACCTTGAGAAAAATTCCAGTATTCTTTAACGACATATACCGCATGATAATTGCATTGTTCAAACTCTGAGTACTATGAAGAGTAAAGGATTGCACCACCCTTCACATGTAAAACCGTTTATTGAAAAATAATCTGCTTTTTAACTTTGTCTTTGCCATAAAACTTTTCACTTCACATTACTAGTATGCTTGTCAGATTTAGAATCTGTTAACATGCAACAATGTTTGAAGTTAAATATCCAGTCAAGAACCAAGAGAACTTATTTCAACAAAAATTACGAATGCATTGTTATTGTGAATAGACGACACAGTGTTGTTGTATTTGTACATTCTTGCTTGTTAGTTGCACGATTACGTAACGACTATAAGGCTCACATACTTAGAACATTTACCAGTACTGCTAATGAGATTTTAATGCGACATTTTGGTTTGCTTGAAAATACATCCTTTTTGAAGTACTTTCTGTGGCATTAAAGATGACTTAGCATTTGGTTTCTTTGACAGCTACACGATTATATCACGACGCTACTAATGAGTGACAATTTACAATGTTGCTTTTGCGGTGTATCTGTTTTATATCTGCACAGTTTTTCTGAATTCTTCTGGAAAGTAAAACATGTTTTAGTAGTAACTTTTGTGGTATAGCTACAAGGAGACAGCCTTTTCTGTAGCACAACAAGACGTTACAGCACAGTACTTTCTTCATCACGGTAATAAGCGTAATAACTAAGATATCTATACACAAAGCATTTCACTTTTGTTTATCATGAGGTAAGTACATTGACTTCTGCAGAACTTAGCTTTCGGAGGACGATAACTACGAGACTTTCACAGAGGTTATCTTACAACATGACGCACAGTTTAGCGCTACAGTACACGTATTTGAGTGATTAATTTCGCACTTAAAACATTTATTTTTTTTAAGATATTTGAAGTACAATGATACAAGGGTTTTCCGTGATATATTTCATTCCATTGCTGTAATCTGTAACACCTGAGGGTATAATTACATTAATCCTCAGGGGGGGGTACACGCCTACTTTGTGTACCGTGTGTTTGGCAAGCACAAGGAGCCCTAGCTATTATGGTATTTGCTTATACAACTTTACACATCGGTACCATATTTCTCTAACACATAAATTACACTGCTATCTGATTATTTAACAAAGAAACAAACATTTTTTTACTACCTCAGTGACAGATGTTTACGTAATTATACCGTTGGATAACTTCACACTTATGAAATTGCATTTTGTCAGTACTTTGTGAACTGTTCATATTTTTTCGGAACCATTGTGATACTATGAGAGCTTTGAATGATGTATTTGGTATGAGATCATGATTTTTAAGGTACGTTTGAGGTAGATGATACTATTGAAATGAGCAGACAATATTTTTTAGGGTTTGAAATTATTGCAGAAAGCTACGACGTTTTTGAGATTTGACTGAGGTGTTATGATGTTATTTTTACGATGACGATGTGTATTATGCTGTTGAGGTATGTTTATGATCAATAAGCTGATGCTATATAAGGAATGTGATTACGTGTTTATATGTATATGAATAATGAATAGAAGTTAGGGACTATGGTTTGTGAAAAAGGTTGTTGGAAACCAAGAATCGTACTTTAAGAGTTATGAAATGTGTGTATATGCGTGAATGTATCACAATGCTGGCGAAAATTTTTTGGACGCTGTTATATTTACAGGATTTTGTTTCTAAAGATTTGTAACCCAAATTCTTGACCTGTGAAATATATTTATATGAGACTGTCACTGTAGCAGAAACTGGTGTCATAAATATTTCGGTAAGAAAGTTCAGTGACCACCTGCACGTAATGCGTCGTGGGCACCCAGCTGAGCGGCCAGGCGTATCAGACGCCTGGAAAAAAAAGCCATTATTGCGAGCCCTTTTCAGCGGCACAGGTAGAAAAAAAAAAGGGAGGCCATTATCCTCGCTATTGACGTTTCTTTGTAGAGAGCATCGCAAAAACGACACGGTCGAACTTGAAAACATATGTTGACACTGTGGAGCTCTTAATTTATGATATTTACAGAAACGCCTAATGAAATGACGAGAAATATTTTTACATCTGCACACCTGATACTGACAAGCGTCTTTCTACAAGAGTTGAGAGAATTTCTACTAACTTATGAAATGTCACATGACTATTGAATGATATTTCTATCCTTTGGTTTGCGTAATTGCTTATTTCATTTGATATCTGGTTTCCAGCTGTCTTGCAGCATTGGTTTCATAAAATAAAATTAAATGCATTTGCTAATGTGAACACTTTCTGTCAACAGATCTATTAAATAATTACTTTATGATCCACATTCTTCGAAAAAGGAGCTCTTGGAATGGAAAGAACAATAAGAAGGGACTAGTAACAGGAACTGCATACATAATTTTCTTTTCAAGTACTTGGTAATTTTTTTTGGTAGAGTAAGTTATTGTGATGCATCACTCTAGTGTTAAGATGTGACATAGGTATTAGACATGGCCATTTTTAGTGTAATATTTTTTCTGCTTGAGCTATGTCATGTTTAGAGATAAGTTTTTTTTTTTTTGCTGCTGCTGTTTGCCATGCATAGTGCTACTAAATTTCACTTTGTATTACTCTGTTAAGCCAGTTTTACTACTGATTTATTTTTCTTGTTTGCTGCTCATTGCCTTATATTAGTTATAATTTTTGTTGCTTGCTTCGCCATTTGTATTTTTGATCATTGCTGTTTGTGTTAATTGTTTTGTGCTGCTGCATTGTCTCATCGCTTAGTTTAGCATCTGAGCTCAGTAGATTTAAGTTAGCTTAAGAGGGGGTAGACTATATAAGAGAATGAGTTGTGATGAATTGGAAGAAATGCATTGAGAAGTTGTATGAAAAAAGTACAGAAAGCAGGTATAGAGACGACTTTTTGGGAATAATGATGAATGAAGGGAGATCTCCAAGCAGTAAAGAAAGTTTTGTTTGCAAAATACTGCAGTCACACGAATCCTGTCCTTTCCTTTAATGTTATTCCGCTATATGTTTGTGTACCCTTGTGTATTTATGTTCTTCCTGTCTTTATATGTTTATCTGATAAGACTTATGTTGTAGAATTTTTCTAATACTCAGCTACATGA
This sequence comes from Schistocerca nitens, assembly GCF_023898315.1. Classification (NCBI taxonomy): domain Eukaryota; kingdom Metazoa; phylum Arthropoda; class Insecta; order Orthoptera; family Acrididae; genus Schistocerca; species Schistocerca nitens. The sequence continues at coordinate 88,064,726 of NC_064620.1, forward strand.
ACTATGATGAGGAATACTGTTATCCTCAAATATAATTTGCATTAATAATATGTTATTTTCTTTGTAAAGATGTTTATAGACATTATTAATTCTGTTTTGTTTCAATGCTCAGGTGTGAAATTAATGTTTCGAAAACTATTCTCATTATTTTATTTATTTACTTATGTCATAATTCCTGTAACACTAATGTATATGTATACTTCTATTCTTTTGTAAAGCCTGTATTACTACAAATGTTATCTGTATTGTTATGTTCTTTAATGATGTATTTTGTACCTTTGTTATTGTATTCTTATGTTATAAAATTGTAATTGACACCAGTTCATCATATTATTAACTTGTAAGTTCCATTTCACGGCACACATTTCTGTTGGTCATAGTATATGGACAATATGTGAGAAGTAGGGACTGTTAGTGTTTGCACGTGTGTTAATAATTCAGCAAGGGACTGGATAACAGCATTGCTGGTTCTAAGGACAATTCCAAAAACTTTGTGAGTGCACAAGTGGTGGTTTATGGACTTGCTATATTGTCCGCAAGACTCTTCAATGGTGATTGTGCACCTGCACAGTCACAACAGATGGCTGCTGGCCATTTCTACAAGGACTACAGTGGGTCTACACCTTTGCTGACTCACCAGTACCATTATTTCTACAAGGACTACAGTGGGTCTACACCTTTGCTGACTCACCAGTACCATTATTTCTACAAGGACTGCAGTGGGTCTGCATCTCTGGTGGCCCACCAGTACCGTAATCTCTACCAGGACTACAGTGGGTCTGCTCTGTGATGACCTACCTACCAATACTCTTCAAAACTTCGACTTACTCTGCTGTGGGTTTGCTCTGTTGTGGCCCATTACCTGTCAGCATGTCAAGAGTCAGCACTGTCTTTCCGTTGGAAGGACAACACTATTTCTTTAAGACTGCATGGAAATCCACTACTTCTGTGTGCAATTTCTTTTACTAATGAGACTTTGTGAAAAAAAAACTGTAATTACTATTATGATGAATGATCAGGACTATCTTTATGGAATGTGAGAAAATTTTAGCTTTTGACCAACATTGTATCAATAAGTGTGTGCATTTGATTTCTTTGTTATTGTAATTCAAAAATGGTTCAAATGGCTCTGAGCACTATGGGACTCAACTGCTGAGGTCATAAGTCCCCTAGAACTTAGAACTACTTAAACCTAACTAACCTAAGGACAACACACACATCCATGCCCGAGGCAGGATTCGAACATGCGACCGTAGCGGTCGCGCGGTTCCAGACTGTAGCGCCAGAACCGCTCGGCCACCAGCGGCCAGCGTTATTGTAATTACGATTATGAAAAATTTTAACAATTACGTATTGCCCAGTGCCCAAAACAATTTGTAAAATTTTTTGTGGGGAGCATGGGGGCTATGTAAGTAGGCTGTTTAGGTTTTTTTATTGGTAACACCACCTCTGTATGAAAATCACTGGCTGTGCTGTGTGCAGTCTGTGGCTGCTTTGCATTGTTGTAATACTCGCCATTGTAGTGTTAGGCAGCTGGCTGTGAACAGCGCGTAGCGTTGGGCAGTTGGAGGTGAGCCGCCAGCAGTGGTGGATGTGGGGAGAGAGATGGCGGAGTTTTGAAATTTGTCATGAACTGCTCTATCAAGGTAAATACATTGTTTGTTCTCTATTAATATCTATCATTTGCTAACTATCCCTATCAGTAGTTAGTGCCTTCCATAGTTTGAATCTTTTATTTAGCTGGCAGTAGTGGCGCTGGCTGTATTGCAGTAGTGGGAGTAACCAAGATTTTTGTGAGGTAAGTGATTTGTGAAAAGTACAGGTTAATGTTAGTCAGGGCCATTCTCTTGTAGAGATTATTGAAAGTCAGACTGCGTTGCGCTAAAAATATTGTGCGTCAGTTTAAGCACAGTCGTGTATAAATTTTTCTAAAGGGGAAGTTTCAAAGGAACAGCAAAGGGCCTATAACACTACATTGGGTAACGGCAGAAATCACTTCTGTTTTACTCAATGACTTTCCGTCAATTACTACGAACTCTGACCTCTCTGACAGGAAGTCACAAATCCATTCACATAACTGAGACGATATTCCATAAGCATGCAATTTCACTATAAGCCGCTTGTGTGGAAGAGCTTTCCGGATATCGAGAAATACGGAATCGATCTGAAATGACTTGTCAATGGCACTCAACACTTCATGCGAATAAAGAGCTAGATGTGTTTCAAAGATCGATGTTTTCTATACCATGTTGACTGTGTGTCAATACACCGTTTTCTTCGAGGTAATTCATAATGCTCGAACACAATATATGTTCCAGAATCTTGCTGCATATCGACTTTAATGGTGTGGGCCTCTAATTAAGTGGATTGTCTCCTACTACCTTTCTTGAATATTGGTGTGACCTGTGTAACTTTCCAGTCTTTGGGTACGGATCTTTCGTCGAGCGAACGGTTGAATATGATTGTCAAGTATAGAGCTAATGCATCAGCATACTCTGAAAGTAACCTAACTGCTATACAGTCTGGACTAGAAGACTTACTTTTATTAAGTGATTTAAGTTCCTTCACTACTCCGAGGATATTTACTTCTACGTTACTCATGTTGTCAGCTATTCTTGATTCGTCGTCTTTCATTGGTTATTCTTCCATCACTAGATATTTCACTCCCTAAGTATGTGAAACTCAACCACTTTGAAGGGTTCTCCTTTCAGAGTAATATTCCCGTTGATCCCTTTGTATCTTCCAAATACCATTACTTCACTCTTATCTTTGTTTATTTTTAATCCATACCTTCTCATTATTTCCTTCCATGCATCAAGTTCTAACTGTTAATCTACTTCTTGATCGCCCCGTACTACCATATCATCTGCAGAAATATCTTTTTGTCTTTTTCTTTTACTGTGTCTTTAACTGCCCTATTCATTCCCTCCATCACAAAATTAAAAAGTGCAACAGATAGAATACTTCCTTGTCTAAGTCCTTATCTTATTTCGAAGTATTCGGAGTTCCCCAATGGTATTCTGATTCTACAATTGTGTACATTCTCTTTATTACATTAATGTATCCATCTTCTTCATTTCTTCCCAGAGTCCTTCCCTGTTAACTGAGTCATACGCCTTTTCTATGTCTATAAAAACCATTATCACCCTTTTGTTATATTCCCAACTTTTTTCCATCAGTTGACAGATATAAAAAAAAATATCATGTCGATCGTGCTTCTTCATTTCCTAAATCCATGCTGTTCTTCACTCAGCTTCTTTTCTGTCTTTTCACTTACTCGATTTAGTAAAATTCTTTCAAAAATCTCATAAGGGTTATTCCTCTCTAGTTTTTAAAAAGTCTTTTATTGCCTTTTTAGAAGATGTGAACAATGTATCCCCCTCTCCAATTGTCAGGTATTGTACTATTTCTCCACACACTTGATAGTACTCTATACAGCCACTGCATTCCCTCTGGACCCGCTGCTCTTATCGTGTCCACTGATACTTCATCAGGTCCTGGGGCTTTCACCCCATTCATCTTCTTCACAGCTATTTCATTTCTTCCGGTGTAATTTGTCCTAATTCTGCTTCCCAACTTCTCTCAGTTTCTCCATTATTCGTTGTTTCCTCGTGTACCTGTTTCTCAGCGTTTAACAGTTTCTTAACATGTTCTCTCCAGAGATCTTTTATATTCCCTGGATCTTCAATCACAGTACCATACTCTGTTTACATCTTTACTGGTACTTCAGAGGCCTTCCTCTTATTTTTCATTATTTTATAGAACATTTTCTTATTGCTCTTCACATCTTCTTCAAGCATATTTGTAAACTCCTCCTATGTCTTTTTCTTTGCTGTTTCCACTACTTCTTTGCACTTCTTCTTTTCCTCTATATATCTTTTATGGTCCTCGTCTTTTTTAGTTTTCCACCACTTTCTCCATGCTTCATTTTTTCTTCTAACTGCTTGGATTCTGGTGTCATCCAACCAACTAGTATGTCTTTCTATTTCCTTTCCAGATGTTCTACCACATACGTTTTCTGCTGCTTCGACTAAAGTGTCTTTGAATAAACTCCATTCTTTTTCTACATCGCAAAAAACTTCTTTTGGAAATTTTTGTGTGATTAATTCTCTATACTTCTCAGCATTTTCACTCTCCTTCAGTTTCCAATGCCGTATCATCATTTTCTTCTGTTTTCTATTTTTCACACACTAATTCATTTTTCATTGTCATTGTCCCACCAGTAACCTATGGTCTCCATCGCACTCACACTTGGAATTACCTTCACATTTATTACTTTCTCTCCCCATTCCCTATCTACTCGAGGCTGGCTCTGAGCACTATGGGACTCAACTGCTGTGGTCATAAGTCCCCTAGAACTTAGAACTACTTAAACCTAGCTAACCTAAGGACAGCACACAACACCCAGCCATCACGAGGCAGAGAAAATCCCTGACCCCGCCGGGAATCGAACCTGGGAACCCGGGTGTGGGAAATCTACTCGAATATAATCAATTATACTCTTGGTTCTTCCATCCCAACTGTATCTGTTGATAACATGACTTTCTCTCTTCATAAACCAGCTGTTTGCTATTTTCATTCCATTCCTCTGACACAAATCCAGGAGTCTTCCGCCTTCTCCATATCCAAATCATCCCAATACTTGCTCAAATCCCTTTCTGTCTTTGCGTACCTGTGCCTTAAAATCTCCCATCACTATATTAGCACTCTCTACATGGTACTGTAGCTCATTTTCAAAGTCCATCTTCTATTCTTCGCTACATCCCACTTGAGGTGCATAAATCTGGATAACTTTTAGCGTTTCTTTTTGCAATCTCAGATTTAAGATTATGACCCTGTCTGATACAAATCTCAAACTATCCATACAACTTTGTACATTCTTATTCACCACCACTGCCACAACATTACTTTCAAACCCGTTATTCCCACTCCAGTACAGTTTTCCTCCTCCTTTCAAATTCTTCTCACATTTTCCCTTCCACTTCGTTTCGCTTAATCCCAAAATATCTAACTTTCTCTCTGTTAGTACATCTGTCATTTCTTCCATTTTTCCATTGAGGGTTAATATATTAAAGGTGCCAACATTTAGGTTATTTTTTAGCCCATTTCGTTTCATCTTCTTGTACCGATCAGGTCTCCCATCATTCGCACCAGTACTGGAAGAAGCAGTGGGGTCAAATCCTGGGTGGTCCATTCCGAGGCTCGTCTGTGTTTTCAAAGCAATATATGAAGACTTTCCTACTGGCTTGCTAGGCCTAACGCAAGAAAGGATTTTCTGTTGGATTTGTCTGCCTTAGCCTTTGGAGTTTCTCCTCCACCACAAGGCAGTGGCTCCACCACAAGGCAGTGGTTCCCTTCTCATTTAATCCCCAGAAAGGAGGGTTGCCTCATCTGCCAGTTTTGCTATTCTGAAGTCTTTCTTCTCCACCGTCGCTGCTATTAAGGTCTTCACCCGTAACCATGAGCGTGGGTTCCGTGTTATAGCCCACAGGGTGAGGTCCCTGCCTGAACTCAGCCATCCTGTCACTCCGGCCTACTGGTGTAGGATGCCCACCCCCGCGACGTGGATGCGCCAGACAGGAATTACCCCAGTGGAGGAATAGGGAATGGGACCCTACCTCCCTGCAGCCGGGTTAATGATTGTGTATGGTGCCACAATCAAAGAGATCGGAATACATCCAGCAGGTGGCACAGGAGAGAAATGCTTGGCGGGCCGCATCAAACCAGTCAGAAAAAAAACTTCTCACAGACAAAATTATCAGAGTCGCATACAAGACTTCACATATAGTGAGGAATGACGAACGTATCGTCTACGAGACAACTTTTATGGCTACACTGAGGTGATAAATTTCATGGGATACCGATACCCACATATGCAGTATTATTACAGGATATAAAAGGGCAGTGCATTGGAGTAGCTGTCATCTGTACTGAAGTGATTCACGTGAAAAGGTTCCGACAACTGAAATTAACAGGCTTTGAACGCGCAATGGTAGTTGGAGCTAGACGCATGGGACATTCCATTGCGGAAATCGTTAGGGAATTCAATATTCCAAGATCCACAATTTCAAAAGCGTGCAGAGAATACTAAATTTCAGACATTACTTCTCACCACAAACAACGCAGTGGCCGAAGACCTTCACTTAACGACCGAGCCGGCCGCAGTGGCCGAGCGGTTCTAGGCGCTACAGTTTGGAACCACGCTACCGCTACGGTCGCAGGTTCGAATCCTGCCTCGGGCATGGATGTGTGTGATGTCCTTAGGTTAGTTAGGTTTAAGTAGTTCTAAGTTCTAGGGGACTGATGACCTCAGAAGTTAAGTCCCATAGTGCTCAGAGCCATTTGAACCAATAACGACCGAGAGCAACGGTGTTTGCTTACCGTTGCTAGGGCTAACAGACAAGCAAAACTGAGTGAAATAACTGCAGAAATTAATGTGGGACGTACGACGATCGTATTCGTTGGGACAGAGCTGCGAAGTCTGGCGTTAATGGGCTATGGCATCAGACGACCGACACGAATATCTTTACTAACAGCACGACATGTTCTGCAGCGCCTCTTCCGGGTTCGTGATAATATCGGTCGGACCCTAGACGACTGGAAAACCTTGGCCCTACAGATGAATCCGGATTTCAGTTGGTAAGAGCTGATGGTAGGCAAACTTCTCGAATCCATGGACCCAAGCTGCCAACAAGGCACTGCGCAAGCTGTGTTCACATGGAATGGAGTGGGTCCACTGGTCCAACAGAACCGATTATTGGATGAAAATGGTTATTTTCGGGTACTTGAGGACCATTTACAGCCATTTATGAGCTCCATGTCCCAAAACATCGATGTAATTTTTATGGATGACAATGCGCTGTGTCATTGGGCCACAGTTGTTCGCAATTGGGCTTAAGAATGGTTTGGTTACTTCGAGAAAATGATCTGGCCACCCATCTAACGTTTATGGGACATAATCGAAAGGTTAGTTCGTGCACAAAATCCTGCGCCGGCAACACTTTTACAATTATGGACGGCTATTCATCTGCATCTACATTTATACTCCGCAAGCCACCCAACGGTGTGTGGCGGAGGGCACTTTACGTGCCACGGTCATTACCTCCCTTTCCTGTTCCAGTCGCTTATGGTTCGCGGGAAGAACGACTGCCGGAAAGCCTCCGTGCGCCCTCGAATCTCTCTAATTTTACATTCGTGATCTCCTCGGGAGGTATAAGTAGGGGGAAGCAATATACTAGAGACCTCATCCAGAAACGCACCCACTCGAAACCTGAACAGCAAGCTACACCACGATGCAGAGCGCCTCTCCTGCAGAGTCTGCCACTTGAGTTTGCTAAACATCTCCGTAACGCTATCACGGTTACCAAATAACCCTGTGACGAAACGCGCCGCTCTCCTCTGTCAACCCGACCTGGTACGGATCCCACACTGATGAGCAATACTCAAGTATAGGTCGAACGAGTGTTTTGTAAGCCACCTCCTTTGTTGATGGACTACATTTTCTGAGGATTCTCTCAATGAGTCTCAACCTGGCACCCGCCTTACCAACAATTAATTTTATATGATCATTCTACTTCAAATCATCCCGTACGCATACTCCCAGATATTTTACAGAAGTAACTGCTACCAGTGTTTGTTCCGCTATCATATAATCATACAATAAAGGATCCTTCTTTCTATGTATTCGCAATACATTACATTTGTGCCTATAGAGGCAGCAAGGCTCAGTGTTTCTGGAGGGGACTTCCAACGACTTGTTGAGTCCATGCAATGACGAGCTCCTGCACTATGCCGAGCAAAAGGCTGTCCGACATGATTTTAAGGGGGATGCCATGACTTTTGCCATCTCATCGTATTAGCACTAATAAACCAGAGACCTGGATTTTAAAACACAGGTAGCAAAACAATACTCGCATTAGTAATTGACTTTTGAAGGACAAGAGGCCTTGTCTTCAAGATGGATTATTTATGAATGACAAAGTGCAAGATCAGAATTAATCGTGAAACAGGCATACTCTTGGGACTCAGTGCTGAATTTGATGTACGAAACGGATTTACTAACGCTGTAAATTATTTCGGCCCTGTCAGTGAATCTTAAGGTGGAGAATTGACATAATTTTAAATGCGATAGTAAACTTGAAGTTTAAATACATTCTATGGTTTTTCACGAAAGCATTTGGAACCATAAAGCACTCAAAATTATTCTGAAATTTTCAACGTTACAGTGGCATGCGTTCCGATGAGAATTGCAAAACTGAGACTGTTAGTTGGCAAACTTACTCTACGGGGTGCAGTTTCTCAATAGACTCCCATCTGATTCTATGAAATTTATCGTAACCTGTCTATACAAGGATGATAGTGACCGTTTGTCTGATTCGAGAACCGAAGAATTCCCAAGATCTGATGGCGGGCTGACCAACACGAGGCAGTGAAATCTGTCGTGAACTCCCCTTTGCCACCAAGTTCAGCGCTGTGACGGTCCACTGATAACTCCATCATCGAAGCCCAGGTTCCTTTGACAAAGTATGCTACCATGAAAAGGCGAAATGTCAGTAAGCCAGTCAATTGAATTTCCTTCTCTTGTCTCTAGCCTCATATTATGGTTCCTGAGAAGTGTTAAAAAACTGTCCACAAGGCTAGCTGCTGACTCTTGTGGTACTTCTGAACATTTGGTAAGTCAGAGCTGTTTCGGAATGGTTTTTGGAAAGGTGAGAGATACTTATCTGCTGAAGTATTTCTCTTATTCCTTTCGCTGCTGTGGACGTGTGCGCATGTCTTGCTACGCCGTCCCTGAGCCGTCGTGGACGTGTACATATGTGCCGCTTTGATTATCCTACAGTGCTGTGGACGTCTGAATGCGTCCTGAGCCACCGATCTCTCACTACTGCGGGGGAGCAACTTCCATACGGCGGCGAATAAAGAGAGTTTAGAGCATTTACTATGTAACTTCCTGGCAGATTAAAACTGTGTGTCGGACCGAGACTCGAACTCGGGACCTTTGCCTTTCGCGGGCAAGTGCTCTACCAACTGAGCTACCCAAGCACGGCACACAGTTTTAATCTGCAAGGAAGTTTCATATCAGCGCACACTCCGCTGCAGAGTGAAAATCTCATTCTGGAATCATTTACTATGTAACATACACTGATAAACCAAAACATTACGATCACTGCCCACAGCCACCTTGTGGCACTATGGGCACGTGACGGGGTAGCAATAGTAAGTGGAGCAGCATGAAGATATGGGCCGCAAGACCCGTGGTAGTAATCGAAGACGCGCTGACAGCTGCGAATCACCTGCATCCCTTCATAGTTGATGTCTTCCCCGACAACCATGTCCTCATTCAGCAGTATGACTGTCCATGTCTGGGAACCGTGCTACAGTGGTTTCAGTAGCATTATACTGAACTCAACGTTGATGTCTCGGCGACCAAATTCGCCTGATGTAAATCCCATGAACCCCTTCTGCGTCGCTGTCACCGTGTACGCATATCAACGGCCCGTTACTTACGCGAATTACGCGACCTGTGTGTAGACTTATACTGCCGCATACCTCCACAAACCTACCAATAAACTGTCGGATCCGTGATCGCAGAATCAGTTATGTACGTATTTCGTTCCAAAAATGGTTCAAATGGCTCTGAGCACTATGGGACTCAACTGCTGAGGTCATTAGTCCCCTAGAACTTAGAACTACTTAAACCTAACTAACCTAAGGACATCACACACATCCATGCCCGAGGCAGGATTCGAACCTGCGACCGTAGCGGTCTCGCGGTTCCAGACTGCAGCGCCAGAACCGCGCGGCCACTTCGACCGGCTGTATTTCGTTCCAAAGGCAGACAAACAAGCTATTAAGCAGGTGGTCATAATGTTTAGGGGCATCAGTGTATATTTGTCACTGCGTGCTTTCATTTGCAGGAAACATTCCGACATCTAATCATTTATGAGATATGACGATTGTTATGGCCACATAATTCGCGATGCTCAAGGACGCGAACGTACGTGTCGCGCTCTACCGTCCTTCGGAAATAAAACCCAATAACTCGAAAACAAAATGAGATACCTTCCTGCTCTCAATTGTAAATAAAATTTCGATGTCTTGTCTACATTAAATTCAGTGCAACGCTTGAGCTAAAATCTACCATATGCAAAGTTTACGTAATGCGTTTTTATCTCTGAAAACTGTTTAAAATTTCGTGCAATGTTTTACTTGATTTGATGCAGCGTAGTGTAACAGATGACGAAAAGAAATTCAGTTCTTTATCGAGTGAATTTAATGGTGTGGAAAATCAAATTATTTCACCTAATAGTTTTCGAAAAGTCGGATAAGTATTTCATGCCGGCCGGAACTCCGTCTGTCAGCATGGGCACCAGCATTTGGCGAGCAGTACAGTCATAGCAAAAGCAGCCTCAGCAAGGAAAGCAGACACTCTGTTGCAGCGAGAGGGTAAACGTGATTCTATCCGGCCACGGTGGCCGAGCGGTTCTAGGCCCTTCAGTCCGGAACCGCGCGACTGCTACGGTAGCAGGTTCGAATGCTGCCTCGGGCACGGATGTGTGTGATGTCCTTAGGTTAGTTAGGTTTAAGTAGTTCTAAGTTCTAGGGGACTGATGACCTCAGATGTTAAGTCCGATAGTGCTCAGAGCCATTTGAACCATTTGAACGTGATTCTAGCGCCTACCATCCGCTGACAGAGTTCTGTCCTCCGTAACAAATGCTTTTATCTCAGCTAGCCAAAGCAGACCCACGCTATAAACTGCACAGCAGCCGCTGCACCAATACACCGCTCGGTGATGCGACTTTCTCCTCGATAAGGCGAGGTGGCTTTACCTGCTGTTCTCCTCCCTTATAGTTTTGGAAAGCCTCCGTACCCGCGGTTCCTCGAGAATGGTTTCACCGAACCTCACTTCAGGTCACCTGTCTCATATTCACAGCACTTCACACTTCCAAATCTTGTCCATGAAAGCAGACTGATACAGCCAGTACCATGTTATATTACAGAACGTTAAAAAAAGTAAATGAAATCGGCTCATAAAATCACTGTAGTCTTATTAATCCTGTTAAACTAACTCTATTCCCCTCCAGTCATACGGTTAAAAACAAATAAATGAAGAAGAGATGAGCCACAGGGCTTGACGCTTTTTAAGAATGAAAAAGACAGTTACATAGACGGCTAAAGAATAACACTACTGTAACAAGCACGCATTAAGAGGATGAGTGAAAGCGAAAATTTCAGGATTGTGGGTATGGGTTAAGGCTGAGAAGAGGAATGTGGATTCCCAGCTAGAAGTAGACATGGAAAAGCACTTGGTGCAATTACTAGCAAAGATTCCTAGAATATGTTATCCTGATAAGGAAAAGTAAAAGTTGGGGAAAGAGACAGAGCGACTACAGTAACATGTTATGAAGACTGAACAACATGCGTTTCATCAGCGTCAGTGAGAAACATTATTTTGATAGCCATTAAAGACAAAATGCTCCGAGTATGATTCTGTTTCCTGAATTGAGAAGTTAATTGCTGCTTAGTTGAGATGAGTGAAGAAAACGAGTAAGGCAGCTCTACAGCAGTGCCGTGAAGACAATACCTCACTCTACTGTAATGTATGGCCGCTGTGGGAAATAATGATTTTTATCGATTGTGTCTTTCGCTCGTCTCAGTAACTTTTTTTTTCCACCAGCCTTCTGACGGGTTTGATGCGGCCCGCCACGAATTCCTCTCCTGTGCCAACCTCTTCATCTCAGAGTTGCACTTGCAACCTACTTCGTCAATTATTTGCTGGATGTATTCGAATATCTGTCTTCCTCTACAGTTTATGACCTCTACAGCTCCCTCTAGTACCATGGAAGACATTCCCTCATGTCTTAACAAATGACCTATCATTCTGTGCCTTCTCCTTATCAGTGTTTTCCCCATATTCCATTTCTCTCCGATTCTGCGCAGAAACTCCTCATTCCTTACCTATCAGTCCTAATTTTTAATACTCGTCTGTATCAACACATCTCAAATTCTCTTCTGCTCCTGTTTACCCACAGTCCATGTTTCACTACCATACAATGCTGTACTCTGGACGCACATTCTCAGATATTTCTTCCTCAAATTAAGGCCTATGTTTGATAGTAGTAGACTTCTCTTGGGCAAGAATGTCCTTTTTGCCATTGCTAGCCTGCTTTTGATGTCCTTGCTCCGTCCAGCATTGGTTATTTTACTGCCTAGCTAACACAATTCCTTAACTTCATCTACTTCCTGACCATCAGTCCTGATGTTAAGTTTATCGCTGCTCTCATTTCTGCTACTTCTTATTACTTTCGTCTTTCTTCGATTTACTCTCATTCTGTATTATGTACTCATTAGAATGTTCATTCCATTCAGCAGATCTATTCTTCTTCACTTTCACTCAGCATGGCAATGTCATCAGCGAATCTTATCATTGGTATCCTTTAACCTTGACTTCTAATTTCAGTCCTGAATCTTTCTTTTATTTCCATCGTGGCTTCTTCGATGTGAGGATTGCACAGTGGGGGGGGGGGGGGGGGGGGGGACTAGACTACATCCCTGCTGTCAATACACAGCAACCTTTACATGTTGCTGCAGATCTGAAGATGGTTCTAGATTAAACATTTTTTGGAATCAAGACGGGTTATAAATAACATTGCAAGTGACGTTCTTCTCCTGAGGGAGGCAGTTGCAACAGGGACAGAAACGTCGGTAGTTTTATATATGCGGTCACAAACCCAGAAAAATTTTAGTGGACATACTGTACCTGTGTAATCTTTACAGAACAATTATCAACCTAAATTCGAAAAATGGACTGAACATGCACCTGAAGATGCCCCCAGTGCTCGAAATGCATCGCACATTGTAACTGAAGCTAGCTTTCATTCATGTGGGTACAGTGCTGCCAAATTATCTTTCTTTGACGTCCATTTTGTACCAGCAAATATGCATGGGAAAAATTTTGCGGTAGACATTTTTGTACTGGTAAATAATAACGAGCGTATGGCATTGGTGGCCGGGAGACCCTCGCGGGGCGGTTCGGCCGCCGCTCCACAAATTCTTTAACGCCACTACGGCTACTTGCGAGTGAATGAGGATGAAATGATGATGAAAGTCACACAACACCCAGTCATCTCGAGGCAAAGAAAATCCCTGACCCGCCGGGAATCGAATCCGGGACCCCGTGCGCGGGAAGCGAGAACGCTACCGCAAGACTACGAGCCGCGGACTTTGTACTGGTAGTATGCAATGAGCGGCGCTGTGGTGTCCGACTGTGCGTATTCTGGTACAGCCTGAATACCTTTGCTCAATTAGAAAGGATGCGACAGGATAGATGATATTTCATGTTCAATCTTCTTCAACGTTCTTTTACATCTAACGAGACATCCTTAGTCAATTACCATTAAAATGTTTGTTGAACATCAAAAGTACGTAGTAGAAGAAAGTAAGTAAGTAATAATAATAGTAATAATAGCCATCATCAACTGTGATCCAGTTTAGAGGTTCGGGATCAAAGAGAGGAAGACATAAAGAAAAATTACCATGCCCTAAACTCCATAAATATTCCACATCACCTTTGCCAAAGAACCGGAAAACTCTCTGGCAGAGTGAGGGAAAGAAGAACTGATTCTTATCGACACATCCTCAGAATAAAACCAAACAGACTAAATCTACAACGAAACTACCAAATCAAATTAGTTTAAGGAATCGGAGAACTTAAAAGAACTCCAAATTACAGAAAATATGCTCACAAATCAAACTGAAAAAAAGGACAGTAAAAAGAGGATCGAAGCCAAAATCAGTACCATACGAAAATGATCAAAATCTCTGTAGAGTAAAGGAAAGAAAAATCAGAAACAATAAAACATTTATAAGTTAAAAGAAAGGCATAGAAAAAAGTGGTTGCTCTAACATACTTCAAAGTCGTGTGAAACGAAATAACAAGAATAATAGTGATAATATTATAGTAACGAATATATGATGTCCCAGAAATGTCGCCGTACTAAACCCAGAGTCAAGTTTCACGGTCCAGTCACAGTAATGTGACGAACGCCTACGTTCGACGTAAACACGCACAGAGGGCAGGGGGAAGCACTAGCAGTGGAGGATATATAAAGCGTGTCGGGGGGAAATGCGGAAAACAGTGCAATCGTTGTGGTAATGTATTTTTGGAATTTTGTGGTAAGGTCTTATGGGACCAAACTGCTGAGGTCATCGGTCCCTAAGCTTACACACTACTTAATCTAATTTAAAGTAACTTACGCTAAGGACGGCACACACACCCATGCCCGAGGGAGGAATCGAACCTCCGACGGGGGATGTCGTAATGAGGAAACGGGGCAGTTTATCTGACTTTCTTTTCTTAACTGTGGTTAAAGTATACCGCGCGTAGTAAAATAGCTCTATCCAGAACCGGTTCAAGGCAACTGTGGTGCACCACGCAATAGATGACAAGAGTGTACGGATGCGCAGATGTGTACGGGCGAACCTGTAATCTCCTCTTGAGGGTTGATTGGTTGATTTTGGGGGAGGGAACCAAACAGCGAGGTCATCGTGTAACACCATAGCTCTAATGCTCTACGGATTTAATTTGCCTTTTGCTTTGGTTTAATGTTATAACATTGAGTATCTGTAAATTTGATTGAATCGGCAACATAAAATTGTATACTCCATTCTTTGGTAAAACTTTGATGTCGTGGTTTGATTCAATGCAAATTAGTGTATCTGTCATTTAAATTCTTTGTCCCATTTGGAGGGAACAAAACTTACTATATATAATTGTAATTTCTGTGTGAATAATTTTTTGTAGAAATGTTTATATGTGCAAGTGTTGTGTTATTTAATGCGTTTGGTTGCTGTTATGTAAATTGCTGACCTTCACTTAGGGTTTTTAGTTACTTTGTATGTAAAAGGTGTTGTGGTTCCCCTAGGGAACGGAACTGTGTAGCTCGCGCAAATTGTGGTTGGCCTAAGTAGAAAAGGTGGAACAAGAGTCAGTCGGGGCGAGCTACCAAACTGTGCACTGCCATGTAAATGTTGCATATTGTGTTGGTTCCGAGAGAGGCTTTTTATGCTACTTTCCAATTCCTTGGATGGATGGATAAATAGCTGGAACGATTCTGGAATTGGTATTCATCATCACCACCAAGAAGGGCCAGAGTCCAGTAATTCTGTCTGCAAATCCGCTTACCAACATGCAGTTACCACCACATTGCGCAATCACTGAAAATGAGTACTATAATAATGTACAGTGAAGGATCAGCTTATTGGGCGATTTAGTGTGCACAAATATAAGGTAACTTATAACTGAATTTATGTACCTACCTTGATTTTTTCCCTATCACAACACCTCTCAGGTTCCTCTCCATTTGAACTATGATTACCGAGTGTCCTATTTTGTGGAAAAAATGAAAGCCTCAAAGTTAGGCAGTTTATTACATAATGTTGTTTGATCTTTGATGAGAAGGAAATATTCAGATTTATTGTGGATTTTGTGAAATTGTGGGAGGCAGTAAATGTAGTTTTGTGAAGTTTCAAAGTCACCTATTTAATCATTTACTTGAAAGTAGAAGACTGTGGTAATAAAGACAATTTGCTGTTTCTTTTATAAATTAAAGTTCTTAAAATTGAGGCTTATAAAGTTTTGCTTGGTTAATGATTATAGTGCTACCTGTAGTAAATTTTAAAAGGCGAGTCAGTTTCTTGCAAATTTGTCAACATTGTGTTTCACTGTAGTAAAAGTGGAAAACTGCAATAGTAGAAAATTATATGTTCATGATTGCTAAGTGTTTGTCTCTCTTGTGTATTGGAAGTGCATATTAATAGTATAACAGGATCCGCAGTTGTCTATTGTGCTAATGCTAGGTAACAAGTAACAGGAAAACCACTATTTATGAAAACCATAATTTCTTTATTCAAAAGATAGTGAGAAGCAACCTGTTAGTGGATTCCAGTTAACTCTCATTTTAAATAGTAAAGTATTTAACTGAGACAAACTTAATCTATGTCCAATTTATGATCTTGCAGTGAATGTTAATAGTAATGTTATAAAGACCATTCAGTTTGAACAAGCCCTGAAAGGAATACTGTGTTTCGGTACCTGTTATGTTTTTGCCAATAGTTTGTGCTGCTCTAGCTGTTAGCTTCAATCTTACCGTAAACATATGTATGTGTCAGAGTTCATTGCACTCGCGTGTGGCCAAGAATAGGTTGTGTTTGTCCGTTAAAGTTACTCATACCTACTTTCTTAAACGAGAACGTCAATCTTTCTCTTGCCTAATTAGGCTGGCGACCGTTTTTCCTTATTCTTTAAACAATATAGCTAGGCAAAAATATTGTTTGTTACTGTTCGAATATTTACGTAATTCTGACCTTCATTTCCTATAAGCCATTCCCGTTAGGTAGAACACGGTCAACCTAGCAAAATTCCTCTCAGAGGGTAACACTTCTGTTGCGTTATACCATAATTGCTTCAATAAGATAGTTTTATTTCACGACCTGCCTCCCAACTTTAAGGTTATGGTATAGCAGTAGCAGACGGTAGTGTTATAATCGGTTCCATCGGATTAGGAAAGGATGAGGAAGGAAGTCTGTCGTGTCTTTCAAAGGAACAGTCCCGGCATTTGCCTGAAGAGATATAGGGAAATCACGGAAAACTTTAATCAATATGGCCGGAAGCAGGTTTGAATAGTCGTCCTCCCGAATGCGAGTCCAGTGTGCTAACCACTACGCCACCTCACTCGGTTTCTCCTGAGGGCAGAGTGGTGTTGAATAAGACTCAGTTCACTGGGTAGTTTTTTCCAGAGTCATGGGGGATGAAACGAAGAAAATGAGAAATGATTGTGTGTTGTGTGTACATAAATTCAAGGCTAAATAAATAAATAAATAAAATCAATATATGAGAGAAGGATCTGAGTGCTTGCTACTGGAATTTTTATGATGTATCATTGTCATCGCAGTTCAGAAACCTCTTTCCTAATAACGATCCTGTCATTGTCAGCTACTATTTTTTTCGACGAAAAGTACATTTCTTGTTGCTCATTCTTCTTCTTTCGTTTCACCCTCTTTGGGGTGGATCAATCATTTCTTTGTGCATTGTTCTTTTCTTAGGACCCAGTATTTCTTCATTCTTTCTGATCTTCTTTTCCCCCTTCTTCCGCGATGAACGGTTTGGACTTTGTGTAGATTTGTCTTGGAACCTTATGCTTTCATCTTCAGTAATTAATTTAGCTGTTCGATCAATAAGTGAATTTTCTGAGATCTTTAAAGTCAAAAATTTGTTTAGTTAATGTGCTGGAATCCATTCTGAGAAGATGACCATAAAAATGTATCCTCCTTTCTCGCATAGTATCTGAAAGTATTTCAATTTTCTTGCAGAGAGTTTCATCGAAAACACGGTGCAGGGATGTAATTGCATTTTTGTCAGCCTTTTTCCATAGTTCGGCTACTATTTGGTTTTCTCCGGACGCTTTGTTGATTTTAAGTTCTGAAATGACCTGTAGTTCAAAATAGCTCTGAGTACTATGGGACTTAACATCTGTGGTCATCAGTCCCCTAGAACTTAGAACTACTTAAACCTAACTAACTTAAGGACATCACACACATCCATGCCCGAGGCAGGATTCGAACCTGCGACCGTAGCAGCCGCGCGGTTCCGGACTGCGCGCCTAGAACCGCTAGACCACCGCGGCCGGCGAAATGACCTGTAGTTCTTCAGTCGTCGGTGGTTCTCAATCCGCCTTCTCACGGTTATTTGGGATGAATTCAAATTTTTCAGGCATGGGTTCACAATTCAAGAGTTTCTCAAAGAAGCCTGCTGGTATTTTGCAATTTTCCGAGTTGTTGTGAGCGATGGTCACATTTACATCTCGAAATTGGAGGGTGGCTGCTTAGCATCTTTATAACCTTTGTTTGAAAGTTCTGTAAAAGCTTCTTGTGTTGTTTTTAGTAAATTCTTCATCAGTTTGGAGGAGAGTTTTGTTTTCATGTGTCTTCGTAATCCTTTTTATATATTTATCTGCCAGTTTCCTAACTGTGATGAAATTCAATCTGCTTTCTTCTGGTTTCTGTGATTGGCAGTTTTTCCATGCCTGTTTTCTTGTTTCAATGAGGGCATCACATTACAGCGACCACCAGGCATGGTTTTTACTTTTTATGTTCAGTGCTATCCGTTCGGCTGCAGTAATGAGGTTTTCCTTGATATCCTCTAAGCTTTGTGTCTGAATGGTTTCTGTTGCTTTTGTGAATTCATCTGATTTTAATAAATTTTCCGTGCGGTACTTCCTACCCTTAATTTGTTTCATGCTGCGTTTCCTGTTTGGGTTGACTTTGTACTTAATGTTAGAAAGGTAGTGGTCTCAATCCAAGTTTGTATATCTGAGTACCCTAACATTCATGAATTCTTTGCGAGAAATCTTCTTGATTGCCACATGATCAAGTTGAAATTCCCCAAGGCTAGGATTTGGGGATATCCACGTCTTTTGTCTTCGTGGTAGGTTCTTGAAAGCTGTAGATTTAAGAATTAAATTGTGTGCTTGGCAAAGTTCTATTAGCCTCGCGCCATTTCTGGTCGTTCTCTTGTGTGCAGGATAGTCTCCAACTATTTTCTTATATCTTTTTCTTTACCAATTTGTGCAGTAAAGTCTCCAAGAACAATGATGATGGCTTTGTCTGGAATTTTCTGAATAATGCTATCTAGATGATTCCAAAAGGCCTCCACTTCCTCTTTGTTTCTCCTGTCGCCCTCATTTATAGGGGCATGTGTAGTAATTATAGGGTAGATTTTGTTTGTTGTTGTTGTGGTCTTCAGTCCTGAGACTGGCTTGATGCAGCTCTCCATGCTACTCTATCCTGTGCAAGCTTCTTAATCTCCCAGTAACTACAGCAGCCTACATCCTTCTGAATCTGCTTAGTGTATTCATCTTTTGGTCTCCCTCTACGATTTTTACCCTCCACGCTGCCCTCCAGTACTAAATTGGTGATCTCTTGATGCCTCAGAACATGCCCTACCAACCGAACCCTTCTTCTAGTCAAGTTGTGCCACAAACTCCTCTTCTCCCCAATTCTATTCAATACCTCCTCATTAGATGTGTGATCTACCCATCTAATCTTCAGCATTCTTCTGTAGCACCACATTTCGAAAGCTTCTATTCTCTTCTTGTCCAAACTATTTATCGTCCATGTTTCACTTCCATACATGGCTACACTCCATACAAATACTTTCAAAAACGACTTCCTGACACTTAAATCAATACTCGATGTTAACAAAGTTCTCTTCTTCAGAAACGCTTTCCTTACCATTGCCAATCTACATTTTATATCCTCTCTACTTCGACCATCATCAGTTATTTTGCTCCCCAAATAGCAAAACTCCTTTACTACTTTAAGTGTCTCATTTCCTAATCTAATTCCCTCAGCATTACCCGACTTAATTCGACTACATTCCATTATCCTCGTTTTGCTTTTGTTCATGTTCATCTTATATCCTCCTTTCAAGACACTGTCCATTCCGTTCAACTGCTCTTCCAAGTCCTATGCTGTCTCTGACAGAATTACAATGTCATCGGCGAACCTCAAAGTTTTTATTTCTTCTCCATGGATTTTAATACCAACTCCGAAATTTTCTTTTGTTTTTACTCCTTGCTCAATATACAGATTGAATAGCATCGGGGAGAGGTTACAACTCTGTCCCACTCCCTTCCCAACCACTGCTTCACTTTCATGTCCCTCGACTCTTATAACTGCCATCTGCTTTCTGTAAAAATTGTAAATAGCCGTTGCTCCCTGTATTTTACCCCTGCCACCTTCAGAATTTTAAAAGAGAGTATTCCAGTCAACATTGTCAAAAGCTTTGTCTGTGTCTACAAATGCTAGAAACGTAGGTATGCCTTTCCTTAATCTTTCTTCTAAGATAAGTCGTAGGGTCAGTATTGCCTCACGTGTTCCAACATTTCTACGGAATCCAAACTGATCTTCCCCGAGGTCCGCTTCTACCAGTTTTTCCATTCGTCTGTAAAGAATTCGCCTTAGTATTTTGCAGCTGTGACTTATTAAACTGATAGTTCGGTAATTTTCACATCTGTCAACACCTACTTTCTTTGGGATTGGAATTATTATGTTCTTCTTGACGTCTGAGGGAATTTCGCCTGACTCATACATCTTGCTCACCAGATGGTATACTTTTGTCAGGACTGGCTCTCCCAAGGCTATCAGTAGTTCTAATGGAATGTTGTTCACTCCCGGGGCCTTGTTTCGACTTAGGTCTTTCTGTGCTCTGTCAAACTCTTCACGCAGTATCATATCTCCCATTTCATCTTCATCTACATCCTCTTCCATTTCCATAATATTGTCCTCAAGTACATCACCCTTGTATAGATCCTCTATATACTCCTTCCATCTTTCTGCTTTCCCTTCTTTGCTTAGAACTGGGTTTCCATCAAAGCTCTTGATATTCATGCAAGTGGTTCTCCTTTCTCCAAAGGTCTCTTTAATTTTCCTGTGGGCAGTATCTCTCTTACCCCTAGTGAGATAAGCCTCTGCGTCCTTACATTTGTCCTCTAGCCATCCCTGCTTAGCCATTTTGCATTTCCTGTCGATCTCGTTTTTGAGACGTTTCTATTCCTTTTTGCCTGCTTAATTTACTGCATTTTTATATTTTCTCCTTTCATCAATTAAATTCAATATTTCTTCTGTTACCCAAGGTTTTCTAATAGCCCTCGTCTGTTTACGTATTTGATCCTCTGCTACATTCACTATTTCATCCCTCAAAGCTACCCATTCTTCTTCTACTGTATTTCTTTCCCCAATTCCTGTCAATTGTTCCCTTATGCTCTCCGTAAAACTCTGTATAAACTCTAGTTCTTTCAATTTATCCACGTCCCATCTCCTTTTATTCCCACCTTTTTGCAGTTTCTTCAGTTTTAATCTACAGTTCATAACCAATAGATTGTGGTCAGGGTCGACATCTGCCCCTGGAAATGTCTTACAACTCAAAACCTGGTTCCTAAATCTCTGTCTTATCATTATATGATCTATCTGAAAACTGACAGTATCTCCAGGCTTCGTCCACGTATTCAAACTTCTTTTATGATTCTTGAACCAAGTTTTAGCTATGATTAAATTGTGCTCTGTGCAAAATTCTATCAGGCGGCTCCCTCTTTCATTTCTTATCCCCAATCCATATTCACCTACTACGTTTCCTTCTCTCCCTTTTCCTACTACCGAATTCCAGTCACCCACGACTATTAAATTTTCGTCTCCCTTCACTACCAGAAAAGTTTCTTTTATTTCATCATACATTTCTTCAGTTTCTTCGTCATCTGCAGAGCTAGTTGGCATTCAAACTTGTACTACTGTAGTAGGCGTGGGCTTCGTGTCTACCTTGGCCACAATAACGCGTTCACTATGCTGTTTGTAGTAGCTTACCCGTAATCCTATTTTTTTATTCATTATTAAACCTACTCCTGCATTACCCTGATCTGATTTTGTATTTATAACCCTGTATTCACCTGACCAAAAGTCTTGTTCCTCCTGCCACCGAACTTCAATAATTCCCACTATATCTAACTTTAAGCTATCCATTTCCCTTTTTAAATTTTCTAACCTACCTGCCCGATGCTAATGATTTGTATATCACAGCATCTTCTTCCTGTCGGTTAAATTTCGCGTCTGTAGCACGTCATCTTCGTGGTGTATGAATTTTAATGGCCAGTAGTGTATGAAAGAAAAATCTGAGTGCTCGCTACTGGAATTTTTATGATGTATCATTGTCATAGGAGTTCAGAAAGCTCTTTCCTAGTAACGATCCTATCATTGTCAGGTACTTTTCTTTTTTTCAACGAAAAGTACATTTCTTATTACTCATTCTATTTCCGTGTTTCAGACTTGTCTTACACTGGAAGAGACTCGAGCCTGATACTTGTGTTCACGGGGAAGATCGGCACCCAGGGAACCCTTGGCGACTTCCTGGAGTTCCATCTCCAACAGGCAGCCAGCGACGACCGTGCAGCGTCCTCGCCATAGGATCGCTTCCTGTCAGTATCGGTCAGCGAAACTTTCCGCGCGCCCGGGGACACAAAAAAGGGGAAAGAGGAGAACGAACAGAAAGATCGGGAGCGAAAAAAAGGATGGCGCTCAGGCTGGCAGGCAGGAGGGCGAGGCGAGGACGCGTCCGTGGCGCGGTGGTAATGGCTGCCGTGAGAACTCCGGCACGTGGCGGCCGCTCGCCCCACCCCACGGCCCGTGTGTTCCATTAGCTGTATTAGGCGGCCGCATGTATCCATCTCGTGGCGCGGAGCCGCTCGCGGCCCGCGCTGCCACTTGCCCCAGGTGTCCGCAGGCGCCGGCGCCGCCCACAACTTTGCTCCTCTGGCTGCAGTGTTCGCCGACATCTCTCCGTTTGGGCTCACATGTTGCTCTACATACACGAAAGTAGCATCCTTCCATCAATTTGTACAACAATACGGACAGATATTCTGAAACGAGGTCTACTGAATGGAAATTTATTTCTTTACTTAACCTGATCTGTTTAGATCCATCAGGCCGGCTCTTACAGTGGAACAGGGTTTCACACGTGCAGTATATTTTTTACGTCATTGTTGTTGATGTGGTCTTCAGTCCTGAGACTGGTTTGATGCAGCTCTCCATGCTACTCTATCCTGTGCAAGCTTCTTCATCGCCCAGTACCTACTGCAGTCTACATCCTTCTGAATCTGCTTAGTGTATTCATTTCTTCGTCTCCCTCTACGATTTTTACCCTCCACGCTGCGCTCCAATACTAAATTGGTGATCCCTTGATGTCTCAGAACATGTCCTAATAACCGATCCCTTCTTCTAGTCAAGTAGCCCACAAACTCCTCTTCTCCCCAATTCTATTCAATACCTCCTCATTAGCAATGTATTCTACCCATCTAATCTTCAGCATTCTTCTGTAGCACCACATTTCGAAAGCTTCTATTCTCTTCTTGCCCCAACTATTTACCGTCCATGTTTCACTTCCATACATGGCTACACTCCATACAAACACTTTCAGAAAAGACTTCCTGACACTTAAATCTATACTCGATGTTAACAAATTTCTCTTCTTCAGAAATGCTTTCCTTGCCATTGCCAGTCTACATTTTATATCCTCTCTACTTCGACCATCATCAGTTATTTTGCTCCCCAAATAGCAAAACTCCTTTACTACTTTAAGTGTCTCATTTCCCTCAACATCACCCAACTTAATTCGACTACATTCCATTATCCTCGTTTTGCTTTTGTTGATGTTCATCTTATATCCTCCCTTCAAGACACCATCCATTCCGTTCAACTGCTCTTCCAAGTCCTTTGCTGTCTCTGACAGAATTACAATGTCATCGGCAAACCTCAAAGTTTTTATTTCTTCTCCATGGATTTTAATACCTACTCCGAACTTTTCTTTTGTTTCCTTTATTGCTTGCTCAATATAGAGATTGAATAACATCGGGAATAGGCTACAACACTGTCTCACTCCCTTCCCAACGACTGCTTCCCTTTCATACCCCTCGACTTTAATAACTGCCATCTGCTTTCTGTACAAATTGTAAATAGCCTTTCGCTCCCTGTATTTTACCCCTGCCACCTTCAGAATTTGAAAGAGAGTGTTCCACTCAACATTGTCAAAAGCTTTGTCTGCGTCTACAAATGCTAGAAACATAGGTTTGCCTTTCCTTAATCTTCCTTCTAAGATAAGTCGTAGGGTCAGTATTGCCTAACGTGTTCCAACATTTCTACGGAATCCAAACTGATCTTCCCCGAGGTCGGCTTCTATCAGTTTTTCCATTCGTCTGTAAAGAATTCGCGTTAGTATTTTGCAGCTGCGACTTATTAAACTGATAGTTCGGTAATTTTCACATCTGTCAACACCTGCTTTCTTTGGGATTGGAATTATTATATTCTTCTTGAAGTCTGAGGGTATTTCGCCTGTCTCATAAATCTTGCTCACCAGATGGTAGAGTTTTGTCAGGACTGGCTCTCCCAAGACTGTCAGTAGTTCTAATGGAATGATGTCTACTCCGGGAGCCTTGTTTCGACTCAGATCCTTCAGATCTCTGTCTAACTCTTCACACAGTGTCATATCTCCCATTTCATCTTCATCTACATCCCTTCCATTTCCATAATATATAATAATTTTAATATAACAACTACTATTAAAATGATATGAGTGTCTGAAGTGGTAATGAGGGTAAATTATCCTGACCACTGACTATGAATTAATAAAGTTAATACTGGCAGCGCTAGCACTACTGGCACTAATAGTGGTAATACTACTAATAATTCGAGGGGCTCAATTAGTAACGCAAAACTTTCTTTTCTCGGTCAGTTTCGGTTGAAAAAAATGCCGAACTTGTTGTGGGACATCGTAAAGTACTCCCGCTTCACCCCCTACAGTTTCACGAGGTTCCGATAGGTGCAGCTTTCGAAATGACGTCTGTAACAGAGGTTGCGTTCCAAGCACAGATCTGTCATTGTGTTCCTTTTGGCGGAAAACCAGAGCATCGCAGATATTCATAGGCGCTTGCAGAATGTCTCCGGCAGTGTTTCCCAACCCGTGTGCAATCAGATATTACTTAGCACCCTCAACCACTAACGTCATCAACATCTGTGCTTAACTAAATTTTAGAATGAAAAAAAATGTTGTTTCACAAATTATCTTAAAATGTTAGCCGTGAGATAATATAAATTATTTCCGCTGACAGTGCACATACAGGGTGTTTCAAAAATGACCGGTATATTTGAAACGGTAATAAAAACTAAACGAGCAGCGATAGAAATACACCGTTTGTTGCAATATGCTTGGGACAACAGTACATTTTCAGGCAGACAAACTTTCGAAATTACAGTAGTTACAATTTTCAACAACAGATGGCGCTGCGGTCTGGGAAACTCTATAGTACGATATTTTCCACATATCCACCATGCGTAGCAATAATATGGCGTAGTCTCTGAATGAAATTACCCGAAACCTTTGACAACGTGTCTGGCGGAATGGCTTCACATGCAGATGAGATGTACTGCTTCAGCTGTTCAATTGTTTCTGGATTCTGGCGGTACACCTGGTCTTTCAAGTGTCCCCACAGAAAGAAGTCACAGCGGTTCATGTCTGGCGAATAGGGAGGCCAATCCACGCCGCCTCCTGTATGTTTCGGATAGCCCAAAGCAATCACACGATCATCGAAATATTCATTCAGGAAATTAAAGACGTCGGCCGTGCGATGTGGCCGGGCACCATCTTGCATAAACCACGAGGTGTTCGCAGTGTCGTCTAAGGCAGTTTGTACCGCCACAAATTCACGAAGAATGTCCAGATAGCGTGATGCAGTAATCGTTTCGGATCTGAAAAATGGGCCAATGATTCCTTTGGAAGACATGGCGGCCCAGACCAGTACTTTTTGAGGATGCAGGGACGATGGGACTGCAACATGGGGCTTTTCGGTTCCCCATATGCGCCAGTTCTGTTTATTGACGAAGCCGTCCAGGTAAAAATAAGCTTCGTCAGTAAACCAAATGCTGCCCACATGCATATCGCCGTCATCAATCCTGTGCACTATATCGTTAGCGAATGTCTCTCCTGCAGCAATGGTAGCGGCGCTGAGGGGTTGCCGCGTTTGAATTTTGTATGGATAGAGGTGTAAACTCTGGCGTGTGAGACGATACGTGGACGTTGGCGTCATTTGGACCGCAGCTGCAACACAGCGAACGGAAACCCGAGGCCGCTGTTGGATCACCTGCTGCACTAGCTGCGCGTTGCCCTCTGTGGTTGCCGTGCGCGGTCACCCTACCTTTCCAGCACGTTCATCCGTCACGTTCCCAGTCCGTTGAAATTTTTCAAACAGATCCTTTATTGTATCGCTTTTCGGTCCTTTGGTTAAATTAAACCTCCGTTGAAAACTTCGTCTTGTTGCAACAACACTGTGTTCTAGGCGGTGGAATTCCAACACCAGAAAAATCCTCTGTTCTAAGGAATAAACCATGTTGTCCACAGCACACGTGCACGTTGTGAACAGCACACGCTTACAGCAGAAAGACGACGTACAGAATGGCGCACCCACAGACTGCGTTGTCTTCTATATCTTTCACATCACTTGCAGCGCCATCTGTTGTTGAAAATTGTAACTACTGTAATTTCGAAAGTTTGTCCGCCTGAAAATGTACTGGTGTCCCAAGCATATTGCAACAAATGGTGTATTTCTATCGCTGCTCGTTTAGTTTTTATTGCCGTTTCAAATATACCGGTCATTTTTGAAACATCCTGTATATGATGATTACTGAAAATACGCAACATGACCGAAAACATACATACACACATTCGAATGTAATCAGTATACTATTTATTCACTTTGGGTTAGTTTTTGTAGTTCGAGTAGCCATACCGACATTCGTGAAAACTTCTTTTAAATGTGTAAGGACGATTTCACGGAGGTTGCAGTGTGCCATGGCAGATGAAATTCTGGCTGATTATGTAATTAACTGCTTTAAATAGGTTACAAAAGGGCATCCAGAAGATTCAGGATTTGGAGCAGGCTCAGATGCAGACTATGTAGCTACCATTTCTACCGTTTCAAGCACTACCCCAGTAATTGATGGTAGTACGGGTAACTCATTATTAAGTGGACCAATGTGTGAAACTTCTGGTGTAGATGTAGCGGGTAGGGCAGACCACTTGTCTGTGCTTGAAGAAACATTCATGAAAGTCTTGCAACTAACGCTGAACTTTTTCAGCACGGATGTTGTGCTCCTGTTTCATTGGTATCACTTCATAACTCATTGTGGACTTAGAAATGAGTTGGGAAGAGTCACAGCTTTTGGGAAGTGGAACGTACTGGATGATTACTGGTTCTTAAGGAAATATTTTTCAACACTATTTTACGCTCACCAGCTCGACATAAATACAACACTGCTGAACAGTTACACCGTGTCCTGCCACATAACTGTCCGTGCTCATAACGTTTAATGAATTTGATTTGATGCCTTACAAAGTACACTAACTTTTGACCATCCAGTCTAAAGTTCACTTCAAGTTGTGTGTACAGTAATGCAGTGTCATTAAACTAGCAACCTTCACAAACATAAAAACCCTTCCATAATTAAAAATGTATTAAACTGATTTATCCACCGTTTTAAAAATACAAGTTGAGATTACCTTTAAAAAATGAGCTTAAAACAAAAATATGTACCGTTACCCGCTGCAGAATGTTCAGTAAAGTCTTTTCTAATTAACAGGCTTATGCGCAATGAGAATTTTAATATACGAGGTGTGGCTAGAAAAAAACCGGACTAGTACTGGTGAAACAATAAAACGAATGCAATAAGGCTGAAAGTCGCGTGGCCTGTCACGTGACTCTCGCTCCGCCTACTGCTCGAGTTTCATCTGCCTCCTGCACTCAGTCTGCCCGTGGCGTCTGTTTTAAGTAGTTGACGTTTTGTCTGTGCGTCGGAAAATGTTGAGTGTACAGAAAGAACAGCGTGTTAACATCAAATTTTGTTTCAAACTAGGAAAATCTGCAAGTGAAACGTTTGTAATGTTACAACAAGTGTACGGCGATGATTGTTTATCGCGAACACAAGTGTTTGAGTGGTTTAAACGATTTAAAGATGGCCGCGAAGACACCAGTGATGACACTCGCACTGGCAGACCATTGTCAGCAAAAACTGATGCAAACATTGAAAAAATCGGTAAACTTGTTCGACACTTTCCTTGTCAACTCCTGTTAACTCAGACACTGCTCTGATTGTTAAACGGCGATCTTGTCGAACAAGTTTACCGATTTTTTCAATGTTTGCGTCAGTTTTTGCTGACAATGGTCTGCCAGTGCGAGTATCATCACTGGTGTCTTCGCGGCCATCTTTAAATCGTTTAAACCACTCAAACACTTGTGTTCGCGATAAACAATCATCGCCGTACACTTGTTGTAACATTACAAACGTTTCACTTGCAGATTTTCCTAGTTTGAAACAAAATTTGATGTTAACACGCTGTTCTTTCTGTACACTCAACATTTTCCGACGCACAGACAAAACGTCAACTACTTAAAACAGACGCCACGGGCAGACTGAGTGCAGGAGGCAGATGAAACTCGAGCAGTAGGCGGAGCGAGAGTCACGTGACAGGCCACGCGACTTTCAGCCTTATTGCATTCGTTTTATTGTTTCACCAGTACTAGTCCGGTTTTTTTCTAGCCACACCTCGTACATATACTTTCTGCCTTTAGCCTTAACCCGTGCAATAAAAATTAATCTGACTTCTTAATACCTACCCTCCATTTCTGATCGGTCAGTTTACCGTCAGTTCTGCTAACGTCTCTCTCTAGTCTTAACATTAAGGAGGTGTACTAGTGAATATGACTCAAGAGTTCCAAGCAGTTCGTCTTACTACCAGTTTTAATTATTATTAGACCAAGCCACTTATTCTTTGGCGGTTAAGTTACGCTTGTGTGGAAACACGTCCGCAGTATAGTTCAGTTATGTTCAATAATATAAACACTTCTTACTTTGTGACGTAATATCGAAATTCTTGCTTTACATTTTCAAAACGCCTTTTGACGATTCCCAAGAGTAAAGTCCCAGTTACTTATCTAACGTAGTCCATCATCAGCTCCAATGCTCGTCAACAAGAAATTGCCGGAATGGAAAATGGCTTTCAGTGAGACTGTGTGTCACTAATCTCAGTTTACATTCCTGAAAAACACGTCCCTCTGATTTGGTGGAGGATGTTCTTGGTATTGCGTTTACTGTTTGGTATCTATAAATAAGAAGGGGAAAATGGAGTGGCTTAGCCGTATGGACTTGTTTGGTGAGCACCTTCATGCGCAGAATGTACGAGCTGCTATTCGGAAGTAACCGTGGTGCCGTAGGGTTTTTTTCTTTTTTTGTGCTCTGTGCTTTAGGCTTGAGTTAATCCCGCAGTTATTTAAAAGAAGTTTACCGGTTGCCCTAATTTACAGAGTAGTTTCTGTCTATTGGCTTTGAGACCTGTTAATAACTAATTAATATTAGACTGTGTAAGTTGCTCCTGTACGCTACTGTGGAAGTACAAATCCAAGTTAAGTTGTCCTGACGGTTGAAGGTGTCTGTCTGCCTATGTTAAAGATACAGTAAGAGCGTGGTCGGCATTGCACACAGACGGTAAAAGATATAGTCCTTTCACAGCCCAATAGAGGGAACATTTCCCCGTCAAGCAGTGTCCATAACGCGTTAGTTTACTTTGGCTTCTTGACTGAAATACACAAGGAGAGATATGAGTGCAGCTTACACGTCGTGGTTTAAGGCTGTGTTTTTTATGTAGCTACCCAAAAGATCCGAAAATGAGCCATGCCGCGACGTCTAAATATACGGGGAAATCAAAGTCACTTGCACAAAGGTCAATGTTGTTGTTGTGGGGGTCTTCAGTCTAAAGACTGGCTGTGTTTTTTATGTAGCTACCCAAAAGATCCGAAAATGAGCCATGCCGCGACGTCTAAATATACGGGGAAATCAAAGTCACTTGCACAAAGGTCGATGTTGTTGTTGTGGGGGTCTTCAGTCTAAAGACTGGTTTGATGCAGCTCTCCATGCTACTCTATCCTGTGCAAGGCTGCAACCTACATTCTTCTGAATCTGCTTGGTGTATTCATCTCTTGGCCCCCGTCTACGATTTTTACCCTTCATGATTCCCTCCAATACTAAACTGGTGATCCCTTGATGCCCCAGAACGTGTCCTACCAATCGATCCCTTCTTCTAGTCAAGGTATGCCACAAATTTCTCTTCTCCCCAATTCTATTCAGTACCTCCTCATTAGTTACTTGATCTACCCATATAATCTTCAGCATTCTTCTGTAGCACCACATTTCGAAATCCTCTATTCTCTTCTTGTCTAAACTGTTTATCGTCCGTGTTTCACATCATACATGGCTATACTCCATACAACACATTCAGAGAAGGCTTCCTGACACTTAAATCTATACTCGATGTTAACAAATTTCTCTTCCTCAGAAACGCTTTCCTTGCCATTGCCAGTCTCTACTTCGACCATCATCAGTTATTTTGCCGCCCAAATAGCAAAACTCATCTACTACTTTGTCTCATTTCCTAATCTAGTTCCCTCCGCATCGCTTGATCACAAAATTCGATAACACCATATAAATTGGTTAAAAACATGGATAACTTTGAAGAAAGTGGCTGAATCGTTAAAGTGATTCCAAAAGTGGAAAAAATGATTATTAACCATTTTTCCGGAAACCCATTTTAATACAACGTTACTCGCAAGGAAAATTCACTTTGAATCAGTTGTCAACGCCAATTCGACGCATTTGGAGATCTCTTCCAGGTGAATACCTGGAGATGCTAAACAATTATCGACGCTGCAGGTGACTGGACTTACTATTATTTGTAATTGCAGTTTTCTTTTGTTCGTATATGATGTATCTACATGTTTTAGTTTGTTGTCAGATACATTTCTCTACTGATTAACCCGACCACGTTCTTTCTTAACAGACATTATTTCTGTCTATCGTGTATGAGCCTCGTCTGCAATTTATTGGTACTGTTTGTGCTGACTTTGGTACTCAGGGTTAATTTTACTACTTCTTGTTGGAGCCACCTGAGCACTGTCCTTTAAATTTTGTTCATACGTCTTTTATCGCTGCCGATATGTTTCATAATATTCCTCTACAGTGGCCCATTGCCTATTCTAATCAGATAACTAATTTTTTTCCGTGTTTGATTCATTGTTAATAGCAAAGTTTTTCTTTGTCTTTCAGTTCATACTGTGCTTTATTTAATCTGTGTTGAAAGGAAACCTATACATGAGCCACGCTCGATAGTTACAGCGACAAAGTAAACAATTTAAAAAACAAGTTACAGCTCAAGGGAAATAAACATACAAATAACGAATTTTGTATAATTTACTGAAATTGTGGGACAGCGTACACAAACAAACATAATTGAAGAGCTTATTTCAATAGTGGTACAAGTCCATTTTTGTTCATTCTGAGAGTCCTTTAGTTAAATGAGCGCTGAAAACTCTGCAGTTGAGATACCAGGAATATTCAAGTATAAATAGTGGAATATTTCTGGTATCTCAACTTCAGACTTTTCAGCGCTCATTTAACTTTAGGACTCTGTATCTCAAATTGAACAAAAATGGACTTGTACCACTACTGAAATAAACCCTTCATATGTACATAGCAGGTTGCTATTTTCATTCATTTAGAAGACATAGTCTTGCAGAATAGGATGAAATTCTTTGAAATCCCATTTTTTTATGAACGGTACACTACATGTTTATTTTCATATGCACTCAGCCTCCCGTCATTTAAATGTCTTCGCAACTGCGAACACGAATAACCACCAGCTGTAGAACGGAATGGCGACAATGGAAATTTGTGCCGGGCTGTGACTCGAAGCCATCTAATTTCCAAACATTACTTTATTTGGCTACCAGTTCAAAATGGTTCAAAAGGCTCTACGCACAATGGGACTTAACTTCTGAGGTCATCAGTCCCCTAGAACTTAGAACCACTTAAACCTAACTAACCTAAGGACATCACACACATCCATGCCCGAGGCAGGATTCGAACCTGCGACCGTAGCAGTCGTGCGGTTCGCCTTCCAGTTTCGGCGATTTACCACGTCATCTTCGATCCCCCTGACCGACATGTAGGAAGATTCCAACCTCATTCAGGTCAAAATGTGGGCCAGCATTCAAATACTGGTATCCGTAGATTTCTGCTTGATACAGCGATCACTTCAATTGTCATAGCTGTATCAAGCAGAAATCTACAGATACCAGTATTTGAATGCTGGCCCCTATTTTGACCTGGATGAGGTTGGAATCTCCCTACACGTCGGTCAGGGGGCCTGAAGATGGTATAGTAAATCGCCGAAACTGTTGGCCAAAGAAAATAACCGTAGGAAATTAGATGGCTCGAAGGTGTGTGATTTTACATCCTGTACCGAACAGCCGAGTCCCGCAACCATCTCCGAAGAGATGGACATACAGGGACAAACCCCAAACGTCCAAAGGAACTTTGCATCGTAATTGAGAACAATACAGGCACGGCAATATTGCATCCGTTATTTGTTCGTGGGTTGTCCAGCGGGATATGACTGTACGAAACAGCTAAACAGCCTCAAAGGTTGGCTTTCAATCTGAGCTGGCAGCCAGTGAGGTAGGAAGGGAGCCCAACGAGAGTCAGGACCGTAGCGGCCGGCGCATGCGCAGTGCGGAGAGCGGGCGCAGATCTGATCGCTTGTCAGCGGCGTTCACAAACAGCAGCAAAGGCAGTCAATTCTGCCGATATCGAATTTGAAACGCGCTTCTCTTTTTGGGGCCTAGGGGGTGGAGGGGGAGGGCGAGGGCAGGGGAGAGCACAGTAGCGGCTGTTCCAGCAGCTGGAGGCGGCGGTGGTCGCGGGGGCGGAGGTGGTGGCGGCGGTGCCGCCCCCAGACGGTGCATTGTCAGAGCGCGCGACCTGTCCGCGACGTGATCTGCCCGCCGGCCTCCTGTACGCACGGGCTAAGTAAACGGACTACAAA
This sequence comes from Schistocerca nitens, assembly GCF_023898315.1. NCBI lineage: Eukaryota > Metazoa > Arthropoda > Insecta > Orthoptera > Acrididae > Schistocerca > Schistocerca nitens. The sequence continues at coordinate 88,097,254 of NC_064620.1, forward strand.
AATATTTATAAACAAATACGGTTTCCCGAAATTGAAAGCGTATCGGCGCGGCAGGGACTTCCACTGACAGGCAAGTGATGCTTGCAGTTTGCAAAAATTTCGGCACATCTACACGCTGAGATGTATGGATATATATATTTTTAAACCAGATTTTATCTTCCGCATGCTTGGCGCCATACTGCGCGAGTCCGTGATAAACGAAACAAACCCTGATCTGCCTGCCGGCGTCCCTGGTACACGCGAAACGCCTCCGAAACAAAACGAAATTTAAATAAATTCGTTTGGGGAAATCGCGAACGTATCGGCTGTGTGCTGAGTCGTATCGACAGGTAAGTGATACGTACAGGATGGAATACGCCACAATGTTTTACTGACTTCCTTTTTTTTCTCCCCGTGTTTTTCAGACTAACCGAGTGGATGCAGCCAAGACCAACGGAGCAGAAATGCGGATAACTAAGTAACAAATCGCAGAATCCGTATCCAGCACGGCGTGTAACGCAGTCGACATGTTAAGCTGGACGTCCTCTGTTCGTCATCACAGTACGCAAGAAGGTTTAATATAGTTCAGTCTCAGTTAATTTTTCTTTTGGATCAGCAAATAAAAATAAAAATAAAATTGGAGAAATGTAGCAGAAGTGCAAAATAAATAACTACACCAGTTTTTCTGTGGAAAACAACTTGCTCATTTAAAACAGGGTAATAATACAGACTGTAGCTGCGAGCGAACATGCAGATTCCGTCTTCCTAGAATTCTGAACGGCGTTCGACATTGTGCCACGTAACTTGCGTGCAATGACGAGGAACCAACGACAAAAAGCTCCTATGTGATCACAGAAAAGGCGAATATGCTCCTGTTTAAAAATTGACTGAAAAGTGAGGTACCTTTTGCATCACTCTACCTTCCTCAGCACATTTAAGAATTTTCCCAAAAATATTGGCATGCTAACATATTCGCGCTCTTTTTTAACATGCTGTAAGTCGCTCGTGCCCATCAATCCCAGTTGCCCATCTTCACTCACTCATTCAGCCCAACTCATTGACGTTATATCTGTCACTGTCTCTGTCTCACAGCCGCCGTCTCCTTCGGTCTGTCGTACTGCTGCTATCTCCTCTCAGTCACTGTCTCCCTCTTGCTACTTCTTACTGCTACTGTCTCATTCCTTCCTTCCCACTGTGCTCTCTCTTCTCAGTGTCACTATCTCTTTCTTTCTCGTTGTCACAGACACTGCCTCTCATCATCACTGGTTCTCACAAGTTCCACTTTCTTCTTCTCTTTGTTCCTCTCCCACTGACACTGTCTCCTTCATTCTTTTCCTAGCACTGTTCTGTCACTGTCGACTATGTTCCACTGCAACTGTGTCGTTTTTTATTTTCTCTCATACTGTCATTCTTCTCTCTATATATACACTCCTAGAAATTGAAATAAGAACACCGTGAATTCATTGTCCCAGGAAGGGGAAACTTTATTGACACATTCCTGGGGTCAGATACATCACATGATCACACTGACAGAACCACAGGCACATAGACACAGGCAACAGAGCATGCACAATGTCGGCACTAGTACAGTGTATATCCACCTTTCGCAGCAATGCAGGCTGCTATTCTCCCATGGAGACGATCGTAGAGATGCTGGATGTAGTCCTGTGGAACGGCTTGCCATGCCATTTCCACCTGGCGCCTCAGTTGGACCAGCGTTCGTGCTGGACGTGCAGACCGCGTGAGACGACGCTTCATCCAGTCCCAAACATGCTCAATGGGGGACAGATCCGGAGATCTTGCTGGCCAGGGTAGTTGACTTACACCTTCTAGAGCACGTTGGGTGGCACGGGATACATGCGGACGTGCATTGTCCTGTTGGAACAGCAAGTTCCCTTGCCGGTCTAGGAATGGTAGAACGATGGGTTCGATGACGGTTTGGATGTACCGTGCACTATTCAGTGTCCCCTCGACGATCACCAGTGGTGTACGGCCAGTGTAGGAGATCGCTCCCCACACCATGATGCCGGGTGTTGGCCCTGTGCGCCTCGGTCGTATGCAGTCCTGATTGTGGCGCTTACCTGCACGGCGCCAAACACGCATACGACCATCATTGGCACCAAGGCAGAAGCGACTCTCATCGCTGAAGACGACACGTCTCCATTCGTCCCTCCATTCACGCCTGTCGCGACACCACTGGAGGCGGGCTGCACGATGTTGGGGCGTGAGCGGAATGAGCGGAAGACGGCCTAACGGTGTGCGGGACCGTAGCCCAGCTTCATGGAGACGGTTGCGAATGGTCCTCGCCGATACCCCAGGAGCAACAGTGTCCCTAATTTGCTGGGAAGTGGCGGTGCGGTCCCCTACGGCACTGCGTAGGATCCTACGGTCTTGGCGTGCATCCGTGCGTCGCTGCGGTCCGGTCCCAGGTCGACGGGCACGTGCACCTTCCGCCGACCACTGGCGACAACATCGATGTACTGTGGAGACCTCACGCCCCACGTGTTGAGCAATTCGGCGGTACGTCCACCCGGCCTCCCGCATGCCCACTATACGCCCTCGCTCAAAGTCCGTCAACTGCATATACGGTTCACGTCCACGCTGTCGCGGCATGCTACCAGTGTTAAAGACTGCGATGGAGCTCCGTATGCCACGGCAAACTGGCTGACACTGACGGCGGCGGTGCACAAATGCTGCGCAGCTAGCGCCATTCGACGGCCAACACCGCGGTTCCTGGTGTGTCCGCTGTGCCGTGCGTGTGATCATTGCTTGTACAGCCCTCTCGCAGTGTCCGGAGCATGTATGGTGGGTCTGACACACCGGTGTCAATGTGTTCTTTTTTCCATTTCCAGGAGTGTATATATCACAAGACCGTCTACCCTCTTCCAGTATTTTACCGTCTCTTTCCCACTGTACTGTCTCCATCCCTTTCTGTGCAGAAACGCGAATACGTTCGCATGCCAGAATTTTTGGGAAACTTTATAAAGGTACTGTGGAAGGTAGAATGAGGAGCTAGTACCCTACTTTTCAGAATCTTTTAAACGGGAGCATATTCGCCTTTTTTTGTCTTCTGACAGGAGCATTTTCCGCTGGTTCCGTTCTTTTCCTTGTGACAACAGGGCATGTCACTCGTATCAAACTAACATGGGTCATGTTAAATTATTATAGTTTGCTTTCGTGAAAATTAAATAATGCAAAAATAATTTTACAACTCAGAGTGGATTTTACGTGCACAAAAATTTTGCATTTGTTTCAGATCTACAACATGGCATTCCCAAAACCATTCTGATAATATACAATACATATGTCGTGTGATTAGCCCCCCCCCCTCCCCCCACGGGTAGACCGCTCGCCGGGTGCAAGTCTTTCGATTTGACGCCACTTCGGCGACTTGCGAGTCGATGGGGATGAAATAATTAGAAGAACACAACACCCAGTCCCTGAGCGGTGAAAAATCTCCGACCCAGCCGGGAATCGAACCGGGACACTTAAGACTGACATTCTGTCGCGCTGACCACTTTTTTTTTTCAGTATATTTCGTTGCGTTTGGTCTGTGCGGACGGCACATGGCGTTCTTTCAAGTTGATCGTTGATTCCTTTACTCAGTTTTTTTTTTTTTTTTTTTTTTTTATTACAGAGGACAGTCCGCCCTCTGACCGAACACGCTGAGCTACCGTGTCGGCACCATTCAGCTATCGGGGACGGCCTTCTGATGATAACGGAGACACTTTACAGCAGTTTGCTCCGTGCTGCGTCCCTCTTAAAATACGCCTTCGCCTCGCACCGGATTTTACGTGCGTAATTTACGTGCACAAACAGGGTAGCTTTGAACCTCTGTATCTCGGAAACAGATCAAAACATCAAGAAGAGGGATTTTTAGGTTGTTCGAGTCTGGTATCTTAGGAATACATCGTAAAAATTGCAGACATTTGCTGTGCATAGCCGTCTTGGAACCCGGGGTTCGCTTTTGCTTTCTCGGTAATGAATAGAGATTGTTGAAAACGGGAACAAATTCCTAGACAATACACCGTTAAATTTTGAACAGTTTGCTGCTCTCTGTTGTTTAGATATCCGCTGCTGACGGCGAAATAATAGTAAAAAACGCCTTTCTCGGGTTTTCTCAGGAACCTCCCTTGAATTAAAAGGTGCCTCTTTAGGCCTCTTAAGGTGCACCTTAGAGTACATACAACGCAAAAAACGATTTGCTCTTTGTCTAAGCTGGAGGAAGAGTGTAATATTCAAACTTTGATCCCGTCTTGCCAGTCCTGTAGAACACAGTGAGACGATCCTACTGTTGGGTACACAAGTGGTCCCTCGCACAAGGGCTCTCCAAAATGCTTGACCCTACCTTTCTGTCAGCAATAGAACCCAAGGTATGAACCCTGGAAAAGTGCGTTTTTTATGCGTGGCGTTTTGGAACGTATTGGTAGGGCATGCTGTCGCATGCGTACCGATATCTTCACAATTATACACTCCTGGAAATTGAAATAAGAACACCGTGAATTCGTTGTCCCAGGAAGGGGAAACTTTATTGACACATTCCTGGGGTCAGATACATCACATGATCACACTGACAGAACCACAGGCACATAGACACAGGCAACAGAGCATGCACAATGTCGGCACTAGTACAGTGTATATCCACCTTTCGCAGCAATGCAGGCTGCTATTCTCCCATGGAGACGATCGTAGAGATGCTGGATGTAGTCCTGTGGAACGGCTTGCCATGCCATTTCCACCTGGCGCCTCAGTTGGACCAGCGTTCGTGCTGGACGTGCAGACCGCGTGAGACGACGCTTCATCCAGTCCCAAACATGCTCAATGGGGGACAGATCCGGAGATCTTGCTGGCCAGGGTAGTTGACTTACACCTTCTAGAGCACGTTGGGTGGCACGGGATACATGCGGACGTGCATTGTCCTGTTGGAACAGCAAGTTCCCTTGCCGGTCTAGGAATGGTAGAACGATGGGTTCGATGACGGTTTGGATGTACCGTGCACTATTCAGTGTCCCCTCGACGATCACCAGTGGTGTACGGCCAGTGTAGGAGATCGCTCCCCACACCATGATGCCGGGTGTTGGCCCTGTGTGCCTCGGTCGTATGCAGTCCTGATTGTGGCGCTCACCTGCACGGCGCAAAACACGCATACGACCATCATTGGCACCAAGGCAGAAGCGACTCTCATCGCTGAAGACGACACGTCTCCATTCGTCCCTCCATTCACGCCTGTCGCGACACCACTGGAGGCGGGCTGCACGATGTTGGGGCGTGAGCGGAAGACGGCCTAACGGTGTGCGGGACCGTAGCCCAGCTTCATGGAGACGGTTGCGAATGGTCCTCGCCGATACCCCAGGAGCAACAGTGTCCCTAATTTGCTGGGAAGTGGCGGTGCGGTCCCCTACGGCACTGCGTAGGATCCTACGGTCTTGGCGTGCATCCGTGCGTCGCTGCGGTCCGGTCCCAGGTCGACGGGCACGTGCACCTTCCGCCGACCACTGGCGACAACATCGATGTACTGTGGAGACCTCACGCCCCACGTGTTGAGCAATTCGGCGGTACGTCCACCCGGCCTCCCGCATGCCCACTATACGCCCTCGCTCAAAGTCCGTCAACTGCACATACGGTTCACGTCCACGCTGTCGCGGCATGCTACCAGTGTTAAAGACTGCGATGGAGCTCCGTATGCCACGGCAAACTGGCTGACACTGACGGCGGCGGTGCACAAATGCTGCGCAGCTAGCGCCATTCGACGGCCAACACCGCGGTTCCTGGTGTGTCCGCTGTGCCGTGCGTGTGATCATTGCTTGTACAGCCCTCTCGCAGTGTCCGGAGCAAGTATGGTGGGTCTGACACACCGGTGTCAATGTGTTCTTTTTTCCATTTCCAGGAGTGTATTTTCGGAATAAAAATTTTTGATTAATAGATTAGAGTACATTCAATAAATACTCGGTTGGATTTTAATTAACGTAAAGGTTTTCCGGATATGGTACCGCGTTACATTGCCAAAACTGTCACTGAATAAAACCGACGTTTCGACCACGGTGCTGACGACCTTCCTCTGGATCTACTAGCATATCGTGTTTTCGAGTGTCCCTTCATATTTCGTCATGATCACTACAGTGGGTACGAAATTAAAACACAACCTTTCAAAATGATGTGGGAAATTTCTCCACCAGCAGATATCAACCCAGACTGGTACGCAGAGCCATAATAAACAGTGAAGTAACGGAAGACGGACAGGACATTGATAAAGAGCGTCCAGCAGCAAGCTTACATTACGTGAAGGGTGTCAGTGACCAAGTAGGAAAATATCATCGCCTTGTCACTATCCAACTCGTCAGTTAGGCCAGAATTAGGGCAGCATAAAGAAGTCGGCGGTGGCCGGACACCAGAAAGACTGCGTCAAGGAAGTAAAGTTCCGTGGACTCGTATATTTGCAAAACGGTCAGGGATAGTGAAGCAAAAGACCGGGGAGAGCGAAGGAAGATAAAAACACACAAACAATACGAATAGAGTGTGTGGCTATGTATTTGAATCATTCTGGGTGCCAGCCATCAGAATCTAATAGCACACATTAATCAGTTGAAATACATTAAATGTATTAGTAACTGCAAATATGGACAATCATCAGCTGTAATATTGAATGACAATGAAAATTTGTGCCGGACCGGGACTCGAACGCAGATTACCGGCTTACCGCGGGCGGTCGCCTCACATCTCGTACTTCTGAACATGGCACGCACTGCAATATCATATTTTTCCGCTGACACCGGGCAAGCGATTTTCAACTAAACTGTATAGGAATGTACGTACAGGAATGTACGATACATGGGAGTTTGGGTCTAGCCGTGAGTCATGAATGGGTAGTGAAATAGTAAGGCGACCGCTCGCAATAAGCGGGAAATCCTGTCCGGCACAAATTTTCATTGTCGTCATTTCATTCTGCAGCTGATTGTTGTCCATAGTCGCAATTGCGAATACATTTAATGTACTTCGAAACGGCTGTAGTCGCCGCAGTTCCTCTTCCTTTGGGCATGCATGCATGCATGTCCAAAGAAACTTCGCATTGTAATCCGGAATAATACAGGCCCAGTGATAACAATTTAAGCGCAGGCTCTATCAGAGAGAAAACGCTCCTGCGTGTCCGATATTTCGCACGCGGAAAACAAGAATGTACATGCCATTCGTCGATAACTACCAACCATGGGTAATAGTGAATGAGACTCTAGACAATAGCAGATCCCCACTCCTTCCAGCGCAGGAAGCCAATGCAATACAGTTTGCCACTATTTCTACTACAGCAAAGCCACAAAATAAAGGTTTCTTCTTAAATTATGACTTAATGTAATTCTCAGCAGAGTTGTCTGAATAAATATAAGTAGACACCAGTCGACCCAGAAAAAGGCATTTTAAAGTATGAGGTGGCATCATACACAGAAAACTTTAATGTTAATAGACTGGCCGCGGTAGTCTATGAGCTTCCATCAGTTAAATTTATCGGCTCATGCATTTATGACCCATTGCATTGGAGACGGTTCCATGGGAGAGATTTCATTTGTATCCGTGCGATGTTTGCTGCAGCCAGTCTAGGTATCACGAAGCTTAACTTCCACTCACAGCTTACCTGTCACGCGATAACTGTCATTCAGCTGCGTCAACTGTAGACCTTATCATTTAGAAACTGTTTTCCACAAGTGGAATGGTTGCGGTCGCCACAGAGGTTTTCATTATGAAGCAGCGCAAAAAATGAGAAAGAATGAATTGGTGCTGCTGCATAATTTGTTCTCAAAGCTTAGCACCTTCTCATTGCCTACATAAAACACTTCAAGTAAATCCTGACACTTTCTTTCAATTTTTGTCGTAAATCACTGACGTCCTCCGATGAATTCCGTGAGATACGGAAATCGTTTTTTCTTGAATGTTCGACATCAACATGAAGAAGCACACGAATGGTGTGGCTTAATATACCATCATCAAAAAATTTATTTTTTTGAAATCTAAAATTTTATAATGATCGTGTCCTGTCAACGAAATAGAATTAACGTTACAAATATTTTCTAATTATGTAACAGTCGTGATATGGAAATGAAGTCCCATGCTTCTCGATAGAGCGCAGGGAAACGACGCGGGAGACCCGCACCACCATACTGGGCAAGGTCCTAATGGAGGTGGTTTGCCGTTGCCTTCCTCAGGCCGTAATGGGGACGAATAATGATGATGAAAACGAGACAGACACACCCAGTCATCACACGCCAGGTGAAAATCCCTGACCCCGCCGGGATTCGCACCCAGGCCCCTGGGCTCGAGAAGCGAGAACGCTACCGCGAAACCACAAGCTGCGGACAGCCGTCTTATAGTAGAAGTTAATTATGTAGGAAAATGGTAATTTATGTAAGGGCTTAGAACTGACGAATTATTCGATACGGTGTCAATTTCTGGAGTGGGAATACACGATCGTTGTGAAAGTTTTATTTCCCATGTAGAAATCCTTGTAGTATTCTCTACATATTTGATTCCTGGTTTTGTCTTTTTTTTTTAAATTCGTTTCTACAGGGTGTCCAGAAAAGGACTCCCTAATTTCAAAATTAAATATCTCGAAAACAAAGATCGATAGAGGAATGCAGTAAACGGTATGTTTATTGTGAATGCTGTAAGAATTTTATACAGCAGTTTGAAATAATAGTTACAAAAGCTGGTAACAGATGGCGCTGTAATCGCCATACGTAATGCCTAGTATAAATAGTGATCTGAAGCCCAGAGCGATCAGTTCCACTATTGAAACGTGAAAGGAGGTTAGCGTACCGAAGGAAGAGATTAAAACCATGTACTCCATTGAACAACGCGTTTTTCTGGTGCTAGAGTACCACAGGTTAGAAGAGAGTCTTACGGCAACAAGGCGAAGTTTTCAAGCACGATTTAATGTTCCAAAAGGACCCGATGCGAAAACCATTCGTACGCTCTTCGCAAAATTTCAACGAACAGGCAGCGTAACTGATGATCTAGTGGGGCATGTTGGCCGCAAGCAAACCGCAGTTACGCCTGAAAATATCGCCACAGTTTCTGGAATTATTCAGCGAAATCCAATGTCATCCGTCCGTAGAATTGCATCTGAAACTGGTTTGAAGCGTTCCAGCACGCAGAAAAAACTGAGAAAGAGCCTACACATGTTTCTATTCAAAATTCAAACGCACCAGGCCATACCCGTACGAACTGTGCAACAAAGGGTTGCCTTTGCTAATCAGATGATCACAATGATTGATAGTGAAGGATTTGATGTTGGCTGCATCTGGTTTACAGATGAAGCACACTTCCATCTGAATGGATACGTGAATAAGCAGAACTGGCGATTTTGGGGTTCCGAAAAGCCATATTGGTGTGAAGCGAAATCCCTGTATTCTCCTAAAGTTACTGTGTGGGCTGCAGTATGCAGCAGAGGCATTATTGGCCCTTTTTTCATTCGAGAAACGGTCACTGGTGCACGTTACGTCGCAATTTTGGAACAGTTTGTCGCCACACAGCAAGCGTCAGAGGATCGACCAGGTACTGAATGGTTTATGCAAGATGGAGCCCGACCACATCGGACCGAACAAGTGTTTCGCTTTCTTGAGGAATACTTCGGGAATAGCCGGCCGCGGTGGTCTAGCGGTTCTAGGCGCTCAGTCCGGAACCGTGGGACTGCTACGGTCGCAGGTTCGAATCCTGCCTGGGCATGGATGTGTGTGATGTCCTTAGGTTTGTTAGGTTTAAGTAGTTCTAAGTTCTAGGGGACTGATGACCTCAGATGTTAAGTCCCATAGTGCTCAGAGCCATTTGAACTTCGGGAATCGAGTCATTGCTTTGGAATATCCCAAATTTAATGGTGCAGGTTTTCGTATTCGCCGGGTTTGACTCCCTGTGACTTTTTTTGTGGGGCACAGTGAAAGACATGGCCTACCCGAAGCATCCCGCCACGCTGGACGAGCTTGAATCGGCGATCTCTGTGGCATGTGAATCCATTTCGATTGAGACACTACGAAATGTGATGGCGAATTTCATTCTTCGTTTGCGCCACCTCTGTAGTGCCAATGGTGAACATTTTGAAAACATTGTGATGTGATTGTTTGCAAAGATTGTTTTCATACGATTATTTCACTTATGTATGCTGATATGAGCTGTACAGCGTACAGCGCCATCTGTTAGCAGCTTTTGTAACTATTATTTCAAACTGCTGTATAAACTTCTTACAGCTTTCACAATAAACATACCGTTTACTGCATTCCTCTATCGATCTTTGCTATCGAGATATTTAATTTTGAAATCAGGGAGCCCTTTTCTGGACACCCTGTATAATATCGTGTGTGAAAGACACAAAGGACAATGTCACCACTGAAGCTCTGTGTCGGATACAGCCGCTGGTCCTCTTCATCGTTAGACACACACAGAGGATACTCAGTCTACTGGTCGCAGGAGGTTCAATGTAAATAATTTCGCTCTGTTCATATGAATGTATGGCCTCCATTGTGAAAGATCTGAGGCTGGTGATGTGTGTAGCGTTCCCTTTAAACTACTTAAATGGCTAAAATCATGCAGGACAAGGATGTCCAAGCGTATGTGCGCCAGATTATTTCTATTCTTTAAGTTAATTTCTTCGTTAATTAGTATTGTTTCGCAGAGCGGACTACTGCGAAAGTCTCCAAACATGGTAAGTTTCATTTCATGTTCTTGTTGTGATGATTCAAGTATTATCTCTTTAACGAAGTACCAATTACAAAATATTGCATTGTCAACGGAGAATAAGACTTCCTCTTCTTTCTGCATGTATTAGGTACTTGCCTGTTGCGCTCTCTTGTTGTAAATTATTCATCCTCTCACCTTTTCCACGGTTTCATAAGAATGTGCTACGTAACGGGTAATAATTCGTCATTTATTTTGGTATTCTGTCGTCTTCTATTCTTGTGACAATGTCCACACAGTCGTTCCCCTATACCCTAATTAGCTCGTTTAAGCTTTTCACTCTCGGTTCTTCTCCAGCGTCAGCGTTCCTCCTCCTAAGTTTCTCTTCTTATGAATCGCATCTCTGATGCTTCTATTTTATGTTCATTTCTTTTTGTTGCACACCGGGGCCCATTTCCATATGTCATGGTTGGCACTGGCGTCGTTTTGTAGAACTTACGTAAAGGTTCCTTTCTTCTGAGCGTTCCATAGATCGTTCGGGTAATGAAATTAAAGCTTTCAATTTTCTTTTATATGTCTATTTCTGTAATGAGTGCGATAGTACTTCCTAAGAAGTTTAACCAGTTTATTCTTTCTATTTTATGATCATTTATTATTATTTTGCTAGGATTTGGCTCCTAACCCTTCAAAGCCATAGCTTTTGTTTTCTTTAAAGATACTAAACTTAGCTGTTGTGCATAAAATATGGGCAGCTGTTTGGAGTCTGTTCTCGCTATCTGCAATCAAAATTTCAGCATCAGAAAAATGTCCTTTCATTGAAGTCGTAAGTACAAAAACTTAATTTGCTTATCCGTCGCCACAGCATGTCGACAAAATTAACATTACGAAGACTCGGAGACAATCTGCATCCTTGTCTTACAGACAGCGATTTCTTATCTTTGGTGCATGCTTCTCACTACCTTTATTGCGTGTATTTTTCTTGTTTTCATTATCTCCCATAGCAGTTCTGTTTGCTTTATCGAAAGCTTTCATTCAGTTTACAAGTAGTAATTGTGTCTCTCTATTGAACTCACTGTACTTCTCAACGATTTGTCTAATAAGGAACGTATTGTCTGCGTACGATCTACCTTTCCTAAAGCCCGTTTGCTATGCTAGCCCGATGTTGAATATTGATGATTGTTACTGGTGTTCTGTTTTATTGTTTCACAACGTGTTTCATACCCTTGTTTAGCAGACAGATATCCCTATTAGTTTTCGCACAGTTATTTGTCTCGTTTCTTGTAAGTAGGTATTGCTGTAGCTAACTTGCAGTCCTCTGTAATTTTCTTATTTGTCCAGTATCTGTTAGTACAGTTGAGAAATCTGTGTTTCATTGTGGGAGAAGTAGATTTCGTCTGTCACTGGCCGGTACACTTATATTGCATCTCCTAAAGCCTTCATTTCTGTTCTTCCACTTTACCCCTTCCTGCCCTTCGTGCGTATCATTTTCGTCCAGATTTACATCTTCTCCTGCTGTCCAAAGTTTCGTACTGTAGTCCACCCATTGTCTTACTTATCACTTCTATTCTTGCTTCAACTTTTATATTTTTATTAAAGTTCTTCATCATTTTACAAGCTAATTCATTTTCACCATGGAACGTCGTATTCCACTTCTATACCAGCTTTCTCGATTGATTTTCGGAAATTGTACTTTAACTTCTTTAGATAGTACATTATCTTCCTCCTTTCTGCTGTCCTGCTCTTCAACCATTTCAAATATGCCTCTTTTTTACTTTTCGTCAATGTATCCATAACATCGCTCCAGTAGTACAACCCTTAACTGTTCTTTCTTTGACTTCGATGTCTTACAGCCTCTGTAGCTGTCTGATCTATAACAGTTTTCATATTTTTCTATTGCTTCTCTATATCTTGGCTTTCTTCTACTATATCACGCATTTTATTCAGTCTCCCGCTATAAAGATTCTTGATAGAATTTTCTTTCAGCAAAACTGTTTTCTGGTTCTTATGGTCGAGGATTTTAAAAATCTTGTTTTTGATCATCGTGCTTTAACCTGAGAATAAATGACTGATTAATTATAATCTTCTATCTTCTTGCGATAACAATAAAAAAGACATTTCACGATGCAGTCACTGGTTTCAGCCAGCCAGTCTATACACAAAAAAGAGACTATAACAATATTAAAGAACCAATAAAATCCGCCAACTACCTATTCATGCAAAGATAGAACAAGCAAATTTATATCTAAACGCACATACTGCATGCGGCTACTTACAATATCCGCTGCCTTGCCTAAAAAAGTATAGATATCAGAGGGCAGAGGGCAAAACTTTACAGGCGGATTGCTATTGTCTCTTTGTCAATTCTTACATATCTACATACTTGAAACAAATAGCCACTTCAACACACTTTACAATTATATTCATTAGAGTATTTCTACAGTGTTTCAGACGAACAGTATCAAATAGCATAAACATTTCACCACGATTAAGCAGACCCAAAACATTGGAAATTGTGAACGACACGATCTGCAGATTTAGACGGGGAAAAGTTTCTTGTAACCTACACTTGATATCTTTCACTGAGCATCTCTCACATCTTTGGCTGATGAATAAATACTTCTTTAAGGGCGTTTACTGACGAACGTATGTCCAGATGTCTGAAGCCTCTCCTGCTTTCCACTGGCAACGGTGTAACCGGTAATAGGCTACAGGCGGTATCGTTGTTCTAAACACTGTTTAGCACTAGCTGTGGTATTGACTGAGATACGAAGTTAGTTACGATAAGCGCGTTATATGCGTACCAAAACGTTCACTGCAAAAGTTATAACGGCTGTAAGGTGTCAGGCAAATCCAACACCTTCCATGAAAACCCTGACATGATAAGCAAATCCGGCAGTATGTCAAATAGCTCCGAATAAATCCTGACATTAAATTAACCAAAGTAATACGATCAACGAGTGAGCAAATGGAATACCACAGACTAACACAAGAACATCTAAATGCATGTCATACCTTCCCACCGTGAAACAGACGCAGTTCTGAGGGAAGAAACGAGAACAGAAGCCGAGAGCAGAACCGTGTTAAGCTAGAAGGCCCTACGATAAGGGACGGACACCCACATCGCCGGCTGACCGCCAGGACCACCCCGCAGCCCATGTTAAAAGATAGAGCCCTCCAGAAGAACAGTGTAGATCTTACGATAACACTGAAAGGGCCACACCAGCTGCAAGTTTTAGCGTGAGACTTTTTCGCGTCTCTGTGACGTAGCAAACATTAAAAACATTGCCCCACCACGAAAAGCATAACGTTTCTCATTGGATAGACAGAATTTTTGTAGGCGGAGCTTAAGGTTAACATTGAGACCGTGTTTGGTCAGTTGAAAACACAGCCAGATAGCTTTTCTAAAACCAACTTCGGTAAATTGTAGTAAGGAGAAGTTAGGAGAGAGTTGCTTCCGAGACGGCGAGGTGTGGAGCTGCGCCGCCCGCCGCCCGCCGCCCCCTGACGCTGCCTAACCAATGAAACGGTAATGAACGCACGCGAAGCCGCATAACAGTGCATAAAGCTTCACTCAGAACTGCAGAAGTCTTATCTGTTGCACCCCCTTTTGGCGTAATACTAGTGTCGATCGAAGCTCATGGTATTCACATTTGCTACATAAGTTAAAATCTGAAACGCGATGATTTTTCTGTTATATAATTATTGAGAAGCCACATCAGCTACTGTAATTTACGACAAGTTAAATAAGTAATTAAAGATAATTGAGGGTCGCTGTAGACCATTTTGATAGTTTTCTCTTTTGTGAAATTTAATTTAAACCTAGATTATAGATGTGATATGGCATAGGTCATCCTTCGATCCATTGTAGAACTTGGAAACCCATTCAGGGAATATTCCTTCACATTTTTGTTGAACGCTGTTGGTTTTTATCATCCTGTATTAAAATATTTCCTTTTATCAATAGTGCAATTTATAAACAATGTTTTGTGAGTAGAATAAAATTTCCAATGGTAAACTTAACTGCTTTTTCGACGTTATTTTACCAGCTGACTAAAAATAGGGAAGCCTTGAACCCCTTCCACTAAATTTAGTTAGTATTAAGATTCTTTAACAGGGAGTGCAGTGGAGCTGACGCTGAAATCATTAAGTATTTGATTATGTCATCGCTAGTCTCACTGAACTCTTCTGAACTCTACATGTCATGTGTGGTCTGGCGTCTCCTTACCAGCAACAGGTCCCAGGTTCAAACTAGTCAATTCCCTAAAAAACACGCTCAGAGCGTCGTTGCGCGAAAGTGGTAGGAAGACACGACTTAGAACAAACAGACACCACTCCGATTGTTAGACGGCGCAATAAGTTCTGCGAACCTAGTTCACAAATACTTGGCGAATCATTTCTACCTCGCCAGTAACGAGTACGCTGAGGTAACAAGAGTCATGGAATAGCGATATGCGCATGTACAGATGGCAGGGGTATCGCGTGCACAAAATATAAAAGGGCAGTGCATTGGCGGCACTGTCATTTGTACTAAACTGACTCACGTGAAAAGGTTTCCGTCGTGATTATGGCCGCGCAACTGGAATTCACAGACTTTGAACGTGGTGTGGTAGTTGGAACTAGACGCAAAGGACATTCCATTGTCTTCATTTAACGACCGAGAGCAGCGGCGTTTCCGTAGAGCTGTCAGGGCTTACAGACAAGCAATGCTGTATTAAATAACCGTAGAAATCAAAGTGGGACGCACGACGAACGTATATTTTAGGGCTGGTCGGTGAAATTTGGCGTGAATGTGCTATGACAGCAGACGACCGACGCGAGTGCCTTTACTAACAGAATGAAATCACCTGCGTTGCCTCTCCTGAGGTCATGATCGTATCGGTTGGACCCTAGACTATGGGACACCTGGTCAGATGAGTCCCTATTTTTAATGGTATGAGCTGATGGTAGGTTTCGAGTGTGGAGGAGACCCCACGAAGCCACAGACGCAAATTGTCAACAAGGCACTGTGAAAGATCTTGGTGGCTCCATAATGGTGTGGCCTGTGTTTACATACATTAGACTGGGTCCTCTGAATGTTCACCTACTTGGAGACCATTTGCAATCATTCATGGACGCCATATTCCCAAAAAACGACGGAATTTTCAGGGATGAAAAGGAGCCATGTCACCGTGCTACAATTGTATGTGAATGGATTGAAGAACATTCTGAATAATTCGTGCAAATGATTTGGCCAGCCAGATCGTCCGACTTGAATGCCATCGAACATTTATTAGGCATAACTGAGATGTTTGCTCGTTCACAAAATCTGCACCGGCAACACTTTCGCAATTATGGGTGGCTTTCGTCCATGCCACGTCGAGTTGCTACACTAGGCCGGCAAAAAGAAGGTCCGACACGATATTTGGAAGTACCCCATACCTTTTGTCACCTCAGTGTACTACAGTGCAGATCATTTCCTGATGACGTAGTACATGTCCTGTCGTTTTGCCAGTGTTTTCGATAAGCTTCTTTCCTCGCCGATTCTGCGGAGAATCACCTCATTTCTTATATTATCTGCCCAATTAATTTTCAGTATCCTTCTTCAACAACACGCTTAAACCAGTTCGATTCTATTTTTTTACAGTTTTCTTACAGTCCATCATTTACTTTCATTGAATGAGGTGCTCGAGCCAAACATTCTAAAAAATCTTTTTTTATATATATTTAGATCTATGGCTGATATTAGTAACATTTTGTTTGCCAGTAAATTCCCTCATTGCCTTTGCTGGTCTGCTTCTTGAATCCTCAAGGCTTCTTCCATCAAGTAATAGATGCGGTCCTCAATCTTGATATTAATTTTGCCACTATCCTTACCTCTGCTCCTCAGTATTGTCATTTCTCTTTCTTTCAACTGACATTCTGTGCTCAGTAGACAGTTCATTACATTCAACACGTTTTGCAGTTTTTCTTCATTTTCACAGAAAATGGCATTGTCACCAGCGAATCTTATCATTGATGTCTTTCATCTTAAATTTTAATCCTTTCTTTTTTGGTTTCATTCATCGCTCTTCTAAATCCAAAATGAACAGCGAAAGAGAGACACTTCATCTCTGCATTATGCCCTTTTTCACCCAATCATTTCTCTTTTTGTCTTTCTATCTTTTCCTTTCTCCCTAGTTCTGAGGCACATCGTATATTGCCCGTCTTTCTCTACAATGTGTGCGCATCTTTCGTTGGGGGGGGGGGGGGGGGGGTTAATACTTTCTGCACAGCTTTACACTGACGAACGCTTTCTCTATATCGAAAATCCTGAGGCGATAGCCCTGCTGATCTTGAGTCTTGCTTCCTCGCCTTGACGTAACTGATTGAATTTTCTCCTCCTGAGAAATTAGGAGCGATTTATTTTACTCGGTAAAAATTTTCTAAAGCCCAGCTACCGTAAATATTTCTTTATTTACAAAAAGCCGGTTTTGACAGACTTTGCTGTCATCTTCAGGTCTTCTAAATTATGTTCTTAAGTGTGCTCATTTTGAGTTTGGTCTCACGCCGAGTCGTCACAAAGATAAAATGTAGCACAGAATGTAAAGGTTTGTCGTAACTAAAAAATTTAAATCAAGAAACACATGGCCATGTCCATAAACGTAGCCTTCACGGATGATTGATACATCATAAAAAACAGAGTATGCAATAAACTGCATACCACATATTAGGCCGGCCATTGTGACCGAGCGGTTCTAGGCGCTACAGTCTGGAACCACGCGACCGCTACGGTCGCAGGCTCGAATCCTGCCTCGGGCTTGGATGTGTGTGATGTCCTTAGGATAGTTAAGTTTAAATAGTTCTAAGTTCTAGGGGACTACTGGCCTTAGAAGTTAAGTCCCATAGTGCTCAGAACCATTTTGAACCACATACTATGTGCTACATTTTATCTACATGGCAGCTAGGCGTGAGGTCAAACTCAATATGGTCTTATAACATAAATTTTTGAAGATCTGAAGATGACAGCAAAGTCTGTCGAAACCGGCTATTTGTAAATAAAGAAATATTTAGGGAGTTTTATACTACTTAGTATAACATCAGAACTACTTTTCTGGAGCCTTACCCTTTTCACAAATAAAGTTAATCTTCATCTATGAGATTCTCATTTATCTTTTCCATTCGTTTTTAAAGTATTGTGGTCATTAACTTAAACTCATGAGCTGTCAAGCTGCTTTACCGGTAATCTACGTACTGAGCCGCGTTGTTTAGTGACTATATGGCAACTGCTGATCGAATGTACGAGACGGCTTGAAAGCAGACGACATAGTGTAACGTTCTGTAGTCACATCGTGATGGAAGGACGCTAACCCTCCCTTCCTTTCTCCTCTAATCATGTGACGTCAGATGACGCATCATGTTAGCAGTAAATTTGGGTAAAACAATATACTGGAAAATTACGTAACAGACTATATATATATAAAATCAGACATTTCGGTACTTGCAGGGGCAACCGCGTTGTAAAATCAATCACATCGGCCTTGATGTGCTGGTACTGCGAACGGCTGAGAGCAAGGGGAAACTACACCCGTAATTTTTACCGAGGGCAAGCAGCACTACTGGATGGTTAAACGATGATGGTGTCCACTTGAGTAAAA
Organism: Schistocerca nitens; assembly: GCF_023898315.1. NCBI lineage: Eukaryota > Metazoa > Arthropoda > Insecta > Orthoptera > Acrididae > Schistocerca > Schistocerca nitens. Next base: position 88,115,499 of record NC_064620.1, read on the forward strand.
TATTTCGGAGGTAAAATAGTCTCCCATTCGGATCTCCGGGCGGGGACTACAAAGGAGGACGTCGTTATCAGGAGAAAGAAAACTGGCGTTCTACGGATCGGAGCGTAGAGTGTCACATCCCTTAATCGGGCAGTTAGGTTAGAAAATTTAAAAACGGAAATGATTAGGTTAAAGTTAGATATAGTGGGAATTAGTGAGGTTCGGTGGAGGAGGAACAAGACTTCTGGTCATGTGAATATGGGGTTATAAATACAAAATCAGATAGGGGTAATGCAGGAGTAGGTTTAATAATGAATAAAAAAATAGGAGAGTGGGTAAGCTACTATGAACACCACAGTGAACGCATTATTGTAGCCAAGATAGACACGAAGCCCACGTCTACCACAGTACTACAAGTTTATATGCCAACCAGCTGCGCAGATGATGAATAGATTGAAGAAATGTATGGTGCGATAAAAGAAATTATTCAGATAGTTAAGGGAAACGAAAATATAATAGTCAAGGAGGACTGGAATTCGGTAGTAGGAAAAGGAAGGGAAGGAAAAGTAGTAGGTGAAAATGGACTGGGGATAAGGAATGAAAGAGGTACCCGCCTGGCAGAATTTTGCACAGAGCATAACCTAATCATAGACAACACTTGGTTTAATAATCATGAAAGAAGGTTTGATGCGTGAAAAAGGCCTGGAGACACTGGAAGGTTTCAGATAGATTATATAATGATAAGACAGAGATTTACGAACGAGGTTTTAAATTATAAGACATTTCCAGTGGCAGATGTGGACTTTGGCCACAATTTATTGGTTATGGACTGTAGATTAAAACTGAAGAAACTGCAAAAAGGTAGCAATTTAAGAGGATGGGACCTGGATAAACTGGAATAACCAGAGGTTGTAGAGAGTTTCAGGGAGAGCATTAGGGAACGACTGAAAAGAACAGGGGAAAGAATTAGAGTAGAAGAAGAATAGGTAGCTTTGAGAAAGTGAAGGCAGCAGAGGATCAAGTAGGTAAAAAGGCGAGGGCTACAAGAGGTCCTTGGGTAACAGTAGAGAATTGAATTTAATTGATCAAAGCAGAAAATATAAAAATGCTGTAAATGTAGCAGGCGAAAAAGAATACAAACGTCCCAAAATGAGATCGACAGGAAGTGCAAAATGGCTAAGCAGGAATGGCTAGAGGACAAATGCAAGGATGTAGAGCCATATATCACTAGGGGTAATATAGATATTGCCTACAGGAAAGTTAAAGAGACCTTTGGAGAAAAGAAAACCACCTGTATTAATATAAAGAGCTCAAATGGAAGACCAGTCCTAAACATAGAAAGAAAAGCAGAAAGGTGGAAGGAGTATATAGAGGGTCTGTATAAAGGCGATGTACTTGAGAGCAATATTATGAAAAATTGAAGAGGATGTAGGTGAAGACAAAATGGGAGGTATGATACTGCGTCAAGAATTTGACAGAGCATTGAAACACCTAAGTCGAAACAAGGCCCCGGGAGTGACAACATTCCATTAGAACCACTGATAGCCTCGAGAGGGTCAGCCATGACAAAACTCTACCATCTGGTGAGCAAGGAGTATGAGACAGAATTCTGTATAGACGAATGGAAAAACTGGTAGAAGCCGACCTCGGTGAAGATCAGGTTGGATTCCGTAGAAATGTTGGAACACGCGATGCAATACTGACCCTACAACTTATCTTAGAAGATAGATTAAGGAAAGGTAAATCTACGTTTCTGGCATTAGTACACTTAGAGAAAACTTTCGACAATGTTGACAATACTCTGTTCCGTATAAACACGAGAGAACTGCTGGATATCAGTAACGTCCTGCCACGATATTTCGGCGCAGAGTCTTCTGGCCACCTTCAGGTGAGTGCCACTGTAGTAGTACTATACTGACAATACTCTCTTTCAAATTCTGAAGGTGGCAGAGGTAAAATACAGGGAGCTAACGGCCATTTACGATTTGTACAGTAACCAGACGCAGTTATAAGAGTTGAGGGGCATGAAAGGGAAGCAGTCGTTGAGACGGGAGTGAGACAGGTTTGTAGCCTATCCCCGATGTTATTAAATCTGTAAATTGAGCAAGCAGTAAAGGAAACAAAAGAAAAATTTGGAGAAGGAATTAAAATCCATGGAGAAGAAATACAAATTTTTGGGTTTGCCGATGACATTTTAATTCTGTCAGACAGCAAAGGACTTGAAAGAGCAGTTGAGCGGAATGGACAGTGTCTTGAAAGGAGGATACAAGATGAACATCAACAACAGTAAAACGAGGATAATGGAATGGAGTCGAATTAGATCAAGTGATGCTGAGGGAATTAGATTAGAAAATGAGACACCTAAAGTGGTTGATGAGTTTTGCTCTTTGCGGAGCAAAATAACTGATGATGCTCGAAGTAGAGAGGATATAAAATGTAGACTGGCAATGGCAAGGAAAGCGTTTCTGAAGAAGAGAAATTTGTTAACATCGAGTATAGACTTAAGTGCCAGGAAGTCATTTCTGAAAGTATTTGTATGGAGTGTAGCCATGTATAGTTTAGACAAGAAAAGAATAGCTTTCGAAATGTGATGCTGCAGAAGAATGCTGAAGATTAGATGGGTAGATCACGTGACTAATGAGGAGGTACTGAATAAAATTGGGGAGAAGAGAAATTTGTGGCAGAACCTGACCAGAAGAAGGGCGCGGTTGGTGGAACACGTTCTGAGGCATCAAGGGACCACCAATTTAGTACTGGACGGAAGCGTGGAGGTTAAAAACCGTAGAGGGAGACCAAGAGATGAATACACTAACCAGATTCAGAAGGATGCGGGTTGCAGTAGGTACTCGGAGACGAAGAAGCTTGCACAGGATAGAGTAGGATAGAGAGCTGCATCCAACCAGTCTCTGGACTGAAGACCACAACGACATATACATATATACGGTGGTTTTTCCACTGTGTACAAATCAAGGGGTAGATCGGTGAGAGGATATGTAGATAGCCTTACTTGCCGGTGATGAGATAACAGCAATCGAACAGGTTGAAACCCTTAAAGAATGTGGAGAGAAAGTTGGTCTGCAAATATCTTTCCTAAAGTCTTATTTCATCGCCATAAAAACTGACACCCAAAACTTGACTACAAAATACGGTCATATCAATAGAGTCCAATATTTTAAATACCTATGTGAAGTCCTTGAACCTACGGGGCGAGAGAAAATAGCACAAAACATTCGCCTCCAAAAACTAAAGAGAGCTTATTGAAGAACCTACAAGGTGAACAGCAAAAGATGCTTGTTCAAAAACACTATAATTAGGTACTATAATACAGTATTAAAACCAGAAGTCCTGTATGCCATTGAAACCCTGACAGTCCACATAAAAGGTGACCTAGAAAACTTATTAAAGGAATAACGTAAAATCATCAGAAAGATACTAGAGCCAAAGAAAACAGAAGAGGGCTGTAGAGTACAATCTCGTCAAACAACTGAGAAATTGTCCAGCCTTGCAGCAGACATTAGAAAAAGGCCATTATAATTTTATGGGGACGTCTCTACGGTTCCCAAAACAAGGCTTACGCCCAAAATTATTAAATATATAGAACTTAAAACTATACCCTTGATACAAAAGGTCAAATAGGACCTAGAAAAAGCTCAGATAAATTATTCAGATATATTGGATGGAAAGGAATTAAGCAAAAAGTTGACAGTTGGGAAGTTAAGTCAGAGAACGAAGCTCCGAAGAAAGCAGGAACAGACAGAGGGAAGGAAGAGAGCCCATGCAGAAAAATGAGAGCAGTGTGGAAAAAAAGGAAAAAGAATGAAGAAGTTTTGCGTGAACCAACAGTGTCTAATCGCACATAATAATAATAATAATAATAATAATAAAAGAGACGGATTGTTTACAAGAGGCATGTTCTTGCTTAAACTTTTAACTACTAAGTATATCTTGGAATTATTTTGTTTTTGCTATTATGTTGTTTTTATTAGACTAGCCTGACTTGAGTGACTTACGTTACCGCGCTTCAAATTCGTCCAGGATACAGCATATGGCTTCAGTTCTATGGCTGAAGCGCAAGGTGTGGAGTTTCGTGCAGGTATTCCGGAAACCGCGAAATTTTTAAGCGACGACTGAAGAGCAGCGGCCTCAATGGCTGTGTCCGGCGGCTATTTAGCGTTTGTCAATAACATTTCGTCTGTTACGCTTTTCCATTGCGTTTTGATACATGCAGCGTTTGCGTCGAATTTGTGATTCATCTGGAACGGACGATCATTAACATCACGCTAAAAGAGTACCAGAAATACGCTGTCAAGTTATTCTTTATAGTTCATTTTAGACTGTCAAAATATTTCAACATTTATTCTGATACGTTGTCAGTAAAGCTGATTTCATTTATTTACGAAATTTTTTGGTTCCCTTTTTTTACTCGTGTCTGCAACAGATAAACATTCGCGAGTGCTTTGCATATCAAACCAGTAATTTTTTTCATACTTCGTTTATGTTACACGTGAAGCCCCATACCACAATTCGTGATAAACAACACAAGCTGTAAAGAGTGTCAGGTTTTAACTGACGTAGTTTACTGAAGTGACCTCAAAGAAAGCAGTAAATATTCATTCTCCGAAACTGCCATAATGTCTCCAACTTTGGAGACGATACAAGAGAGAATCGAGGGTGATGTGTAGTAATTAAGGGGTGTAGTGTGACGAACAGATAAACGTTTTGAAACAAACTAATCAAAAAAGAATAAGTTTCTGGAATTTCTCCGGCTGCAAGTGAGAAAAAAAGCTGTGGAAGCTAATTAACTCAATATTATGTCTCCGATTGTTGCACTGCCCTTACAGTTAGCAACGATCGTGCTTACTTCCCTCATTTGAATAAGCAGCATACAATTCTGTCGACTCCAAGATTGTGTTAGTATACAAAAAAAAGAATGTTAAGACAAATATGAAACATATATTATTATACAATGCATGACTGGTTCTTCATTACTCAAAAAACTTTGGTTTTGAGGTGTAATACTCTCAAATCTTAGGTTTCCGACACGTAACGAGCTCAGTGTCATCAAAAGATGTGATCTTTAGTGATATCTGTCAAATGAAACGGGTTAAATGAAATTGGGGTAATACAACATTAAAAAATCCGTGTACGAATGCCCTGAATAAGGAATGGAGAAATATGTTTTTCTGTGCCCCAAGTATATATAAATAACCTTCACTTTTTACCTAGTTTCCTAGAGTACTATGGGAAGAGAGAAAAGAAGTTAAATATTTAATGTGTAGTTTCAAAAACGAAGAGTCGAGCAGAAATGCTGTGCAACTATGTACAGTTGAGCGTCGATCTTGTACTACCTTTTAGCACGTTTCACGGAACACTTGCATTGCTCTGTCTTTGTATGATAGAGCCTGCTTTTGCTGAAGGCCATTTCAAAAAATTATATGTCATGATTACACGTTAAAAATGTTACAGTTTGCGATGTTGTTCTCAATAAACAAATTAAACAACTACGAAAAGTACCTTTCATGTGCCAATGATTTTAACAAGTGTGCAAATATGGTACGGTTGACGCAGTCTTAAAACAGCACCATACGTAGGCATTAAACGATCAGTGACAACGTAGATCGAAAGTAAAAACGAAAAGCATCATCGTTCTATCCACAGATGAGCCACGACCACTTAGATAAGGCGACACATAGGTCGAAGTTGCACCTTCGTTTCAGAGTATCTGAGTACTTTAATGCCAAAAATAGGTCTCGTTGGCACGAAAACAGTTTCAAATCAAGGCAAGTACCAAATGGGAAATATTCACTAAGAATTTACACAGCAGTTCAAGAAAAAGTTCCTAAACATATGTTAGATTACAATTTATTCGCAAGGAGAAGAATCGGAAAAGTTTAAAAGAGAGGATGCTTTATTCTACAAATATGTCTAAGTTATATCTTGACAAAATATTAGCCTGGTACAAGGACTGGTAATTTGTCCTTAACGTAAAGAAATGTAAAAGAGTTTGCTTCACTAAAGGTAAAAGGGTAGTAACCTTTAGACCAGTTATCGTCAAACTTTTTTGCTCAAGAGCCAGTTCTGATATTGTTGGAAATTTGTGGTAAGGTCTTATGGGACCTAACTGCTGGTGTCATCGGTCCCTAAGCTTTCACACTATTTAATCTAACTTAAACTAACTGACGCTAAGGACAACACACATACACACACACACACACACACACACACACACACACACACACACATGCCCATCCATGCCCGAGGGAGGACTCGAACCTCCGACGGGGGGTGGAGCCGAGCCGTGCGGACCATGACAAGACGCCTGAGACCACGCGGCTGCCCCGCGCGGCCGATATTGTTGAACGGTGCCTCGGAGCGCATATGTACCGATCCTATTATTTGGTAACCTACATAAATTAGTACTAGACTAGCTACAGAATATAACTGGCAACCGGTCCTTAGATCTGAGTGTTAAACGTCGAAACCTTCGGAAAACTTCATGTTGACTGTTCGTTTTTTAGATTTGTGGCATTCTCAGTAGTCCCGAAGACGTCACACTTTGTCTGACGATTTAGTGTTGTGTTGTTTGTGTGAAAGGTTGATCAATTGAATAACAGGTAGACTGCTGGTCACCTAAAACCTGCGAGTCACAGTTGGACGACCATTGCTTCAGACAGTTCCATTAATGAATCACAATTCGAATCAAATGGTTCAAATGGCTCTGAGCACTATGGGACTCAACTGCTGTGGTCATCAGTCCCCTAGAACTTAGAACTACTTAAACCTAACTAACCTAAGGACATCACACACATCCATGCCCGAGGCAGCATTCGAACCTGCGACCGTAGCAGTCGCACGGTTCCGGACTGCGCGCCTAGAACCGCGAGACCACCGCGGCCGGCACAAACTCGAATCAGTCACATAAATACTTGCCTGTGCATAAAGGAATTTATAGGTTTCAATGAACTGCAGGGACACAGGAAAATTGCAGTTTGTACTAAAGCAATCACGTACAAATGGATGGGCAACATCGGAAAAAGGGTGCAGGATAAATACAGGAAGAACGTAGAAATAGGAACTATCGGTATAACGGTCGGAAATTGTCGTAGCTGTGTTGGGAAATTTCCAGAGCTCCAAGCGCTAATAGAAAGGACTGATGCTCAAATCGTTATAGGTACTGAAAGCTGGCTAAAGCCGGAGATAGGTTCAGCCGAAATTTTTGCAAAGAACCTAACAGCATCCCAAAAGGATAGGCTAAAAACGGTTGGCGGTGGCGTGTCTGTTGCTCTTAGAAGAAGCTTATCTTGTCGCGAAATTGAAGAACATAGTTCCTGAGAGTTAGTATGGGCAGAGGTCATTGTTGGCAACCGGAATAATTGGACCCTTTTACCGACCTTCCCAATTCAGATGAAACAATTGCTGAAAGTTTCAACGAAAACTTGAGTTTGATTTCTAACACATAACCGACTCATCCGATTATAGTTGGTGGTGACTTCAATTTACCCTCGATATGTTGGTGAAAATACGCGTTTAATTCCCGAGGTACGCATAAAATACCATCCGAAATTACGCTAAACGCATTCTCTGAAAATTATTTCCAGTATTTAGTTCATGAGCCCACGTGATTAGTAAACAGTTGTGAAAACACACTTGACCTTTTAGCAACAAATAATCCTGAGTTAATAATGAGTATCAAAACGGATACAGGGATTAGGGAACACAGGGTTGTCGTAACGAGATTGAATACAGTAACCCCCAAATCCTACAAAAATAAACGAAAATTATACCTATTCAAAAAAGCAGATAAAAATTCACTTGGCGCCTTCCTGAGAGACCTCCAAATTAACAATATAAATATAGATCAGATGTGGCTTGAATTTAAAAGAATAGTATGGGCAGCAATTGAGAGATTTATACCAAATAAATTAAGCAAACGACGGAGCTGATCCTCCTTGGTACACAAAACTGGTCAGAAGACTGTTGCAGAAGCAACGAAAAAAACATGCCAAATTTAAACAGACGCAATATATCCAAGATTGGTGATATTTTACAGAAGCTCGGAATTTCGTGCGGACTTCAATGTGAGATGCTTAGAATAAATTTCATAACGAAACTGTGTCTCGAGACCTGGCAAAAAATCCAAAGAGATTTCGGTCGTATGTGAAATATACTAGTGGCAAGACACAATGCCTTCCCTGCGCGATAGCAACGGAGATACTATCGAAGACAGTGCTACAAAAGCAAGGTTACTAAAGACAGCCTTCAGAAATGCCTTCACAATACAAGACGAAGTAAATATTCCAGAATTCGAATCAAGAACAGCTGCCATCATGAGTAACTTAGAAGTAGATATCCTCGGAGTACTGAAGTAACATAAATCCTTTATTAATAGTAAGTCGCTCGACGAAAGATCCGTACTCAAAGACTGGAAAATTGCACCGTTAACACCAATATTCAAGAAGGGTAGTAGGAATAATCCATTTTATTACAGGCCCACATCATTAACGTCGATATGCAGCAAGATTCTGGAACATATATTGTGTTCGAACATTATGAATTACCCCGCAGAAAACGGTCTATTGACACACAGTCAACACGGATTTAGAAAACGTCGTTCTGGTGAAACACAACTAGCTTTTTACTCGCATGAAATGTTGAGTGCTATTGACAAGGGATCTCAGATTGATTCCGTATTTCTGGATTCCGCAAGGCTTTTGACACTGTACAACACAAGCGGCTTGTAGTGAAATTGCTTGTGTATGGAATATCGTCTGTTACGTGACAGGATTCGTGATTTCCTGTCAGAGAGGTCACTTGACTGGATTCGTGATTTCCTGTCAGAGAGGTCACAGTTCGTAGTAACTCGGCGAGCAAAACAGAAGTGATTTCTGGCGTTCCCCAATGTAATATTATATGTATTTTGGTGTTCCTTGCCTATATAAACGGTTTGGGAGACAATCTGAGCAGCCATCTTAGGTTGTTTGCAGATGAAGCTGTCGTTTATCGACTAGTAAAGTAATCAGAAGATCGAAACAAATTTGCTAAACGAGTTAGAAAAGATATCTTTATGGTGCGAAAATTGGCAATTGACCCTAAATAATGAAAAGTGTGAGGTCGTCCACAAGAGTGATAAATGGAATCCGTTAACTTGGGTTACACGACAAATCAGTCAAATCTAAAGGACATAAATTCAACTAAATACCTAGGAATTACAATTACGAATAACTTAAATTGGAAGTAACACGTAGAACATGTCGTGCGGAAGGCTAACTAAGGACTGCGTTTTATTGGCAGGACACTTCGGAAATGTATCAGATCTATTAAGGAGATTGCCTACACTGCGCTTGTCCGTTCTCTTTTAGAATACTGCTGCGCGGTGTGGGATCCTTACAAGGTTGGACGGATGGAGTACACCGAAAAAGTTCAAAGTAGGGCAGGACGTTTTGGTTCAAATGGCTCTGAGCACTATGGGACTTAGCTTCTGAGGTCATCAGTCCCCTAGAACTTAGAACTACTTAAACCTAACTAACCTAAGGACATCACACACATCCATGCCCGATGCAGGATTCGAACCTGCGACTGTAGCGGCCGCGCGGTTCCAGACTGTAGCGCCTAGAACCGCTCGGCCACGCCGGCCGGCGCAGGACGTTTTGTATTGTCGCGAAATAGGGGAGACAGTGTCATTGAAATTACACAGGATTCGTGATGGACATCATTAAAACAAAGGCATTTTTCGTTGCGGAATAATCTTCTCACGAAATTCCAAACACCAACTTTCTCCTCCGAATGCGAAAATATTTTGTTGACGCCGACCTACATAGGGAGGAACGATAACCATGATAAAATAAGGAAAATCAGAGCTCGTACGGAAAGATATAGGTGATCGTTCTTTCCACACGCTATACGAGATTGGAATAATAGAAAACTGTGAAGGTGGTTCGATGAACCCTCTGCCAGGCAATTAAATGTGATTTTCGGAGCCGGCCGGGATGGCCGAGCGGTTCTAGGCGCTACAGTTTTTTTTCTTTCTTCCTTTTTCTCTCTCTCTCTCTCTCTCTCTCTCTCTCTCTCTCTCGGAGTATCGATGTAGATGTGGCTCGCTCAAAAGAGCGAAATCCATGTCATATCAGATTAAAAAGGGTCATAGGGCATGTACGGAGAGAGATTAAAAAAATCGAAGAACCGGGTTTCAAAACACGAACTACGAATATTCTCAGGGCTACTAAGCTTCGAGCCCGTAGAAAACTTGTTGATAAAATAAGACGTATTAAGGCAAGTAATAACTCTCCTCACGCTCCATCGGGAAATAGGACAGGAAGAAACTTTAATATACTACAATAATAAAAGTCACCATCTATGGCACGTTTTGTAGTGATTCGCAAAGTTTTTAAGTCATCAGTCTTCTGAATGGTTGATTCCACTCGCCAAGAATTCCTCTCCTGCGCCAACCTCTTCGTCTCAAACCAGCGCTTGCACCCTACATCTTCAATTATTTGTTGGGTATATTTCAGTCTCACCTCAGCTTTTACCCTTTGAAGCTCCCTCTAGTAATGTAGAAGTTATTTCTTGTAGTGTTTACCCGTGCTCTGTCATGCTGTCCCTTCTTCGTGACAGCTTTTCCATAAGTTTCTTTCTTCTCTGTCTGTGGAAAATCTCTTTCCTTATCTCATCAGTCCATATAACTTTCAACATTCTCGTCTCTTCCGGTTTTCTTTCAGTCTACGATTCACTGCCATACAATGCTGAGCTCTAAACATACATTTCTTCCTTAATTTAAGCCCTACGTTTGATACTAGTATACTTCTTTTCGCACGAAATGGAATTTTTGCCTGTGCTTTTTTGATTTTTATGTCCTCTTTGCCTCGTCGGTCAAGTGTCATTTTTCTTCTAAGGTAGCAGAATTCCCTAACTTCGTCTAATTAGTGGCCAGCTTTGGTGTTAGCTTTATGGTTAATCTCATTCCTGTTCGTACTCATTACTTTCGCCTTTCTTCGATTTACCCGCAAAGCTGATGCACAGAGAATATTTTAAGAGAGAATATTTTGCTGCTTATTAACTGTTAATAAATCAGTAATTATCCTACGTGTGTTCAGGTTATCAACGTGTGCATTATGTAAGATTGTTGGTATGAAATAAATTGTGGGATTTTATTTTGCTGAATGTGGGCATGGCCGCTTACCACTTCCGGATCCTTGCAGCTTTATCATTTCAAAGCTGATCTCAAAACATACATTTCTTCCTTAAATTAAGCTTTACGTTTGATAGTAGTATACTTCTGGATTTTTTGCCTGTGCTTTTCTGCTTTTTATGTCCTCTTTGCCTCGTCCATCAAGTGTCATTTTATTCTAAGGTAGCAGAATTCTCTAACTTCGTGTAAGTAGTGGTCAGTTTTGGCTTTAAGGCTAATCTTATTTCTGTTCGTCCTCATTACTTTCGCCTTTCTTCAATTTACCCGCAAAGCTGATGCACAGAGAATCTTTTAAGAGAGAATATTTTGCTGCTTACTAACTGGTAATAAATCAGTAATTACCCTACCTGTGTTCAGGTTACCAGCGTCTGCATTATATAAGATTGTTGGTATGAAATAAATTGCGAAATTTTATTTTGCTGAATGTGGGCATGACCGCTTACCACTTCTGAATACTTGCATCTTTAGCATTTCAAAATTATTTCTCTGGTTAGTATGTCACGTCATTTTAATTAATCGTCATTTTGACTACATATTAAATTTATCAACAAATAAGTCTTGAACGGAATATTTCTCCAGAGAGCTAATGTGTAAGCTTATATTGTGCTTTCATCTTACGACATGTACATTCTGAATCACAGTTATGTCGATGAATCTTCATATTGCTTCTTTAAACTGTTGTTTTAGACCGTGCACCGCTTGATGAAGCGCAGTGATATTTTGATCAGATGTAGCTGTGAATAACAGCTGTAGTTTAACATCGTGGCCGGCCGGTATGACCGAGCGGTTCTAGGCGCTTCAGTCTGCAACCGCGCGACCGCTACGGTCGCAGGTTCGAATCCTGCCTCGGGCATGGATGTGTGTGATGTCTTTAGGTTAGTTAGGTTTAAGTAGTTCTAAGTTCTAGCAGACTGATGACCTCAGATGTTAAGTGCCATAGTGCTCAGAGCCATTTGAACCATTTTTAACATCGTGTACGTCTCCGTACTTATAAGGGTGTAACCAGTTTTACTTGCCGTAAATTTTCCAATTTTCATCGTTCAGATGGTAGTGAAGTGTCTGAGTTTGTTTCATCGATGCAGTAAAAACGTGCATTCAGATTTTTCGTTGGATGAATGGATCATAAAATCGCTACATACAACAGTCAGCCGTTTAACAAGCTCCAACGGTCGAAGTTACCTGACGGTTTTTCTGTAGACCACGTGTGGAGAACTCCTCCTCTTTACTTCCTCCCCCCCCCCCCACCCCCCACCCTCCCTACAGAGAGCCCAGACTATGCATAAGCAAACGTCAGACTCTATCGCAGGTAACAGGCTCCGGTCACACCAAGCTCCGCCTTTAAACCCTTTGTGCAGCCCGCCGGCTACCCATTCACTATGCCCCTCCTCCCGGGACCACTTGCTGGTCGGCTCGTTTTATGACAGCCAGCTGAGGCTGTCGCTTTGCTTGCCACCTCTGACTGCCACGTCGTAGGCTGAGTGTGCGCCGTTTTGAAACTTTCTGACAGGCAAAATTTGGCTGCTGGATCGGGACTCGAACCCCGAACCTTGCTTTTCTCGGGCATCGAAGTTATCCAGGCACGACTGATGATCCTCCCTAACACCTTTACTTCTGCCACTACCGTAAAATTTGGTGAGTAGAAACAGTTTTCAGATTTAAAAGAAAACGATTATACATAATTGTACAAGGAAATGTCGAATTCAAAATTATGTGGGAATACATGTTTGTGCCTAAAGTTAAACTAATAATAAGTTTTGGGACCTAGCTCATGATTTTATAACACAAAGAAATAAGAACTTGGTATTTCTATTCACGCTCCTATTTATTGGTTTGTGTGGTAAATAGGGTCATGTCAGAATCTGTTTTGGATCTAGGAGAATAAGAAACAGGATTTAAATGGTTCAAAAGAAGTTTTATTGAGTAGAAACACTAATAATATTGCAAGAATTGTCTTTTTTATTCCGTTGTCCAAAAGAAATAGTTATATACCTATTTATTTTGTTGCAACATTAAATTGATGAACTTGGTTTGTTTGTTAAAATATTAAGTCACTGACATCATGTTCGAAATGATGTGTTTGAATCTACAAGTTGTACCCCCAGAAGTAACGAACAGCTTTCAAATAATATCTCCTTGACTAAAAAAATTACTTCGCAGCTGTTAAAAATAAGTGTTTAACTCACCTTTTCTAAAGAAAAAAGCATAATCTTTGCCTTATACATAACTAATTTTACATATGTACAAACTGTGGCTCCTTGCTTGTTCCATATATTTTAATCTTCTTCAGAAGAAATACGTTCGATTACCGTTTCTATTCAACTCACAAATTACGAAGACACACCTTAAAACTGAACTTTTGGTTACTGAAACTGAACTACAAATTTACTTACCATGCACTTAAATTAAAATAACACGACTTGGACTGGTACTTACAGACATTGGAAGTAAGCCAATTCAGCACCGTATCCGACGTTTGTCATAGAGTGAACAAAACGCCAACTAAGAAATTCATAATTCGACTGTTATATTGGTTCACTACCAAACTAGACTAACAACTTTTTGAATTATTTTCCCATTTGTCTTCCGACACAACAGCACAGAACCATTGTTTCTGTCCACCCCATTTTACAGTATCACCTTACTATTTTCAAAACATTACAGAATGTCCGCTGCCTCCGTTCATGGAGAGTGCTCAAAAAACACACACATTCCCCCATCTCGAGAACGAAAGATTCATTCTGGAAACAATCCCCTAAGCTGTGAGCCATTTCTCCACGGTAACCTTTCTTCCAGGAGTACGACTCCAGCAGGCTATGGAGGAAAGCATCTGTGAAGTTTGGAAAATAGAAGAGAGCTACTGCCAGGACTTTATTTCTTCTTTGCGTCTCACAAAACCAATACATAAACTGCTACTATCTTGTAGAATTTCCATTTGCATGTCCTCTGGTAAGTCTTATTAATTACATATTTGTTATTCTTACAATTTATATCGCGCCCAAGATATTGGAAATGTGACAGTCGTTACAACTACTTGCAAAAAAGTTGGAGCAATTAACCCTCACGAAAAAACATAGAATACAACAGTTTACACGTGCGAGAAAATTTGTTTTCACAGCAGCAAAGGAAGAGAGAACTTTTGTCGACCGGAAGTAGCTTAAAAAATGTTGGGTTCTATTTAGAGTTCAGATGGAGTGGTTGTCAAATCTCAGGGATAATTTGTATCATGACGCAACCTCGTATAATGAACAGGACTGATCACACTGCTACGCAGCGATCTTGTCCACGCAAGTTACCTACTTGGATATATGTTCGAATAGACATCATGTTCCATTCCATGGGAATGACTGTGCTCCACGAGTGTGATGTAATCCTGTATAGAAAGATGGTCAGCATCGGTCGTAATACAGTGCGTCTTAGGTAATCTTGTAGACTCAACGTAATTACAACACATATTTCAATATAACCTAGACACATGCAAACATTAGTCCAACTAATTTCTGTACATGTCTAAGTTATACCGAAATATGTGTTGTAGTGATTCCGTTGATGTTACTTGGTAATGTTAGTGGCGCTGTAAGCTGAAATCTAGATGTGCAATAAAAAACTTATGCTCACCTTCTTTCTGTCCTTTTCGAATATTATTCGTTAAGGAGCACGCTATATTCATTGTTAGTAGAGTTATCTGCAGAAATACAGGTGCCCATTTATCAACTCATTTTATGTAAGTTTAAAATAAGTACTGCAATTTTATTTGTAAAAATATCTTCCTGCTTGGTTGCAATACGTCACGTCATCCCTTATTGAACTGTGGGTCTACAATCAGTTTCATTGTAACTCTTCAGGCTTTCCCGGCGATCTAATGACATCTTGGGCTGTCGGGTGTTCTGCCGGATATCCGGCAGAACACCCGACAACCCAAGATGTCAGTTTCATTGTGTTCAGACTTGTTGCTTAAGTAACAATGAGATTCACTGTGAAAACTATTCGTGTTTAAGGAAAAACTACGTTATTTCTAGAATAATAATAACTGGTATTTTCTTCAAATATTTAACTTTCCTGAGGAGATAACCGTTTTTCAACAAGTCAGTTAAGAATTGTCTAGAAATATCGTGGTACCGTTGTTTATATATTCGCCAAACGACTGAACTGTTTATACCAATAACCTCCAACATATACTCAACATACTACACAAAAGTAATGAGATAATTATGTCGTACAACAATATTATTATGAGGGACCCACCTCAGCTTCGCACAGGTAGCATTAGGTGTCTACGGCCAGGCGTCTTGTCTGGCTAACCGGTAAGTCTATTTAAGAGGCAAAATGTAAAGCTATAACTGAAATTCAGGGAACAGCGTTAGGTACCTCAATATAAACTCCAAATTGTAGTTTCGTATAACTTCAACGGTATAAGCAGCGCACGCCAAAAAGTCCTCAGCAGACTCAACTTAAACGACAAACATCATCATAGGTCAGTTAATTTGCACTAAATATTAATGAATTACATAAGAAAGAGGATCAGTCTATCTATTACAGTCGTTCCTCAGATTTGTCTTCACATACAGAGACAAAAACGCGACGTAGAACTTTAACTTATAGTATGTACCGGTAGTGATTTCGTTATGTAGCCATTACACATATAACGTTATCGAAATTGTTTTCGTAATGGCATACACACGTTCTGTTCTGTTAGACGTTTGTTGTGTCGTGCGTTTCTGTATTTCAGCGATCACTTGAAAATGGCAAAAAGCTAAAACTGCCCATTAAAATAAACAAATATGTAGTCATTTAATCTCCTCTATACGACTTTAAAAATTTAAGAATTAAAGAAGCTAAAATAATAACGCTATAAAATGTGATGTAGAGAGAAAGAATGACATTGATTCAGTTAACCGTCTATTAATTTAAACTCTGCATATATACCACATTCTGAGCAGTGGTCGTACGATGTAAGTAGACTGTACCAGATAGCACTCCACCTAGTTGAGATATCTTCATTAGCCATGGGTGTCAATGTCATCCAGAAAACGGCACGATAGATTTTGCGATAAATATTTGGACACAAGATCCAAAACGCTGTCTGTATGCAAAAGAGAATAACTGTAGTGATCTCTGCCGATTTAGTTTCATTGCATGGAAAAGACGTCTGAAATTCTATGGAAATCTAGCAGGAACGGAAGGCTGATGACTACGATGGCTATCCGACATGCATAAAGATAGAAAGGAAGCCTCTATTGACCCACTGACAATTAAACACATTATGTATACTGCCAAACTGTCGACTCGACTCATATGTTCACATCCAAAACCAACAGAAAGCTCTGAGACTAAAAACGCATGCCTACTGGAACGATGACAGGTGCACAGTGGAAGGATGCTGAAGTTTTGGAAAAATAAAAAAGAAAAGGAGAATAGAGCTAACTAATGGTTCCACATGCTTTATAATCTGCCCCCACATATACATAAGAAGTCGAGACAAGGCTTCAGCGGAAGGCAACATCAATTCTCAACCTAGACAAGACCTTTGAACTTACTGAAGTGGGGAGGGGGAGAGGGGGAGTAAAAAATCAGACAATTCGCGGAAAGGAACTGAAGAGAAACAACTTCCAATATCTACAAAAATAAAAAAAATCTTCAAATTCAACAATCAAGTACTAGAACACAGACATCAAACCAGAAGACCTCTGTACCAGTCTCACAGTCCACCTAAAAGGCTAAAAGGAAAATTTTCTAGAAAAGTGACCCCAAATTATGAGAAAGATTCTCGGCATAGTCAGAACAGAAGACGGAGACAGACTAAAATAGCAGTAAAAATCTGAAAAACATATCGAACCTCGCCACATACATTCTAAAAAGAATATTTTACGGGCATCTGTAAACTCCCACCAACAACTTATCCACAAAATCTTAATACACACGTAACGAATGAAAATCATACACAGAATTCAAAAAGTTTAAACCAGATCTAAGCAGAACCAGGGTAAATTCCTCGGAAATTTTAGGCAGGAATTCGTAAAGAACGAAAAAACTGAAAGAAGTTAAGTGCTTTTGGAGTGCAAAACTTTAAAGAACTCGACTGAAGACAGAAAGAGAATCCAAGAAGATATTGTGAGAAATGAATGGAAAGTCAAAACAATGACGTAATTTAATATGGTCCAGTCTCATCTGCAGTCGATTTAAAGTAGTTTCGACGTGTACTGTTGGCGAGAACACTACAGCTCACTAGCTTTCAACACATCAAGTGGACCAATACTGACGCTATCGGTTCCCACTCTGATGCCACTTCCGCTCCGCAAAGCTTTGTGTTTGCCAGTTCGCAATTTGGAATCTTTTCCGGATACGAAAATTTCATTTATTTCAAATAAAATTGCTATTTGCATCCTAATTCAGACAAAGAATAGATTTCTGATGTGCTTTGAGACACTATAGGCATCCACACCACAAATTAATTTTAATTTTTTTTTAGGATTAGCGACTCCAATATTCATACTTTTTGTGAGTTTAATTTTGGCAAAAAAGCAAAAGAACGACGTTTTCTGAAACTTACACATAGCAAACGCAATCCTACACTCAACAAAGTTCCGATCCATTGCCATATGGTGCATTTTGGTAAGCCACGAAACAAAAGTGTTTTAGTGAGTCTAGTAGTTTTCGGGATATGACGTAAAATTTTGAAACAGTTTCCTGGGAGGGAAAATTTCACCCGTTCCAAAAAGAAAAAAAAAAGTAATTGCTAACTGCTGCTGCAGTACCTGTCGTGTCGACGTCGCAACTTTGGAGCTTATGTGTCACACGTCAACTAATGTAAATAATACTACAACAACAAATAAATATTTGTAAGGGCAGATAAATGCGTGATCTATGCAGAACGGTTCATGCATCCTAGTTGCTGACAAAAAAATAATTTACAGAAGAATGAAGGAGAAAGATTCTATTAGATGGCAGTCATTTTGACTTAATGAAAACGAAGGTGACAGGGAGGCAATCCTGACGTTGCACTTGATAATGGAGGCAAGACTTACGAAAAATCAAGACACGTTCATAGGATTTGCCGACCAAGAAAAAACCGTTCGACTATGTAAAATGGTGCGAGATGTTAAAAATTCTGTGAAAATAAGTATAGGCTACATGCAAAAACAGGTAATAAACTATATCCACAAGAACCTAAGAGTGATTAATAAAAAAGGAACACCAAAGACGTAATGCTCCGAGAAAAAGGGTGTACGCACACTTTCTCTCCTACTGCTCAATCTGTAAATCGAACAAGTAATGACGAAAATGAATGAAAGTGAGAAAGAACTACTAAAATAGTTGAATGGAATGAGGTCTAATGAACGCAGAATGTGGCATGAGAGTAAAGAGTAAAAAAAAAAAAATGAAAAGAGACGAAAGGAATGAAGAGCAGCAGAAATGTGATTAGCGATAATATTAAAACTGGTGACCTCGAAGTAGACAAGTGATGTACAAAATAACGAATTGTGGACGATGTAGGGGCTATCCGAGAGGCAGACTAGCACATGCAAAGAGGGCATTCTCTGCTGAAGTAGGTCTACCACTATCAAACATGAGCTTTAGTTTCAGAAAATAACGAAGATTACAAACATTTTGAGTACAGCACTGTATGGAAGTGAACCACGCATCGTGGGAAAACTGGAAGACATTTGGTATTATAGCAAGCTGTTCGAAATTAGTTGGATTGACAAGAAATGAAAATTTCCGCTGTGGAATCGATAAGGAAAGAATTATCTGGGACACACTGACAAGAAGGAACAGAATGATGGGACATGTGTTAAGACATTAAGGAATAGCCTCCATAGCACTAAAGGCAGTTATAGAGGGTAAAAACTGTGGAGAGGAAGACAGAGATTGTAATATATTCAACAAATAATTACGTATATACGTGGTATCTGTACTTTCGGACTTGTCCGAAAAGACAGACACGTTATGTGATCCAGCAGCAATACAAAAGTTATTTAAAGGTTTTCTGTGACATTAGCCGCACTTAGACATTGAAATGAATCAGTGGCGGCGGATGACAATTTATGCTAGACTGGGCCTGGAACCCGGTTAACGCAAGTGGTTTCATTTTAGTTTCTATATGCAGCTAATCTTACTGAAAATTTTTAAACAACACATAACGATGCTTCGTCACGTTTGCTGCAAGTTCTATTCTGAGATGAAGAGGTTAGCACAGTGTAGGAAGTCATGGTGGGCTCTGTAAAACCTGTCAGAATACTTATGACTTTCCAAGAAAATGTAATTCCTTTGTACTCATTCTTGGAGTACAATTACCTTCTTTAAAATTTTTCTTCTGGATTTGCATGAGGGGTCCCGTATCCTAGATCTCTCAACAGTCCATAAGGAGAGACAAACTACAAAACGGACTGTCGCTAGTGCCGTTTAACTGCGCTCTAGGAAAAGTAGTCAAAAAGTAGAACACGAAGACTCCTAGCGGAATACAAAGAGGAACAAACTATAAAGGCATCAAAATCAATGTCCCAGCTTTTGCAGGTGAAATAACGTACTAGCCGAGACCTGAAAAGAAGCCAAAAACCTGACTCTGAAACTGAAAAAATCTTCTTCACAAAGACTAAATACTGGCAAACACAAAAAACACAGAGAAACATTTTAAAGTGAGAACACACGAAATAGAAATCGTAAAAGAACTCAAATATCTTGGAGAATGGATTGGCTGGAATTTCTTGGAAATAAAGGTATTGACATCTAGAAGACATAAAATTGAATACAGAAGAAAGAAAGTTGAACTGACTTCCAGCTCGCCAAAAACACATGTAACAAAAAGTCCCTCTCATGGACTGTAAAAGTAAAACGCAACTACACGGCAATGAAACCGAAAGCCCTACACGTAGATGAAATATTGTCCTTGCCAACTGAAAGGGTGGAGATCAAAGAAAGGAAGATATTAAGAAAAATCCAAGGCTGCAAATTCCATAATAATAAACTAATCCACGTCAGAAATGAGATTCTTTACCAAATAACTGAAAAACTCTCAGACACAAGGAGTAAAAGAAGAATCCATTTTTATGGACTCGTCCTCAGAATGAAACCAATTAGACTAACAAAAAAAGTTTTTGACTACTTCCTAAACAAAACTACAAAAACTAAATTGATTTAAGGATAAGGAGGAGGATTTAAAGGACATCCAAATCACAGAAAATAAACTCACAGATAAAACTGCAACAAATAAATTTAATTAAATAAAAAACATAGGCACGAAAGTTTTCAAGTCAAAATCAAAATACCAAACAAACGATACAAATCTCTGAAGAAGAAAGGTATGTTAGATCAGAAAGAATGCAACAGTACTGTGCTAAAAGAAAGGAACAGAACACAAAAAGTGATTAATCTAGCGTACTCCAAAGTCGGATGAAACGAAAGGAGAAAAAACGTGCTAGAGATCGGAATTGTGGAGAGTGAGAAGAAAACGGTTCGTCTTGTGAGTGACTGTTTTGATTGGTTCGGCTTGTGAGTGGATTTCTGTAAGAGGTCAAGCTCGGTTACCGTGGAGGCACGGCGTAGGCGGGAGTTGGCGGTGTCTCCGAAGAGACGGGCAAGGCGCAGCGCGGGCTGCCTACCCGCAGAGAGGCAGGGGCCGGGGCGGTAACCGGATTAGGCGGCGGCGATACGAGAAGCGGCGAGCCTGGGCTCGTCGCTAATTGGGGGCGGTGGCGGAGGCGGCGTGGCGGTCCCGCCGCCCCCGAGCCCGCAATCAGCCCCCGAAAGGCAGCGCCGCCGGCGCGAGGTGACCAAATCGAGTTACCGCCAGCCGCCCCCGCCTCCACCTCCTCGCTCTCCACCCCCTGGTCCTTCTCCTTGCGGTCTCAAAAGAGACCACCTTGCCCACCTCATCCTCCTCCTCCCCCCTCACTTTCTCCACCCCCTCCTCGCTCTGCTCCATCCGCCGAGCTGCTCTGCCGACGCTAACGGAGTTTCTTAAAAAATAAACTCTCTTCCTGCCTTTCCTCGGAGGGTTAAGAAATCTAATACGCATGTACAATGAGCCGCAGCGCCGAGGAAAAGTTTTGTCTCCCACGAGACAGTAGCCTTTTTCATGAGCAACTTATGTACCGGAGGGGAGTGAAAGCTGTACGCCACTGGCTGAGGACACTTGAGGTCTCTAACTCCCTCCCTTGCTTGTGCCTAACCGTGAAGGCCATTTCCATTTGATTGGAGAACAAAGGCATTCTTTTATCAGTTTTCTCCCATATGATTGTCTTCAGTGCTTTAGTTTATCTGCAGTCGATTTGGAAGAAACTAGAGCTTCATCTTGATGCAATAGAGCAATGTTATCTATGCGATGTACCACGGCATGTAACCCTTTTTAATGTACCCCTATATCCTATATTTTAGTAACTATAAGGAGAATCTGAAACATCCCCTTCGAAAAAAATTATAAATGACAGTGCTGGTAAACCTCTTACGTTATTTGATTTTCAAACAGCTGAGCAAAACTGAACGTACTCAGACATTTCTCTCTTTACTTATTCTGATCATCACTAAACTGACCCACAATATTTATTAGCGCAACGCAATCTGAATTTCAATAATCTCTACAAAAGAATGGCCCTGACTAACAATAACCTGTACCTTTCATGAATCACTTACCTCACAAAAATCTTCGTTACTCGAACTACTGAATTACAGCGAGCGCCAATACTGCCAGCTAAATAATAGATTCTAACCACTGAAGGCACTAACTACTGATAGGCGTAGTTAGAAAATGAAAGATTTTGATAGAGAACAAACAATGTATTTACCTTAATAGTGTTCAAAAGTACAAATTTCCTTTTTCTGACGGACACACGTCCAGATCGTCCGCTCTCAAAACTCTGCCATCTCTCTCCCCACAACCACCACTGCTGGCGGCTCACCTCCAACCGCGCAACGCTACGCGCTGTGCGCATCCATGTGCCCAACACTATAATAGCAAATATTCCAACAATGCAAACCAGCCACAGACTGCACACAGCAGTCAGTAATTTTCATACAGAGCGCTACGCGGCATTGCGAACATAAAAACCTAAACAGCCTACTTACAAATCTTACAACTATCATGCTATTGGCCGTTGGGGTACGTATATGCGGTGATATATCACATCGATAACAGTGATAAAGTGCGTAAAGATAAAGCCATGGTTGTTTCTACACCGATTGCAAATAAATTAAAACAAACACAGATGAGTGGAGGAAAAGTAGTAAGATACTGGCAGAAGTAAA
The DNA here is from genome assembly GCF_023898315.1 of Schistocerca nitens. Lineage (NCBI taxonomy): Eukaryota > Metazoa > Arthropoda > Insecta > Orthoptera > Acrididae > Schistocerca > Schistocerca nitens. The sequence continues at coordinate 88,137,901 of NC_064620.1, forward strand.
GCTGTGAGGACCGGGCGTGAGTCGTGCTTGGGTATCTCAGATGGTAGAGCACTTGCCCGCGAAAGGCGGGCACACAGTTTTAATCTGCCAGGAAGTTTCATATCAGCGCACACTCCGTTGCAGAGTGAAAATCTCATTCTGGAGAATAATCTTTGTTCTGCACAGTAAAATATTTCACACCTCACATCCTCTACATCCAGAGCTCTGGAAACCACAAGAATTCCTTTTCAGTCAGCCATTCGCAGATCAGATTTACGAAGTATGATGGAAAATGCTGTTTAAACGATTTTCTAAATATTTAAGAGGTGAAAGTAAGGCTGCAGCGATAGACAAGAAAGACTGTAGCTTGATTTAATAAATGATGGATTAAAATGTTGCGGTCTCCAGTCCGAAATTTACCTTGTGCAAGTTTTTCGTGTCAGTACCCTATATCCGGTTCAGCCTGGTCTCCCCAATTCGATGAAGTACCTCTTCATTAGTATGTGGCCTACCTGTATAGTCTTCATCACTTTTTGTAGCACCCAGTTCAGAAGTATCTATTCTCTTCTTATCTACACTGTTTGTCGTCTTAGTTTCAATTTCTTATAAGACGAAATCTAGATAAATACTTCGAGGAAATAGTTTCCTAATATTTAAAATCATACGTGAAATGTATTCAAAGCTGGGAATACGGACAACCATTTGCTGTATAATGGAATGACGACAATGAAAATTTGTGGCTGACCAATAATCGCTGGCCTCGGTGGCCGAGCGGTTCTAGGCGCTTTAGTCCGGAACCGAGCGACTGCTACGGTCGCAAGTTCGAATCCTGCCTCGGGCATGGATGTGTGTGATTTCCTTAGGTTAGTTAGGTTTAAGTAGTTCTAAGTTCTAGGGGACTGATGACCTCAGAAGTTAAGTCCCATAGTACTCAGAGCCATTTGAACCATTTGATAGAAGCAAATATCATCTATAGTAAAAAGTAAGTCTAGGGGACTGATGACCTCAGATGTTAAGTCCCATAGTGCTCAGAGCCATTTGATCCATTTTGAACCAATACTCGAAGCGGTCTCCTTACCATTAGGCTATCCGAACACGACTCATGGCCAAACCTCCACATGTCGTGAACCATGTGTCTACAAACCGGCACTAGTACATTTATTATGTATAAACTTTAAAATGTTAAACAAACTGCTAATTGTACCTCAAATAAAAATAAGAATTTTTCTTGAAAGTCTATACATTACAATACCTTGCCGTTTTGTTCGTTGCCCGTGATAGCCAACCGCTTAAATTTTCTGACGCCTACCTGAGTTTTCTGTCAGATAAAACATATTTCATCTGATAAAATGGCCCCTTGACATCTACACAGGAGGACCTGAAAAATGGTGTTTTCGAAAAAGTCTGATCTTGAAAAATTTAGAAACATTTCAAAGACTCAAGAACTTGGCAGTTTTACTGCACCAGGAATGGACCCTACGACAGTTCTCTGTTTTATATTTGCTCCATTTCTATTGCAGTTGAATCGTCGCCTTGTAAAATTTTTGGAGTGTTCCGTTTGTCAAGATCAGGATTTTCCAAAAACACCATTTTGCATTTTTCCCTAACTCATGTACACCACTTCGCTGGCACTGTCTGCAGTCCTGGAACTCCATCATACAGAATTTTCGCTGACGTCGTCAAAGGCTGCCCCGTCTTTTGAAACTGGCAGATCACATGTGGCAGGAAACCGAACTCGGCCGCAATAAAAGATAAGTCGCTTCTCAATTCCGAAGATTCGAGAGGTTTCCTTGCTGCTGCCACAGCAGATGCTTTAACCTCCAGAACGATCACCACCTTAGTTATAATTGCAAAATTTCTTGCATAAAAAAGTGCTGCAGAAATCAACGTCCCCAATCTGGTTGTAATAGGTCGAGAGGACAGAGGTAAATCTGGTACTTAGCCCACGAGGTGTGGTCCTACAGAACGCGCAAGGTTGATTCTTGCACAATGATACTCCCTCTACTCTGCGCAAACTCTACAATACTTTGCTGTCGATTGCATTATCGCCTTCTTCGATTGTCGTTGACACGTATTATTGACACGTCTTGAGGTCTTCTTGACCACGCCTTGTGAACTACGTGCCTGTTTTCTTCAGTATAGTACAAAAAGTGTTCTCAGGAACTCGTCAGTTTTTACGATTCAAACTTTGATGAAACTGTTAGTCGTTGGATGGAGGGAGATGTCAGTGACATAGATCAAGAAATAAAAGACGACGATTTTAAAATTGCCAGTGGTCACAGTTCTTCTAATGGAGGATCATTCGGAGGAAGGACAGTTGTGGAGGAGACCTTTCTGTTCCTCCAATAAAACACTTAAAATTTAGTTAAAATCGAATGTGATTTGTGTAGCGATAAAGGAGAATCTGTATGCCAGCATTGAATGTCAGTTTTGCAGACTTTCTTTTTGTACCGATCGAGGGTAATTTTGATGTGACATGTTCGTTTATGTGAAAATTTAGCTGTTATAGAGATACTGCAATTTTTCAGAATGTAAAATTCAGACTTCTAACAGTTCGTTTATGTGTTCAATGTAGAAAAGAACGCGCAAAAGTGTGTGATTTTGTGAGACAAAAAGTAAAATACTGCAGGCTTTATTTAGTGCAATAAGATCAACAGTTAAATAACTAAAAATAAATGCTATATAACTTAAAAATTCCAAATTACTTGTGCCTTAAAACTCGGTTTAAACACAGGGGTCTCCGAGACCACACCTCGTAGTATGCGTTACAGAAAAGTCACCTCACGAGCTAAGGGATAGATGTTTGAACCCTTCATGGAACTTTCACAAATATCATCTTAATACTGGAAATCAATTTGTCGACATCAAGAAACGGGCTTCATATCTCCTCTGACACAATGTGGAAGCCATGTGCTACGAGTGTCATGCGAAACAGATTTGAAAGTAGCACTTTTAAAGTTGTCTCATCCTTTTTCACGTATGGTACAGCGGGAGAGATGAGAAGTAATACATTGTCGTATTGAATTTCTTCAAGCAACGTTAGCTGTAATAAATTCTTAAATAAATGTATGATACTTTTCCTCCTGTAAGCAGTAATCATTTTACTGGCCACCTTCTGTAGAATGTAACGCTTGAAGAATGATACTGGCGATAAAACTACGCGTGGGATTAGACGAGTCCCGATTGAAGTCCTGATTTCTTTTTCTTCATTTTTTACTTCATTTTCAGCGATTTTCATTACTTTGTCGTAGCATTCACTTAACATTTTCGCAAACTTGACTTACTAGAATAGATTCGTCCGTATACTTCTCGAATAACTGTATTAATGTAGGATTCTGTAGTTTCCGCAAAGGTTTTCCAACAAGCTTTACATAAGTCGAATGCAAACTGCGATTTTCAGCTCTTTGTTGCAATTGTTGTTGAAAGCAAAGAAACCTTCTCCCAGTAACCTTTGTTGTTGTACCGATATGTTGAGAGATGAAATATTTCTTTTCGTAGCTCACTGTCTGCTCTCCTAGTTTGCACAGAAGTGTTTCAAACAATGGCGCTAAGCACTATGGGACTAAACATCTGAGGTCATTAGTCCCCTAGACTTAGATCTGTTTAAAGCCAACTAACGTAAAGACATCACACACATCCACGCCAGAGGCAGGATTCGAACCTGCGAACGTAGCAGCAGCGCAGTTCCGGACTGAAGCGCCTAGAACCGCTCGGCCACAGAGGCCGGCGCACAGAAGTGTTTCCCCGTCAGTAAAAAAAACAGGTCGTATTCGAAAGAATTAATGTAATTTCGCAATTTATTGTCTGGAGAAACACTGAATATCGGCGTGATATTAGCTACTTGACACAAGACTGTCGCAATGAAACTGAAAGGAAAAGGAATTTAGAACAATAACGGAACTGCGTTTTAGCCCTGGTACACATTGTTCTTTTGAAGAAGGTATGAATCGATTGGAAGCCAGAATAACTCGACCGGTAATTATAGACCTTACCTACTGTTATCTCTTTTTATTCTGTCACTCATTACTGTTTTTAATAATACACGGAAAAATAATAATCAAAAATGTCACAAAAGACACTTATTTCCCCAATTAGGCATTGACGTAAAAACGGACGAAAAAGACAACATAGCCGCGTGGGATTAGCCCGTGAGGTCTGAGGCGCTGCTGTCATGGACTGTGCGGCTGGTCCCGACGGAGGTTCGAGTCCTCCCTTGGGCATGGGTGTGTGTGTTCGTCCTTAGGATAATTTAGGTTAAGTAGTGTGTAAGCTTAGGGACTGATGACCTCAGCAGTTAAGTCCCATAAGATTTTCACACACACACAAAAAGACAACATAAATCTGCGGTTTTGAAGCACAAAGATGTAAATCGTACATATTCACATTCACATTGAAGATAGATTTTTAACGCGTTTAAAACGGCATTCTGCCAAAGTTCCGATCTCTGGTCATTGCCACGCAGATGTTGATGGCTCGTTGGGATGTAGCATTCGCAGAACACGCCTTTTGTGGATCCCACTCCCACATTCAAGCCACCCCACAATCACCAGGCTAAAATGTTTGTTGCATTTCTCTGAATAGTTGAACTTCGTTTACGTTAGCGTATTTTATTCTTCACACTTCCAGTTTCTTGATTTTTTTTTATGTTTCCCAGACAGATCGTGAGGGCTTTGCACGATCATGGTGTCTTTCAGTAGAGAGCCGCACCGCTGCCCTAACAGTTTAGCGACGTTCACAATAAAAGTAAACTATATCCACTTTTTCGACGGTCCAGGTCTGAACAGCTTCATCAGAAAGTTGTCTGATCGCTACGTCAGCAGAGCACAGGTCGACAGGTTGCAAACGCGAAGGAAGTGGGCACCAGAGTTACGTGTTTGCTTGCATTTGGTACAGCTGGAGGTTCGTGTAATCTCTCCACCTAGCGGCGGATCAGTGGTTTGCAGCGATAGTATCTTCATAGTATTGATCAAGTTCCTCACACGTCACGTCGTTGACATCCAGAGGATGTTTCCAATGTCACAGACGAAAGCTTACAATTACATTTCAAAAAGCTGGACGTCTTAATTCAGCAGCTATGGACATAAAAATTATTCGCGTACGACACAAAATTTGCCTTGTTGTCCATTATAACTGAGAGAAAGCTGACCCTCTGTTTGGGACTGTCTGAGTCCATTAATCAACTGCAAAATACTAGGCGGAATTGAGAGACCGTAATAAAACATATTGGTAGAGTTAAAAGTCATAGCGTTGTAACTCACGGTTTTCCAGTTTGGAGAAACTGAAGTGTTTAGTTCACTTTTTTAAATAATTCATAACATGACATTTATTAAAACAATCCATACCACTGTACTTTACTTAATAAATATATGGAAGTGATAGATTATTTTATCAAATGCACCAAAAGCTTCAGTATCTCGTAATCAGAATACAGCGCTTTACGTCACTATGATTTGTAAATGACTATCAGTATGATACGTAATACCTTTTAGCTGTTTGATCACATTATCAAGGGCCTTTGCGTATTTGAAGTAATGTACACGGTGGCAATTATTGAACTATATGAAAAAAACGCCAATTAGTTGCAAACTACGGCGTACAGACACTTTATTCAACATGTAAACGTCACTTCAGATATCCAGATTTAGGTTATGACATGTTCGATACACCTGCCATCATTGGCGATGATGTGGCGCAGACGAATAGCGAAATTCTGCATGACCCACTGAAGTGTCGGAATATCGATGCTGCCGATAACCTCCTGAATGCTGTTTTCAACTTACAATGGTTTTGGGGTTATTATTGTACTTCTTGTCTGTAGTATAGTCACACAAAAAGGAGTCGCACGAGTTCAGATACGGAGAATATGGCGGCCAATCGAGGCCCATGCCAGTGACCTTTGGGTACCCAGAGCTAGAATGCAATCCTCAAAGTGCTCCTCCAGGATATCAAGCACTCTGCTGCTTCGATGGGGTCGAGTTCCGTCTTGCATGAACCACGTCTTGTCGAATTCAGGGTCACTTTGGATAATGAGGATGAAATTATCTTCCAGAATCTTCACGTACCAGTCGGTAGTGACCGTGCCGTCAAGGAATACCGCACCGATTATTCCGTGACTGGACACTGCACACCATACAGTCAACTACTGAGGTTCAAATGGTTCAAATGGCTCTGAGCACTATGGGACTCAACTGCTGTGGTCATAAGTCCCCTAGAACTTAGAACTACTTAAACCTAACTAACCTAAGGACAGCACACAACACCCAGCCATCACGAGGCAGAGAAAATCCCTGACCCCGCCGGGAACCGAACCCGGGAACCCGGGCGTGGGAAGCGAGAACGCTACCGCACGACCACGAGATGCGGGCAACTACTGAGTATGAAAAGACTTCTCGATCGCTAAATTCGGATTCTCATTCCCCCAAATGCACCAGTTCAGCTTATTGACGAACCCATACAAATGAAAGTGCTCTCCGTCGCTAAACCAAACCATTCTAATTCCCATCATGCCCCGCGGCCAACCGTGCAGTTTGGACGTCCTAAGCAAAACGTACAGAAGTTATGACGATTTAATTTCATAAAGTTCAATAACTGTCAACCTGTAAATGTGCCTCTTAGGAGCGCCGGGTTGTACTGCATTATGTCTTTCGTTTTTGCAAGTTTCTGAATTGTCGTTCATAACTATGTCTTCTGTCGTATTTCACTGTTTCGTTTAAATCTTCACAAAAATCTTCTGCATACTGTTTACAATTGCGAAAGATACAAAGTTTTTGTTCTTATTGAAATTCATGCAGTATCCGCTGTAGCAAGTGTTGTCGGCGTGTGTTCGCTTCATGTCACAAAATACTCCAAACTATTGGCGAATACTGCAGAAGTTCACTATCAGGGTGACGACCTATAATTTTCCGTCACCGAGTCTTGTGACTTCGTTATTGCCTTTTGGCAACAACAGCGCATTGACATGTGTTCTTGATCCCCATAATCAGGCAGAACGATTTCTCTTGTTATTCAAGAACAAGGTAACCCGAAAACATCTGCGTCTGACACAATTTACTTGTACTAAAATTACAGCCGTAAAATTTTTTGCTTGAAAACCAGCACCTGTGTTAGCACAATACGCATCCAACCGTTGAAGGCTTTCTGTAGATCGTCTTGCTTTTTTCAGTCAACATTTCGGGCAAAAAATTAAAGTTCCTCCTCCCATATAAAATACTGGATGTGCGTTGTGTCGCTTCTCACCTCCCACCATTTTAATTCGAACTTATACCCATGTGAAGACTGTCTACCTCTGTGGAGTTTATATTAACAATCTTCGTAATTTATCTTCTGTCATGCGTATATTAATTTCGCACATATAATAATAATCAGTCCCACGGTCATTCTTGTTGTAATCAAAGCGAATTAAATGCAGCAGATCAAGTAATTACAAATATTTATTTACACATACTCTTAGTTAGTTTATATTCGTTCATGGAATGTAAAAACATATGAAGAAGAAACTAGCTTCCATAATACTTTTTGTTCTTTATATATTAAGTTCTTTTGCGGTTAGTTAACAACTCAGACTTGATAAAGGACATGTGTTGAACGCCATATGTACAAGCTACAAGCACCCAGCAAACAAGAAATCAAACATTTCTTTACCAATATAACGATACACCTACAGAGCTAAAGGAAGCTTCAGTGGTGGTTAAGTAATATCATTTAGCTGATATTGTATTTATGGACGACAACAACAAAAACTACTTAATTGTCGATGGGGGTCATAAAATTATTATGAAGACATGTTAACGTGCATAATTTCGATAGTACAGGTGAATGTGAATGATCATTTCGTTTTGTACGCACTGTACTTTTGTGCACCATAGGGATTAATTACCGCATAGTACGATGTCTTTACTTCTTGCCAGATGAAACCAATTGTATGCGTGACTCAGAACGAAGTACAGATACTGTGTAAGAAGCTTTTCTGTATAAATTTACAAACGTGTACACTTAAACCTTCATGACAGTATGGTGGATTTATGATCGGCATTACACTGTTTACATTCCAAAACTAAATATATTGCTTTCTTTAAGTTTCAGGCAAAATCAGTCATTAATGAACAACATTCTCAATTTTTCACTAACTCTTAATTTAGCATAAGGCACCAGCACTCTAATTAAAAAAAAATACACACATACATACATAACTACATTTAAAAATTACTCTTTACAACTATAATACAGTTTGCTTCTACGTCAATAGCAAAAGCATCAAAACAAATCCGAAAGCCGTGTGGTCTTATTTTTTCAAATGAGCGATTGACGAAAGGCGTATACATCATCTGCGTGATGTCTTACAGTGCAAGTTAAGGGAAGCTGAATGTGCTGATAATACCTACTGATGTGAGGACAAATTACCTGAAGTTGTAATAAACATAAAAAGCAAACATTTAGGTGCTAGCGCATCCAGATCGTCTGAGAATGTGACTGCATGAAACAAAACAAAAACCCAAATGAAAGTTTCAGTAATCCAACTTGGAATCGATGCATCAAAACAACTTTTATTTCTACGAATACAGTTGAAATTTCTGTGAATAATGTTTCTTAACTTTCACTAGAATTTGTATTAGAATCGTAGCTCTATAAAAGCTGGGGCTTCAATCAGGGACTCAAGGGACTTCACATTTTACGTCTTGAAGGACGTTGACAAACGGTAAGTTACTGCAAGTGTGTCTTAATACTTGGATGCATACATAACAAGGCTCTTTTCGACCAGGACCCCTTCCATTTTATCAATGAAGTATCTTAAAAATTATTTATTTTTTGTGTTTTGCGTAGTCTTTGCAAATACGAATTACTTTCTTCAGGAAAAACATTATTTGGTGTATGTCAAGCTAATCATATGTCTCCTTTAATTTTGTAATTCTAAAGCTCTAATGCATAACAACGATCTTCTAGACCCATCAGCTAAGAAGCTAAATCTGTTTTTCTTTGCTCCGAGTGGTATTTTATGTTGGTAAGATTACTTAACAACAGCTGACACATTGTCAGAAAGTCAGAAATACTCGGAAAGCTACAACCTAGTATTCTTTTGGAAGTAAGTGTGTCCCTTTACTTCAAAAGTGTTTCAAGTGAGCATGACTTTAGTTTCAACAACAGAAAAATTATGAAAGATAATTTTATCCTTTACTTATAGCATGAAATCCATATTTTCTGCCGGCCGGCGTGGCCGTGCGGTTCTGGGCGCTACAGTCTGGAGCCGAGCGACCGCTACGGTCGCAGGTTCGAATCCTGCCTCGGGCATGGATGTGTGTGATGTCCTTAGGTTAGTTAGGTTTAAGTAGTTCTAAGTTCTAGGGGACTGATGACCTCAGAAGTTAAGTCCCATAGTACTCAGAGCCATTTGAACCATTTGATAGAAGCAAATATCATCTATAGTAAAAAAGAGGAGATCAAAAATTTGAATTAACCGTTTATGAATTACTTGAAGGTTAACCCCTCTCTTAACAGGATGATGACGGCTGCTCAGACTGTTACAGCCCGCAGACAAATGAATCCATGTCTTCGACCATTCCAAGTAAAGACAGCAGTAAAGGTTCAGATGAGACAAACTGCAGAAATGCTGAATTCTGTTTCGCTCGTCATTTAATTCAATGGAGTAAAAACGGAACTGGAGTACACAACACGAAAATCCACCTGGTCCTGTAAACTGTACTGTAACTGCCACTCCTAACAACGCGAGGGACTATTTTAGAGGCGATAGTGAAGTGTACCAATTTAGAATGTACGCGCATTGTTATTATCAAAAAAAAAAATCGCAGAATGTTATTTCTGAGAAAATGAAAGTATTTCAGAACTCCTAGTTATTGCCTGTGTAGGCAGAAACTGCATTGAGCCAATCTTAAGAGTTATTTCGCGATAACTTTTAATTTTCAGTTGACAGATTTGAAGAGAGAGGGAGAACCTTCAGATTCGTTAAAAACAATAAAACTTCGTGAATGTGTGAACCATAAATCGCTTTAAATTCTGTATCGATGTACAGAGTCGGCCAGAAAAAAGTATACACACTTTAAGGAACGAAAGTATTATTAATGTGTTTATTTTACGTTTAATAATTGATCACACATGTTGTACAACCTTCAGTTTAGAAAATGTTTACTTCAAATGTTCAAAATGTTCACCGTTGGTGGCTATACACATAAAAGAACGACGAGCGGTCACCGTAACTGCGTCAGTTACAGTGGAGATCGCTACATATGTTGCAATAATCTCCTGGCGAAGTTCCTCCACGTGCTTGGCTTACGTCGATAGACGTTATCTTTCACAGTTCCCCACAAGTAAAAGTCCATAGGAATTAGATCTGGCGTCCGTGGAGGGGATTCAATAACACCTCTTCGTCCAGTCCAATTCCCCGGAAAATTGTCATCCAGGAAAGCTACTATGGCTAAGTGATAGTGTGGTGGCGTCCGGTTCTGTTGGTAGAAGACCTCTTCATCAGCTCTATAAAGCGCACGTATACCCGGCAAAACTGATGTGCGTAACATATCCAGGTACACTTCTTCACTGACAGAAGCATCAAAGAATAAGGTTCCTACTAAGCCCCTAGATGATAGTCCACACCACACATAAACCCTTGGTAGATTGACCGCTTTATCCACATAAACATGCGGATTAGCCGGTGCCCAGTACACACTGTTATGCCAATTCACGGTTCCATTAAATGTAAAGTGTGCCTCGTCACTCCACAGTACCTTCTTCACAACTTGTTCGTCATCAGTTCCCATTTGCTGATCCCATTCGCAAAACTGCATTCAGTGATCAGGACCGTCATCATTAATTGCGTCCAGTAACTGTGGAATCTGAACTTTCCACATGGCAGCTTTCAGAATTCTTCGTACACTTGTACTGCTAACCTCCATTTCACGTGCACATTGCGTAGCAGACTTCTGTGGAGAATTAACAATCGTTTCCAACACGAGAGCCGACGAAGCAGGACTTGTAACTGTACGCTGTCTTCCTGATCTTCCTTTGTGAACATCACAAATCGTTCCGTGCAATTCGAGCCTGTCAATGATTCATTTAATCGTTAGGCGGGTTGGCGGTTCTATTTAAAACTCCTGCCTCCACTGACGTTGCACTTCAACGGCATTATGTAACTTGAAAACCCACTTCACAATACATTTTCGTTGCTCGAATGTCAAGCGTGCTCCAGCCATCTTGTTGTCTCAATACCGACGTGAAAGCATTAACAGTTTTTGAGCCAAAGACAATACTAAACTCAAATCGAACGACAGTATCTATATCTCGACAGAACCTGACAAAGACTGTATACATTTTTCTAGCGGACTCTGTATTTAGCAGCACAGTACAAACAATTACTGAAGGTTAAATTTAACTTTGGCTCAGAGGGGGGTAGATTATGCTGTCACAAAGGTCTTTGGTCACTTACCTAACAGCATCAAAAGTCTGACAGATAGCCATATAGCATTTAAAAGGAAATTAAAAGAATTTCTTAATGGCAACTCCTTCTACTCATTAGATACATTTTTGGATATAGTAAGTGGGTAATTTCCCCAACCCCCACAAATAATTAAGTGTCATGTAATATTTTGTGTAATGTAATATCTTGCATTGACACCTTTTATTAACCTGACACGTTCCACATCATTACGAAATGTCGTATTCATGATCTATGGAACAAGTACTAATCTAATCTAATCTCTGATCTACTGCACACAAGTTACTCGTAGCAGAAGCGCAGCTTCACTCATGTTCTGTTTCATAGGGCCAGAAGTCCAATTGCTAGAAACTTCAGATTCAATCTTTTTACAGAAATTACTTTTAACTTTATAAGTTTTCTTTGTGGATATTTATAATCATTGTACTTTCTGCAAAAGTTGTTCAAGTTTGGTACAGAACGGAAAGTCAGTTCACACCTATTAGATGAACCATATTGAAATAAAATGGCTTATCGATGGTCAAATTTTCCCTTCAGGTAAAGGTAGCTCGTTCGTTCATAGCGGTTTTGACGATAAAAAAAACCTACAGATTGTTAATTTACTAACGTAATGTGTGTAAAATCTTAGGGTACTTAACTGCTAAGGTCATCAGTCCCTAAGCTTACACACTACTTAACCTAAATTATCCTAAGGACAAACACACACACCCATGCCCGAGGGAGGACTCGAACCTCCGCCGGGACCAGCAGCACAGTCCATGACTGCAGCGCCCGAGACCGCTCGGCTAATCCCGCGCGGCCACTAATTTACTAATGAGAAAGAGAGTTTACTTTCATAATGCAGTAGGTGACATGGAATTCCCGCTAACTCATTTCTGACGCCAATTATGAGTGTAATCTAGTGTCAGTAACAAAGCTAAAAGCTGAGTGGTCAGTTTTTTTCTCATTATGATAGTTTAGAGAACCATTGTGTAAATCACCAAGTGAATACTTAATTCGTGGCCCATATCATTCATTGCTTCTTTTATGACCCTTAATAAACTCTATGGAAGCTTGACTATAACATGTTAGAAGTAACTTCTGTCCTTGATAACGACACTACTTACATTAAGAATAGAAGAATTAAGAAGAGAATTAATATCTAAGAAGAAAATGGAAAATTATAAAGTGTACGAAATGTAATGAGAACAAAAAGAACGTGAGAGATGATAGAAAAATCCTTTACAAATAAACTTAAATCGCCTTCATTAAGCCGATTTAATGGTGCCCCAGAATGAATAATAGTTACACTAATGTATCGTTTTCTGAACTATTCCTAGATTACGAAACGGTACAGGTTTACCATTAAATACGATTGTCTACTGCTGGAAAATTGCAAATTGAGTCCACAGACGTAAGAGAACAGTCGTTTAACTAGTTCTTTCGTTTAACGTTACAACAGGTGTTTATAATTCTACACTGCTAACGTATAGTGAGAATGAGGTTGCTGCAGTTAACGCATGGTCCCTTTCGCAGGTCGCTTGCGCCTCTGTGGCTTCCATAGTGAACATTATCAGTTTCGCTTGACCTTTCTTATGTATATCGAACCGAAAGAATGATTATGGGTTACAAAGTGTCTTCTATAGATTGTCAACCAGCACTCCGTCGACAAAGTTTAGAAACTTATTCAGACCCATTTAACGGTATTTTGGTATCAGGAACCCATGGTCCCCAGCGGATCGCAGCAGAGTAAAAATGTACGAGGGTCGTTCCGACAGTAAAGGCTCCTATTTTGTTGCGGTGACTCGTGATGTCCGCTCTAGGTGTCGTTGGTAAGCGCTAATACTTGAACCTTCCTCTTTCATTTTCAGGTGGTTCCGTTGTTCAAACGATAGCTGGCGCCAGGAGAGGAGTGTTCCAAAATAATGTCTGATGTGGACGCAGTTATACAACAGCGACGGCTGACCGAATTCCTCACTGTTGAAGAAATTGCGCCGCTTGAAATCCATCGACACTTGCTAAAGGTGTAATGGGACGATATAACAGACGTGAGCAATGTGAGGCGATGGGTACGGCATTATCAAGGTCGTAAAAAGGATGTGCATGACATGCCACGGCTCGGTCGACCCTGCTCAGCTGTTATCCCTCGCAATGTAGAGCATCTCGATCAACTCATCCGTGCTGACTGGTGGAAAACGACCCGAGAATTGTGAGCAAAGGCGGCTGTAATGCCTTGCAAATAATGTTGGAACATCTTGGTTATCGCAAAGTCTGTGCGACGGGGGTCCCGCGGATGCTTACAGAAGAACAAAAAACTCGTCGAATGGAAATTTGTCGGTACGTTCTGGGCCTAAATGAGGCTGAAGGTGACAGTTTTCTGAATAGCATCGTCATCGGAGATTAGACGTGGTGTCACCACTACGAGCCGGAATCCAAAAGACACTCAATCGAAGGGCGACATGCGAATTCTCCGTCAAAGACATAGCCGTCTTCAGGTAAAGTGACGTGCTCAGTATTCTGGGATAGCCACGGCGTGGTTCTTTTAGATGTCCTGGAGCCTGGAGAAACTGTCAATTCAGTACGTGACAAGACGATACTAAGCTGAAATCCCGAATTTCCAGGGTAAGGCCAGAGAAGAAGACCAACTTTCACCTGCAAGATGATAATGCCAGGCCCCATTCCAGTTTTTCGACCACGCAACTCATTGCAAAATCCGGCTGGACTGTCTTACCACATCCACCATACAGTCCCGATTTAGCGCCTTCAGATTTCTGTGTCTTTCGGTCTCTGAAAGATGGACTACATGGCGAATATTTTCAATAGGCGGATGCTGTTGCCAAAGCTGTGAGGAAGTGGTTAGCCTCAGTTGGTTACGATTCTTACAAGAGCAGCATGCAGGCTCTGTTACATCACTGGCAAAAGTGCATAACGAATGGTAGTGATTATGTGAATAAATGACAGTCTGTAGCTGAAATATTGCTCTATTTAGCGGTTCTGTTGTGATTTATATATTTCCTGTAGTTTCCGAGAATAAAAATAGGTGGCATTACTTTCGGAACAATCCTAGTAATGATGATTCATTCGATAATTTCTCCCAATTACTATGGTTTCTGCGAAAATACCACACCGCAATAGAAAGCCTTGTAATACGGAGACACTAAATACACAAACACAATAGAAATCCTTGTAATATGGAGTCACTAAGCACCTATGTCCGTATGCAAAAGTATTGCGATACGATTCATGCAACTGCAAGAACGGCGCAGAGTAGCGTTTTTGCATTAGTTGAAGCCCATAACACGAGCCGTATGTCGCCCAAGTCTTCGCCAGTAAACGTATTCGTACTGTAGTGTATCACTGTTAACGTACAGTCAACACTGCCGGAAATACAAACCCGAGACAGAACCGGGCAGTACTAATCGCACGCTTGAAGTCAAAGAGCAAAGTGGAGTTTACTATTGCCAACGGCAAATAACCGTGTTTGAATGGAAGAAGTTTGTTTCTGAACAATCATATGTAACCGTTCGCTCGACGAAAGATCCGTACCCAAATAGTGGAAAGTTGCACAGGTCGCACCACTATTCAAGTAAGACAGCAGGAGTAATCCACTAAATTACAGGGCCATATCATTAACGTCGATATGCAGAATTTTGGAACATATATTGTGTTCGAACATTATGAATTACCTCGAAGAAAATGGTCTGTTGACACACAGTCAACAAGGATTTAGAAAACATCGATCTTGTGAAACACAACTAACTCTTTATTCACACAAAGTGTTGAGTGCTGTTGACAAGGGATTTCAAATTGATTCCGTATTTCTGCATTTCCGGAAAGCTTCTGACACTGTACCACACAAGCGGCTTGTAGTGAAACTGCTAGAATATGGCATATTATCTCAGTTATGTGGCTGGATTCGTGATTTCCTGTCAGAGAGATCACAGTCCGTAGTAACTGATGGAAAGTCATCGAGTTAAACAGAATTGATTTCTGGGGTTCTCAAGGTAGTGTTATAGGCCCTTTGCTGCTGCTTATCTATATAAACGATTTGGGAGACAGTATGAGAATTCGTCTTAGGTTATTTGCAGGTGATTCCGTCGTTTATATAATAAAGTAATCACAGGATCAAAACAAATTCCAAAACGGTTTAGAAAAAATATATGTATGGTGCGGAAATTGGCAATTGATCCTAAATAACTCATCCACATGAGTGCTAGAAGGAATCCGTTAAACTTCGGTTACACGATAAATCAGGCAACTCTAAAAGCCGTAAATTCAACTAAATACCTAGGAATTAAATTGCGAACAACTTAAATTGGAAGGAACACTTACAAAATGTTGGGGAGGCTAACCAAAAACTGCATTTTATTGGCATAATACTTAGAAAATGTAACACACCTACTAAAGAGACTGCCTACACTACGCTTGTCCGTCGTCTTTTAGAATACTGCTGCTTCGTGTGAGCTCCTTAGCAGATAGGATTGACGGAGTACATGAGAAAAGTTCAGAGTAGAGCAGCATATTTTGTATTATCGCGAAATAGGGGAGAAAATGTCACTGAAATGATACAGGATTTTGGGTGGACATCATTAAAACAGAGGCGTTTCTCGTTGCGGCGAAATCTTCTCACGAAATTTCGGTCAGCAACTTTCTCCTCCGAATGCGAAAATATTTTTTTGAGGCCGAGTTACATAGGGAGAAACAATCACCACAATACAATAAGGGAAATCAGAGCTCGCACGGAAAAATACCGTCGTTTGTTTCCTCTGCATGCTATACGAGCTTGGAATAATAGAGAAGTGTGTAGGTGGTTCGATGAAACCTCTGCCAGGCAATTACATGTGATTTGCAGAGTATCCATTTACATGTAGATGTAGAAGAGGCAAGAGCATACCGTTGTCATTTACGTTGTTGTCCGCTTATTTTCAGTTTAATTCAGTAACAAAGGTAAATGAGGGTTAAGAAGTCAAACGAAATGAACTTATTCCGTAACGAGACAAAGAGGAACACTGATCTCTTATACCGAAATACTCAAAGTATCTCTAATCAGCCTCCAAAATTTTGGTTTTCTTTATTGGCATACGGCTATCCATCACATTCACAAAATATATTCCTTAATGATTATTCTACTATGTTGTTGTTGTTGTTCTGGTCTTCAGTCCTGAGACTGGTTTTATGCAGCTCTTCATGCTACTCTATCCTGTGCAAGCTTCTTTATCTCCCAGTACCTACTGCAGCCTACATCGTTCTGAATCTGCTTAGTGTATTCATCTCTTGGTCTCCCTCTACGATTTTTACCCTCCACGCTGCCCTCCAGTATTAAATTGGTGATCCCTTGATGCCTCAGAACATGTCCTACCAACTGATCCCTTCTTCTAGTCAAGTTGTGCCACAAACTCCTCTTCTCCCCAATTCTGTTCAATACCTCCTCATTAGTTATGTGATCTACCCATCTAATATTCAGCATTCTTATGTAGCACCACATTTCGAAAGCTTCTATTCTCTTCTTGTCTAAACTATTTATCGTCCATGTTTCACTTCCATACATGGCTACACTCCATACAAATATGGTATGAGTAAATGATCGATACATTAGAGCACTAGAAAATACTGGAAGCGATTATATCATAATAACAAAAAAAAAGAAATGTAGCACCATGCAAAAATTCACACATCATGTACACAGAGTCTCTAAATAGTTATATCACACATATTTAACTGACTAAACATCGCATTTAATACTGGTGCACTCTTTTGGGTTGACAACAACACTGCTGTTGTTTATGCCATAGGAGGAACCTTTTGCCGGCCGCGGTGGTCTCGCGGTTCTAGGCGCGCAGTCCGGAACCGTGCGACTGCTACGGTCGCAGGTTCGAATCCTGCCTCGGGCATGGATGTGTGTGATGTCCTTAGGTTAGTTAGGTTTAAGTAGTTCTAAGTTCTAGGGGACTTATGACCACAGCAGTTGAGTCCCATAGTACTCAGAGCCATTTGAATTTTTTGAGGAACCTTTGCGTTGAAAAATGCGCTGATAAAGGATTTTTGTCGTGTCTTGTATTTGGTACACGAGGCTAGTAAATGATTCAGGTTAACTTCTTCATTACAAAAAGCACATATTGGCGATTCCTCGAATCCTATTCGAAACAGGCGGACTGGCTATTAACCGTGATTTAAGCGCATGAGTGTAATTGTTGTTATGAATCGTCTGCCCGTATTCCGACCAGTAAACCAGACAGATTATGCTGTTTTACGTTGCAGCTGGCCATAAATGAACACCTTGTCAAATCTTGGTCGAACCTCCACAATTTTGTCAATGGAGGTCAGTCTGTATACAATTACTGAGCAGCATGTCTGCAAATGTAGTGTGCACATTGTGTTGCGTACTGTAAGTGATTGCGTTTTTAGGAGTGGTCCGTTCCCTGTATTAATATATATCACTCTGCTGTTAATTCTACTTCTTCGACACAAAAGATGTAAATGCTTTATGAATTACTTGTTGCGGAGTATTCGTGCGCGATTGTTTCTCGATCTTTAACCGCGTCCTTCCGCTGTGAATAGTTTCGAAAAAATTGTTCAACTCAATGGCTGTCAATGGCCAGTAAACAGCAAAAGTGTTTTTGGCCTTCGTAGGCACACGTCATGCACTAAACCTGAGCCGGCCTCGTTGGCGAGCGGTTCTAGGCGCTTCAGTCCGGAACCGCACGACTGCTACGGTCGCAGATTCGAATCCTGCCTCGGGCATGGATGTGTGTGATGTCCTTAGAGTAGTTAGGTTTAAGTAGTTCTAAGTTCTAGGGGACTTATGACCTCAGCTGTTGAGTCCCATAGTGCTCAAAGCCATTTGAACCATTTGAACTAAACCTGAATGAAAAAAGGCTCACTGTGGAAAATTTTGAGCTTAAACACACGATTTGCCTACATTGCAAAGTGTTTGTTATACAGTACGACACGTTTTGCCCACAGACATTGTCTGATTCAAATAAAACCCAAGCACAGCTTCACCGTATCATGTCAGCAACTGTCACGGATAATACAATAATAGAATTTGATACTTAATACTGTAACGTCCAGTATATTTGTTGAAATGATGTATTGTATCTACGCTTCAGTTATTATTTTCATCTCTCGGCAGGTATGGTTGGTTGATTGGTTGGTTAATTCGGGAGAGGAGACCAAACAGCGAGATGATCAGTCCCATCGGATTAGAGAAGGATGGGGAAGGAAGTCGGCAGCATCCTTTCAAACCAACCAACCCGGCATTTGCCTGAAGATGTTTAGGGAAATCACGGAAAACCGAAGTCAGGATGGCCGGATGTGAGTTTGATCCACCGTCGTCCCGAATGGAGTCCAATGTACTAACCACTGCAGAATGCATCGTAACGAATAATAAATTGCGATCAAGGTAAATTCTGGATGTAAATGCTAATTGGTAGCCCACTTCTATAAAGATTTCCTGTCGTGTGTAGTGAAAATATGTTGACTTACCAAATATGTTCAGTTAGTGGCGGTCGCCTTCAAAATAGGGTACACTGAAGTCACGCGCTTCTGCATTCGATTCTTCTATTGCTCAAAACATGTCTCCATGGCGTCGTGGTGAGACTGCGTAGAAGTTGCGTGTTTTTTTTTTTTTCAGCGAATGGCAGAGGACGTATATGAATCTCTTCGTGGCTTAAAGGCACAGAAAAAGTCGAAAAACAGCCTCACCCTTGTAAATCGGGACAAATAACTCTTCATAACACGGGAACTCTCCTTTATTTTCGTGTCCAGCTGGAATCTGATCAGCACCCCAACTGGAAATTAAATATTTTCAACATTTCCCGGCCCGGTCAGCAACTGTATAAATATTAATTTTAATTTTAATTTTAAAAATCAACGGCCTCAGTTGCACAGATTTCCTAGATTTACCTAGGTTTCAGTCGGGATAACCCAATCTTCCGCAGAATAAAAGTAACTACCGTTTGTCCGTAGTGGACATCGTCAAGCTAAAACTGCAAATCAATACTTATCGTCAGACTGTAAAAACTTATGTGAAACTGCCTCGGCCCCACTTCGCGACCGCGATGCGGCAGCCACGAGTTCTGTACTGGAACTGAGTGCGAAGTGGGGCCGAGGCAGTTTCACATAAGTTTTTACAGTCTGACGATAATTATAGATTTGCAGTTTTAGCTAGACGATGTCTACTATGGACAAGCGGTAGTTAATTTTATTCTGAAGAAGGTTGGGTTATCCCGACTGAAACCTAGGTAAATGTAGGTAATCTGTGCAACTGAGGCTATTGATTTTTAAAATTAAAAACCAACTGGAAGTGACGCAATTCAGTATCAGTCTTTTCCTAATATCTTGGGAGGTCTTCGACCCGTGTAGTTGGTAATTTTCTGTCACCATCACGTATCCACCCTCTAGTTTTCAGCAGTGGGTAATGGTAGCTACTCTGACGATGTCTATCTTTTGCACATGTTCTACGTCCTGTTTCCACCACCAGTACAGACTACATTCATTGCGGGTTACCGCTGCAGTGGATCCACGTGGAGAAGATACCACTCTAAGTTCCATTTGCTGGGGGACACTTCACGCCAGCCACTTAGAGCCGCGCTGAGAGCGGTTGCAAACATAACCCGCACATTGATACTTGACGCTAAGAAACGAGTAGAGGGGCCCAGCAAAACACTCCCTCTCCGCAGTTCATCGAATACGTCACTCATCCCCTATCCGAAAAAAAAAAGCCTGCAAGATTAGCCTGCCTTGCAGCTTGGCGAACTTCAAACAAGGTTCTCGCCATTCTGTCACGGAGAAAAGCTCGCCATTCAGCCGGCGAGGGTAAATACAAGTTACGTAAAACTAGGCGCATTGTAATCGGGGACGAGGGTTGTCCGGCCAGCGGCCTGCAGAAAGAGGGCACGGTGGGGGATGCAACCGGGTGAGGAGTGAGGGGTGGCGAGTGAAAGGGTGCTCCGGGCAGGGGAGCGCCGGGAAGCTGCCCGCCGGCGCAGATTACTCCTTCCACCCATTCGAAACAGCATTTAAAGTGCACCAGTATGCAAGGATTAGCAATTGGTAGCCCCGGGCGAGGCTCCTCCTATTCGCTTTCCCCCCCCCCCCTCCCCCCATCACCGCACCGCCCCCCTTTAGTTTCCGCGTGCGCAGGGGGATAAAAGAAGCTGGGAGGGGGGAGGGACAGCGAAGAAGTAAAGAGAGGAGACACGCTGCGGAGGGAAAGAGAGAGACAAAGAAGCGCGGACAGTAGCAAGGAGACTGAAGAGGAAGAGGTTGAGAATGGCTCTGAAGGAGGAGCGAGAGAGAGAGATGGAGGGGGACTCTTCTATAGAGGAAAAACAACCCCGCGGCTACTCGCCGGATAAAGAGGGGTTACACAGTAAAGAAAAGTGTGCGCAGAACAAAAGGAGCAGGCAGAAGTGGTGCGTTCGTTAGACTTTGGGGCCTCCCAGCAGGCCGGCGGAGCCATTGCAGCAGCGGCAGGTGGCCTCCTCCCCGTGACGTCACGACGCCGCGTCGAGTGTTTGGCCGGCGCGGCGCGGCCTCTGCAGACGCGGCGAGGCGGTGGCGGCGGCAACGCCTCCCCCTTTCCGGGCCGGCGACTTGTTAAAAGTGGAGGGGAAAGTCAACACGTGGCGCCGCCCTGGTAATTAGAAGCGCGAACGGTACGCACAAAGGCCCGCCGATGTCGCGCGCCCGGCCCGACACGCTCGCGGCCAACGCCGCAGCGGGCCATGCATGCCTAATACCGGAGCCTCCTACAGACACAAGGTGCGTCGCACCGGTACAGGAGCAGGAGGCGGTGTTAATTTTTATGCCTCATCACGCGGTGGCCTCCACGAAATCCGCGCCGCTTGAAAAGAGTCCGGGAACTCGACTTTAGAGCCCTGAATAATGACCCATCACACGGTCGAGCTTCTGGGGTGTCGGGTGTGAATATTTTTTCGTCTTACCTTAGGACGCCACGCCTATTTTACAGGTACAAATGGCGATCAGTTAGTTTGTCACTTGGAAAAAATTCAGCTGTTGTCTTGAAGCTTTATGTTAGCCCTATTTTTTTCTCTTTTTTCATCAAAGTCTATCAAGGCAATAGGCGTGTTCCGTCTTCTAACAAGGGAACCTCCCCATCGCACCCCCCTCAGATTTAGTTGTAAGTTGGCACAGTGGATAGGCCTTGAAAAACTAAACACAGATCAATCGAGAAAACAGGAAGAAGTTGTGTGGAACTATGAAAAAATAAGCAAAATATACAAACTGAGTACTCCATACGTAACATAGACAACATTAAGTACGATTTGAGCTCAGGAGCGCCGTGGTCCCGTGGTTGGCGTGAGCAGCTGCGGAACGACAGTTCTTTGGTTGAAGTCTTCCCTGGAGTGAAAAGTTTAATTTTTATTTTCAGACAGTTATCAAAGTTCGCTCTGTAAAATTCCAGGACATGTTCAGAATTGCTTGGGCATATGCAGGATATGACGGTCTACACACGGAAAAATTTGAGAACGTTAAAAACATACGTTTTGACAGAGCACAGGGAAAACTGTGCGACTGTGAAACTGTTGCATTCATTTGTTGTAGTTTATGTGACAAACTCTTATGTTTTCATCACTTATTTTGGGAGTGTTTATCACATCCACAAGAAAACCTAAATCGGGCAAGGTAGAAGAATCTTTTTACCAATTCGCCAAGTGTACAACTTAGGTGGGTCGACAACATATTCCTGTCATGTGACGCACATACCGTCACCAGTGTCGTATAGAATATATCAGACATGTTTTCCTGTGGAGGAATCGGTTGACCTATGACCTTGCGATCAAATTTTTTCGGTTCCCATTGGAGAGGCACGTCCTTTCGTCTACTAAACGCACGGTTTTGCGGTTCGGTCGCAAAACACAGACACTAAACATATTACAGTGAACAGAGACGTCAATGAACGAACGGACAGATCATAACTATGCGAAAATAAACTTTTCAGTCCAGGGAAGACTTGAACCGAGGACCTCTGGTTCGGCAGCTGCTCACGCTAACCACGGGACCCCGGCGTTCCTGAGCTCAAATCGTACTTAATGTTGTCTATCTTACGTATGGACTACTCAGTTTGTATATTTTGCTTATTTTTTCATAGTTCCACACAACTTCTTCCTGTTTTCTCGATTGATCTGTGTTCAGTTTTTCAAGGCCTATTCACTGTGCCAACTTATAACTAAATCTGAGGGGGGTGCGATGGGGAGGTTCCCTTGTAAGTATCCAGTCATCTTTCTCTTGTTCTTCCTATCGATCTTGTACCTAAAGGTCTGAAATTTATAGCTTGTTTCGGTTGTTTCGAACCTGGCATTCTATGTACGAGTGGATGTACATCTACATCTACGTGATTACTCTGCTATCCACAATAAAGTGCCTGGCAGAGGATTCAATGAACCACCTTCATGCTGTCTCTCTAAAGGTCCATTCTCGAACGGCACGCGGGAAAAACGAGCACTTAAATTTTTCTGTGCGAGCCCCGATTTCTCTTATTTTATCGTTATGATCATTTCTCCCTATGTAGGTGGGTGCCTACGGAATGTTTTCGCAATCGGAGGAGAAAACTGGTCATTGAAATTTCATGAGAAGATCCCGTCGCAACGAAAAACGCCTTTGTTTTAATGATTGCCACTCCAATTCACGTATCATGTCTGTGACACTATCTCCCCTATTTCGCTATAATACAAAACGAGCCGCCCGTCTTTGTACTTTTTCGATGTCATCCGTCAGTCCCACCTGATACTGATCCCACACCGCACAGTAATGCTGCAGAATAGGGCGGACAAGCGTGGTGTAAGCAGTCTCTTTAGTAGACCTGTTGACCTTCTAAGTGTTCTGCCAATGAATCGCAGTTTTTGCTTTGCTCTACCCACAAAATTATCTATATGATCGTTCCAATTTAGGTTAATTGTAATTGTAATCCCTAAGTATTTAGCTGAATTTACAGCCTTCAGATTTGTGTGACTTATCGCGTAATCGAAATTTAGCTGATTTCTATTAGTACTCATGTGAATAACTCAAAAAAAAAGTTAAAATGTGTGTGAAATCTTATGGGACTTAACTGCTAAGGTCATCAGTCCCTAAGCTTACACACTACTTAACCTAAATTATCCTAAGGTCAAACACACACACCCATGCCCGAGGGAGGACTCGAACGTCTGCCGGGACCAGCCTCACAGTGAATAACTCCACACTTTTCCTTATTCAGGGTCAACTGCCACTTTTCGTATCATACAGATATCTTATCTAAAACATTTTGCAAGTCGTTTTGATCATCTGATGACTTTACAAGACGGTAAATGACAACACCATCTGCAAACAATCTAAGACGGCTACTCAAATTCTCTCCTATGTCGTTAGTATAAATCAGGAACAACAGAGGGCCTATAACACTTCCTTGCGGAACGCCGGATATTACTTCCATTTTACTCGATGACTTTCTGTCTTTTACTACGAACTGTCACCTTTCTGACAGGAAATCACGAATCCAGTCGCACAACTGAGGCGATACTCCGTAGGCACGCCGTTTGGTTAGAAGACGCTTGTGAGGAACGGTGTCGAAAACCTTCTGGAAATCTAAAAATATGGAATCAATTTGTCATCCCCTGTCCATAGCATTTATTACTTCATGAGTATAAAGAGCTAGTTGTGCTTCACAAGAACGATATTTTCTGAAACCGTGCTACCTATGTGTCAATTAATCGTTTTCTTCGAGGTACTTCATAATGTTCGAATACAGTATATGTTCCAAAACCCTACTGCAAACCGAAGTTAGTGGTATAGGCCTGTAATTCAGCGGATTACTCCTACTTCCCTTTTTGGGTATTGGTGTGACAATTTTCCAGTCTTTAGGTACAGGTCTTTCTGTGAGCGAGTGGTTGTATATAACTGCTAAATATGGAGCTATTTTATCAGCATACTCTGAGAAGAACCGGACTGGTATACATTCTGGATCGGAGGCCTTGCCTTTATTAAGTGATTGAAGCTGCTTGGTTACTCCGAGGATGAAATGATAATTAAATGGACACCCTAGCTGCAAACAGGCGTTGATGTACTTCATTGGGGACATGTTGAAAATGTGTGCCCCGACCGGGACTCGAACCCGGGATCTCCTGCTTACATGGCAGACGCTCTATCCATCTGAGCCACCGCAGGCACAGTCCCTACAGACGCACTATCCTCTGTGCCCGCGGTGGCTCAGATGGATAGAGCGTCTGCCATGTAAGCAGGAGATCCCGGGTTCGAGTCCCGGTCGGGGCAGACATTTTCAACATGTCCCCAATGAAGTACATCAACGCCTGTTTGCAGCTAGGGTGTCCATTTAATTATCATTTCATTTCTAGCAAAGCTGCATGGTCATCCACGGTAACTGTTCTTTCGGGAACAGATACTACCGTCATATATACTCCGAGGATATCTACTTCTATGTTTCTCATCTTGGCAGTTGTTCTTGATTGGAATTCAGGAATATTTACTTCGTCTTCTTTGATGAAGGAGTTTCTGAAAACCGTGTTTAATAACTCTGCTTTAGTGGCACTGTCATCAGTGACTTCACCGTTGTTATCGCGCAGTGAAGGTATTGACTGCGTCTTGCAGCTGTTGTGCTTTATGTATGACCAGAATCTCTCTGGGTTTTCTGCCAGATTTCGAGACAGAATTTCGTTGTGGATATTATTAAATGCATCTCGCATTGAAGTATGCACCATATTTCGACTTCTGTAAAACTTTGCCAATCTTGGGGATTTTGTGTTCTTTTAAATTTAGCACGCTTTTTTCGCTGCTTCTGCAACAGCGATCTGATCCGTTTTGTATACCATGGGGGATCAGTACCATCACTTATTAATTTAGGTGGTATATATCTCTCAATTGCTGTCGATACTGTCTCTTTGAAAACATTCCAAACTTTTCTACACTTACATGATCAGATCGGAAGGAATGATGACTGCCTCTTAAAAAGGCGTTATGAGCATTTTTATCAGCTTTTTTAAATAGATGTACTTTGCGTTTCTTTTTGATGGTTGTAGATGTTACGGTATTCAGCCTATCAGCAGCTGCCTTGTGGTCGTTAATCCCTGTTTTCGTCACAACACTCACTATTTGTTCAGGATTATTTGTTGCTAAAAGGTCAAGTATGCTTTCACAACCATTTACGCTTCAAGTGGGCTCATGACCTAGTTGTTCAAAATAATTTTCTGAGAAAGCAATCAGTACAATTTCGGATGATGTTTTATGCCTGCGCCGGCTTTAAACGTACTAGCCAACTTTGTCGATTAGACTTGATATTCTCAGTTAATGTTTCCAGACATGTATTCGGTACGATGTCTACTGGATGAAAACTGTTCTTTTTTCCTTAAAAAAAAAATCACTGTGAGGGTCTTTTGCCGGAAATTTCTTCCTTATGTCTGCAATTCTTTGCTTTTGTTAGAAAAAAGGGTATACAAGATGGAAAGGCTAGATTGCCACTCACTACATAGCGGAGCTGTTGAGTCGCTGACGGGCACAATAAAAAGGGTCTTGAACATTCAAGCTTTCGGCCAAAAAAGATCCTTTGCCATCTGGCCACAGCAGTTGGAGACAGAGACCATGTATGTGGAAGTTGTGCCTGTATGAATGTGTGTATGTTTTGTATTTCCAAAGAAGGACTTTTGTCTGGCATTGAAATGTTTAGCCGTCGTTCCACTCTGCGAGTTACCGCCTTCTCTGCGTAGTGAGCAGCAACCTATCCTTTTCGTAATACTGTTGTTATTCCATCGTGGACTCTCCATTGTCAAGTATCCTCATTGTTAGAGCTTCTTCAGTTTCTGCCATCAACATGTGTCAGGAAATGGACGGCGTCCGTGAAACGGTAACAGATCGTCCCGGAACACAATAAAGAGCTGCATCGCATCCATGTTACAACAGATGTTCAAAGTGGCTTCTAAGGTATTGCAGGTGATAGGAACAGTAGGATAAACGTAATCGTACTTTGGTTTACACCCTGTTGGCGGACCACTTGCCTGGAGCCTGTACTGGGCTTCGTCTCACAAGGGAACTTCCCCATGGCACCCCCCTCAGATTTAGTTATAAGTTGGCACAGTGGATGGGCCTTGAAAAACTGAACACAGATCAATCAGGAAAACAGGAAGAAGTTATATGGAACTATAAAAAAATTAAGCAAAATATACAAACTGAGTAGTCCATGAGAAGATATGCGACATCAAGGGTAATCTGAGTGCAGGAGCGCCGTGGTCCCGTGGTTAGCGTTAGCAGCAGCGGAATGAGAGGTCCTTGGTTCAAGCCTTCCCTCGAGTAAAAAGTTATAATTTTATATTTTCAGACAATTATTATCTGTCCGTCCAATGCGATCAATTTTTTGGGAGTGATTATCACATCCACAAGAAAACCTAAATCGGGCAAGGTAGAAGAATCTTTTTACCAATTCGCCAAGTGTACAACTTAGGTGGGTCGACAACATATTCCTGTCATGTGACGCACATACCGTCACCAGTGTCGTATAGAATATATCAGACATGTTTTCCTGTGGAGGAATCGGTTGACCTATGACCTTGCGATCAAATTTTTTCGGTTCCCATTGGAGAGGCACGTCCTTTCGTCTACTAAACGCACGGTTTTGCGGTTCGGTCGCAAAACACAGACACTAAACATATTACAGTGAACAGAGACGTCAATGAACGAACGGACAGATCATAACTATGCGAAAATAAACTTTTCAGTCCAGGGAAGACTTGAACCGAGGACCTCTGGTTCGGCAGCTGCTCACGCTAACCACGGGACCCCGGCGTTCCTGAGCTCAAATCGTACTTAATGTTGTCTATCTTACGTATGGACTACTCAGTTTGTATATTTTGCTTATTTTTTCATAGTTCCACACAACTTCTTCCTGTTTTCTCGATTGATCTGTGTTCAGTTTTTCAAGGCCTATTCACTGTGCCAACTTATAACTAAATCTGAGGGGGGTGCGATGGGGAGGTTCCCTTGTAAGTATCCAGTCATCTTTCTCTTGTTCTTCCTATCGATCTTGTACCTAAAGGTCTGAAATTTATAGCTTGTTTCGGTTGTTTCGAACCTGGCATTCTATGTACGAGTGGATGTACATCTACATCTACGTGATTACTCTGCTATCCACAATAAAGTGCCTGGCAGAGGATTCAATGAACCACCTTCATGCTGTCTCTCTAAAGGTCCATTCTCGAACGGCACGCGGGAAAAACGAGCACTTAAATTTTTCTGTGCGAGCCCCGATTTCTCTTATTTTATCGTTATGATCATTTCTCCCTATGTAGGTGGGTGCCTACGGAATGTTTTCGCAATCGGAGGAGAAAACTGGTCATTGAAATTTCATGAGAAGATCCCGTCGCAACGAAAAACGCCTTTGTTTTAATGATTGCCACTCCAATTCACGTATCATGTCTGTGACACTATCTCCCCTATTTCGCTATAATACAAAACGAGCCGCCCGTCTTTGTACTTTTTCGATGTCATCCGTCAGTCCCACCTGATACTGATCCCACACCGCACAGTAATGCTGCAGAATAGGGCGGACAAGCGTGGTGTAAGCAGTCTCTTTAGTAGACCTGTTGACCTTCTAAGTGTTCTGCCAATGAATCGCAGTTTTTGCTTTGCTCTACCCACAAAATTATCTATATGATCGTTCCAATTTAGGTTAATTGTAATTGTAATCCCTAAGTATTTAGCTGAATTTACAGCCTTCAGATTTGTGTGACTTATCGCGTAATCGAAATTTAGCTGATTTCTATTAGTACTCATGTGAATAACTCAAAAAAAAAGTTAAAATGTGTGTGAAATCTTATGGAACTTAACTGCTAAGGTCATCAGTCCCTAAGCTTACACACTACTTAACCTAAATTATCCTAAGGTCAAACACACACACCCATGCCCGAGGGAGGACTCGAACGTCTGCCGGGACCAGCCTCACAGTGAATAACTCCACACTTTTCCTTATTCAGGGTCAACTGCCACTTTTCGTATCATACAGATATCTTATCTAAAACATTTTGCAAGTCGTTTTGATCATCTGATGACTTTACAAGACGGTAAATGACAACACCATCTGCAAACAATCTAAGACGGCTACTCAAATTCTCTCCTATGTCGTTAGTATAAATCAGGAACAACAGAGGGCCTATAACACTTCCTTGCGGAACGCCGGATATTACTTCCATTTTACTCGATGACTTTCTGTCTTTTACTACGAACTGTCACCTTTCTGACAGGAAATCACGAATCCAGTCGCACAACTGAGGCGATACTCCGTAGGCACGCCGTTTGGTTAGAAGACGCTTGTGAGGAACGGTGTCGAAAACCTTCTGGAAATCTAAAAATATGGAATCAATTTGTCATCCCCTGTCCATAGCATTTATTACTTCATGAGTATAAAGAGCTAGATGTGCTTCACAAGAACGATATTTTCTGAAACCGTGCTACCTATGTGTCAATTAATCGTTTTCTTCGAGGTACTTCATAATGTTCGAATACAGTATATGTTCCAAAACCCTACTGCAAACCGAAGTTAGTGGTATAGGCCTGTAATTCAGCGGATTACTCCTACTTCCCTTTTTGGGTATTGGTGTGACAATTTTCCAGTCTTTAGGTACAGGTCTTTCTGTGAGCGAGTGGTTGTATATAACTGCTAAATATGGAGCTATTTTATCAGCATACTCTGAGAAGAACCGGACTGGTATACAATCTGGATCGGAGGCCTTGCCTTTATTAAGTGATTGAAGCTGCTTGGTTACTCCGAGGATGAAATGATAATTAAATGGACACCCTAGCTGCAAACAGGCGTTGATGTACTTCATTGGGGACATGTTGAAAATGTGTGCCCCGACCGGGACTCGAACCCGGGATCTCCTGCTTACATGGCAGACGCTCTATCCATCTGAGCCACCGCAGGCACAGTCCCTACAGACGCACTATCCTCTGTGCCCGCGGTGGCTCAGATGGATAGAGCGTCTGCCATGTAAGCAGGAGATCCCGGGTTCGAGTCCCGGTCGGGGCAGACATTTTCAACATGTCCCCAATGAAGTACATCAACGCCTGTTTGCAGCTAGGGTGTCCATTTAATTATCATTTCATTTCTAGCAAAGCTGCATGGTCATCCACGGTAACTGTTCTTTCGGGAACAGATACTACCGTCATATATACTCCGAGGATATCTACTTCTATGTTTCTCATCTTGGCAGTTGTTCTTGATTGGAATTCAGGAATATTTACTTCGTCTTCTTTGATGAAGGAGTTTCTGAAAACCGTGTTTAATAACTCTGCTTTAGTGGCACTGTCATCAGTGACTTCACCGTTGTTATCGCGCAGTGAAGGTATTGACTGCGTCTTGCAGCTGTTGTGCTTTATGTATGACCAGAATCTCTCTGGGTTTTCTGCCAGATTTCGAGACAGAATTTCGTTGTGGATATTATTAAATGCATCTCGCATTGAAGTATGCACCATATTTCGACTTCTGTAAAACTTTGCCAATCTTGGGGATTTTGTGTTCTTTTAAATTTAGCACGCTTTTTTCGCTGCTTCTGCAACAGCGATCTGATCCGTTTTGTATACCATGGGGGATCAGTACCATCACTTATTAATTTAGGTGGTATATATCTCTCAATTGCTGTCGATACTGTCTCTTTGAAAACATTCCAAACTTTTCTACACTTACATGATCAGATCGGAAGGAATGATGACTGCCTCTTAAAAAGGCGTTATGAGCATTTTTATCAGCTTTTTTAAATAGATGTACTTTGCGTTTCTTTTTGATGGTTGTAGATGTTACGGTATTCAGCCTATCAGCAGCTGCCTTGTGGTCGTTAATCCCTGTTTTCGTCACAACACTCACTATTTGTTCAGGATTATTTGTTGCTAAAAGGTCAAGTATGCTTTCACAACCATTTACGCTTCAAGTGGGCTCATGACCTAATTGTTCAAAATAATTTTCTGAGAAAGCAATCAGTACAATTTCGGATGATGTTTTATGCCTGCGCCGGCTTTAAACGTACTAGCCAACTTTGTCGATTAGACTTGATATTCTCAGTTAATGTTTCCAGACATGTATTCGGTACGATGTCTACTGGATGAAAACTGTTCTTTTTTCCTTAAAAAAAAATCACTGTGAGGGTCTTTTGCCGGAAATTTCTTCCTTATGTCTGCAATTCTTTGCTTTTGTTAGAAAAAAGGGTATACAAGATGGAAAGGCTAGATTGCCACTCACTACATAGCGGAGCTGTTGAGTCGCTGACGGGCACAATAAAAAGGGTCTTGAACATTCAAGCTTTCGGCCAAAAAAGATCCTTTGCCATCTGGCCACAGCAGTTGGAGACAGAGACCATGTATGTGGAAGTTGTGCCTGTATGAATGTGTGTATGTTTTGTATTTCCAAAGAAGGACTTTTGTCTGGCATTGAAATGTTTAGCCGTCGTTCCACTCTGCGAGTTACCGCCTTCTCTGCGTAGTGAGCAGCAACCTATCCTTTTCGTAATACTGTTGTTATTCCATCGTGGACTCTCCATTGTCAAGTATCCTCATTGTTAGAGCTTCTTCAGTTTCTGCCATCAACATGTGTCAGGAAATGGACGGCGTCCGTGAAACGGTAACAGATCGTCCCGGAACACAATAAAGAGCTGCATCGCATCCATGTTACAACAGATGTTCAAAGTGGCTTCTAAGGTATTGCAGGTGATAGGAACAGTAGGATAAACGTAATCGTACTTTGGTTTACACCCTGTTGGCGGACCACTTGCCTGGAGCCTGTACTGGGCTTCGTCTCACAAGGGAACTTCCCCATGGCACCCCCCTCAGATTTAGTTATAAGTTGGCACAGTGGATGGGCCTTGAAAAACTGAACACAGATCAATCAGGAAAACAGGAAGAAGTTATATGGAACTATAAAAAAATTAAGCAAAATATACAAACTGAGTAGTCCATGAGAAGATATGCGACATCAAGGGTAATCTGAGTGCAGGAGCGCCGTGGTCCCGTGGTTAGCGTTAGCAGCAGCGGAATGAGAGGTCCTTGGTTCAAGCCTTCCCTCGAGTAAAAAGTTATAATTTTATATTTTCAGACAATTATTATCTGTCCGTCCAATGCGATCAATTTTTTGGGAGTGATTATCACATCCACAAGAAAACCTAAATCGGGCAAGGTAGAAGAATTTTTTACCCATTCGCCAAGTGTACAAGTTAGGTGGGTCGACAACATATTCCTGTCATGTGACGCACATGCCGTCACCAGTGTCGTATAGAATATATCAGACGTGTTTTCCTGTGGAGGAATCGGTTGACCTATGACCTTGCGATCAAATGTTTTCGGTTCCCATTGGAAAGGCACATCCTTTCGTCTACTAATCGCACGGTTTTGCGGTGCGGTCGCAAAACACAAACTTATTACAGTGAACAGAGACGTCAATGAACGAACGGACAGATCATAACTTTGCGAAAATAAAGAAAGTGAAATTTTCACTCGAGGGAAGACATGAACCAAGGACCTCTCGTTTCGCAGCTGTTCACGCTAACCACGTGACCACGGCACTCCTGATCTAATATTATCGCTGTATTCGTTATGTTGCACATGGACTACTGTGTTTGAATATTTTGCTTTTTTTTTCATAGTTCCACACAACTTCTTCCTGTTTTCTCGATTGATCTGTGTTAAGTTTTTCAAGGTGTATCCACTGTGCCAACTTATAACTAAATCTGAGGGGGGTGCGATGGGGAGGTTCCCTTGTCAGTATCCTGTAGAACGGGATCCTCCAAATTAGGTGTACCCACAGTCTGCAGCCCCCCTGCACTTTCGTCTGATATGAAGGACCCGTAATCACACAGAGGCCAATAAGGGCTTGGAATATTTTGTAATGTGGTTGGTGTCTGTGAGGGTATTTGTTTTGCTATAGCCGTGCTGCCTCTCGACCATTTCAGTCTCTTTGGCCGTACACAAACACTATCTCGGATTGTTTCCAAATGAATACCGGAGCATTTTGCTGCTTACAGTACGCTGCGTCAATTACACAGCCTGCAACACGCAAGGAACACACGGCCCATGATTAGAGGAACTGTCATTCGTCAGCACTATCTGCCGCGGCAACGATGCATTGCCGGACACATGTTCATAGGAACTTCTTTCCTCCATTTCCAGTAAGGAATCCGTTCCTGCGGTTTGTCGCTTTTATTAATGTTCATCCTGAATATCCAAAGTTCTGCTCTTATGTCTTCCTTTCTAGTAATTGTCAAAGTTTCTCTTCCAACTATCAATGTGGAGGGTGGGGGCGGCCATTACCTTACAAAACTTGATTTTTGTGTCTTTTCTAAGTTTATTTCTCAATGTTCTACATCATTTCTGCAGTTCGTTGTCAGTGTTGAGTTCATTCTGGTAGTATGTGGTATTTCGCAGATAACTGAAGTGACTAATTTGTTCAGTTGTTTTGTTTCGTATTATGATTGTAGTTCACACCGATTTTTCCCCTTTGAAAATCATCAATTTTGTTTTTAAACGCATATTTTCGTGTTTTATTCTTTAGAAATTTTGTTAAGTCCATCAGTGGATTTTGTAGCGAAGATCAGCTATCCTGTACAATTGCAAGGTCGTCTTCAAAAGGCCTTGTATTAACAAGTATCTCACGCGATTATCTCAAGCCTGGATCAGTTTGGTGCTTGTGTGCCTCGATTGTATCGTCAGTGCATATACTAATTAGTGTGGGTGATAAGCTGCAACTTTTTCGGAGCCGTTGATTTATAGGTATCTCTTCTGATGTTTCATGGATCGTATTTATTCTCATTTTTGTACCTCTATATAGGCTTTATCATTTTTTGACGGTATCCTTTTTTGTCTAATATGTTCCATAATATTTTCCTACCTACGTGGTCGAAGGCTTTCTCTAAGTTCATAGAGGCAATATGAGTTTCCCTGTTTAACCCTCTTTGTTTCTCTATAACTTGTTTAAGTGTGAAAACATTATCAGTACACGATCTCGCTGTTCGGAAATCACTTTATTCGTCAGGTAATTGATTTTCATCAATGATTTGTAGACATTGATTTATTATTTTGGTGCCGGCCGAAGTGGCCGTGCGGTTAAAGGCGCTGCAGTCTGGAACCGCAAGACCGCTACGGTCGCAGGTTCGAATCCTGCCTCGGGCATGGATGTTTGTGATGTCCTTAGGTTAGTTAGGTTTAACTAGTTCTAAGTTCTAGGGGACTAATAACCTCAGCAGTTGAGTCCCATAGTGCTCAGAGCCATTTATTATTTTGGTGTAAATTTTATACACTGTGTCTGCTTATGTTATACCACGGTAATTATTGAATACATTTCGTTTATCTTTTTAAAGACTGTTATGACATCTGCAATTCTCCTTGGTTTTGCGATCTGGCTTTTCCTCTAACACATACCATATAGGCATTAAATGAAGAAGTCTTAGCTTTAAATATAAATCACCGAATTTAAGTAAATCCTTTGTGCCTTCAGCTCCTGCTATTTTCGAGTTTCTGTTCTATTCATGGTCTCGTTTTGTTCTTGGATCGTTATGAGATCACCATCATACGGTTTATCCATGTAAGAGGATCTTCTTCTAATGTTTGGATTTCATTACACCAGGGCTGTTTATAACGTGGTATCCATTTGTATCTTCTCGTACTACACTTAAGTTTGATGTCTCTCACCCAGTTTATTTAAATGCTGTTTCATCTTGTTCGCATCCAGTTATGCTCACAAAATTATTCCAGGATTCTTCCTTTGTTTTCTTCGTTTGTTTTCCTCGGAATGGGTTTTACTTTATTTCTTTTTTCTTTATATTCTCGTTCGCTAATTCTGCTTTCGCCTGTAAATATATCCGGTATGCTCGTTTCTTTTCTTCAACTGCTTTTGTCATATCTTCGTTCCATACTCTTAATACCTTCTTATTTCTTCCCTTATTCTATGTTCGTTATGATTCATTTGTTGTCTTTCCTTCTCTACATATTCGCCTTAGAAGCAACAAATATTTCCCAACGGTGAATGACTAGGCGGAGACCTTGTCTCTACATGTCAGCATTTCGGCCGTTTAGGAAACGAACCACTACAAAAATCAGCCTCTGTATGTCCATCTTGTCAGAGATAGTTAAAGGACCTCGGTTCTTCACTACAAAACGTCAAATCAAACATCCTTCAGCTGTCTAATTTCCAATATATTATTTTATTGGATTAGCAGTTTCTGCGACATATTACACCGTCTTCAGGCCCTCTGATCGAAGTGTAGGAAGATTCCAACCTCGGCTGACCGGAACCTTCGTTAGAATCTTCCTACACGTCCGTCAGGGGGCCTGAAGGTGGCATAATAAATCGCCGAAACTGGTAGGCCAATAAAATAATACGTATAGTTTGGAAATTAGACGGCTGAAAGGTGTTTGATTTGACATTCTGTCAAAAATCAGCTGTCGTCGTTCTGGGAACGCCTGTCCGGTTTATTCAACCGAGGAAAGAGAAAGCAGTCGCTGTGTGTCATATCGGGAGAATGTGGGATGAGGCAAAATTTGATAGCCAAAAGAAGCAGCACTTGGGGATGTGTGCTATGTGGAATGAGATGGGTGTTTATTGTGCAGCCACAACATGTCGGACAGGTCTTCGTGACACTACGTCTTGGGAGCCTAACACAACCTATTTAGGATATTTCGGTAGCGTGCTGCTGTGACTGTTTCCCCCTCATAAGCGTAATCTTCAGAATCAAGCAGGCCGTGGCTAAGCCTTGTCTCTACAATATCTTTTCTTCCAGAAGTGTTGGTCTCTCTAGGTATGCAGGAGAGCTACAGTGAAGTCTGGAAGATAGGAAATAGTCGTGTTCGGGTAGCTGAGTAGGTGGAACACTTGTCCGCGAAAGGTAAAGGTTCCGGAATCGATTCCCTATACGGCACAATGCCAGAAAGTTTGAAACATAATCTGCTAGGACCATACCATGACAGTCCCCCCCCCCCCCCCCCCACACCCTGCAAAAAAAAAAAAATAAAAAAAAATAAAAAAAAAACTCTAACTCGCCTTGCACGATGGTGGTTGGGTCTTTCCCATTCATTACTTTTTCCACTTTCTCATGAAGTCGTAATGATGCTCCTAGAATTTGCAAACGGTGATAAGATGGTACAGATGTCATCTGGACTGGCCTCAGAATGCAGTTTTTGCGCTTCTGTCACGGTGCAGCGGGCTTTGTGAATGGGTGTCAGAGGTTGCGGAGCGACTCTTATCGTTTCGATGTCGATCGATATGTTATGGGATAGATCGGGCCGTACCCTATCTGGAAAATGAATGCAGTCAAATTATCACGGAAGGGCGGGACCACGCCAGAGTGGGCGCAATAAGTAATCCTTCGCTCCTTGTTTCCTGAAATGTCCCAAGGTGTGCAAATTGACAGATTACGCTCTAGAGCTCCACCGCACTTAAAAGCCAGGAAACGGCGACAATTTCAGTGTCACCTAATGGTGGCAGAGAAATCGATAAATTCCCTCTTCGAGTTACATCTGAAAATATGGACAACAGACAAACCACGCACCATGTTAGAGCAGAATGAAACTCACCGCTACGGTCGCAGGTTCGAATTCTGCCTCGGGCATGGATGTGTGTGATGTCCTTAGGTTTAAGTAGTTCTAAGTTCTAGGGGACTGATGACTTCAGAAGTTAAGTCACACAGTGCTCAGAGCCATTTGAACCAATGAAATCTCATTGCGTTCTTAGTCTGGTCAGTGATCATACTTCCTCACCGTGAAACAAGAGACAATCGAATACTTAAAATATCTGTTTGTTATTCACATACTGTTATTTTTTATTCTATTAACATTGCTCCTCGTTAACTGTTGTTTGTATGTGTATGTGCATATGATGAGCCAAAATTTTATAACGGTCTGCTTAGGTCCACCTCTGGAGTGCAATACAGCAACGATTTTACGTGGCATGGCTTCCTTGGTAGGTTTCCGGAGGTATGTTGCACCAAACGTCTACACAAAGATCACGGAATTCCAGTAAATTATCGGCTGGTGGTTTTTGGGTGAGGAGCTCTCGCCCGATGGCGCTCCAGATGTGTTCCATAGCGTTCAAATCTGGCGATTTCGTTGGCGAAGACATTAACGTGGGTTTACTATCATGCTTCTTGAATCACTGTAGTACGCTTCTGGCCATATGAGACTGACAGTTATCCTGGCAGAAGAGGCTGTCGCCGTCAGGAAAGAAATAAAGTACGAAGAGGTGCAGATTATCTGTAATAATGTTCACGTATTCCTCAGCTGTCATGGTGCCTTCTATTACTCTCCAGCTCCACTGGAATCCCATGTGAATGTCCGTCATGGCATAGTACTGCCCACCAGCGACATCAGTCCGTCGTGCATGTTTCGAGCAGCCGTTCGCCTTGATCACGGCGTATCTGAACACGACCATCAACCTAATGTAACTAGAAACGTGATGCATACGATAACGCGGCAAGTTTCCGTTGGTTCACTGTCCAATCCCGACGATATCGTGCCCGCTGCACTGTCGTTGGGTTACCACGGGAACACATAGTGGACGTCTGCAGCGGGTCTGCAAGTTCAACAACGACAGCAGTGCGGTGTGCTCCGAAACACTCGCGACTGCACCAACATTGCCTTGAGATGTGGCATAGACTGAAGCCTACCCTCCTCTACAGAGTGGGCAGGCCTCCGACCTCCACGTTCTATTACGAAGCGTCGACGTCCAACACCTTGTCGCTTACCCGTGGTTGCACCGTACTTTAATTACTTCCCATAGATGATCACGACAGTAAGCGTCGCTGTAGTCGTACCGCCCCCATAGAAATCTACCCTTTCAAGTGTTCCAGTGGATTTCCCTATTTGCTGCCATTACCGTCGCTAGAATGTTTCCCATTCGTCACTGCACCATTTTCACACTTTTCTTACGGTGTCACGTGTCCGGAATGGCACCAGATGGTATTCATTCCCGCGGTGGGTATTGGTCATAATTTTTTTGCTCATACAACGAACCAGAATTACCGGGATATTTGATCAACATAAGTTTACGATATTAAGCCTGTATAACGACATTTCCGATTCTATTGTGTTTTCAGTATATGACATACTTACTTGGCAAGCATGCGTAACGACTGCAATGTCCTGAGGATGAAACTAGGTGCCGAAACCGGTAGCCAGTGGGAAAAATAAGTAAACTGCGACTGTAGACACAAACATACACTTTTTCAGCTATGTTTTAACTAAAATTGCAAGTCTGGAGTACAAGAGACGTGCCTATGGGATTGGTTTATTTTATGGACAAAGTCATTTAAATTTCAGACTTTTCCCAAGTTTTTCTGTAACATCATTGAACATTAATTTTTATTTTTCGTTTTAAAAAAGTTAATTATTCTATAGATTCCACTTGTTTCATTTGAACATAAATGGCATGTAGTTCACACTTTACAATATTTTGCTTAAGAAATTTCTCAGAATATTTTATTACCTACTAGCTGTTTTAGGCCTTGCGTTGCTGCCGGTCAGTCTGGTTAAATGAAAATGAACATCTATATACGTTTTAATCACCTCCTCCCCCCCCTCCGTCTCTGTCATCTCCTCCTCCCCTCTTTTTGTCCATCTTCTCCTCCTTCTTCCTCTCTCTGTCCATCACCTCTTCCCCTTTTCTCTGTCCATCCTCTCCTGAACCTCTCTCCTCATCTCCTTCTGCCTCTTCTCTCTACATCTCCTCCCGCCTCTTCCCTCTCTGCCTCCTCCTGTCCCATTTTCCCCCTCTCTATCAATCAACTCCTCCCCGTTTTATATGTCCATCTTGTCCTTCCGTCTCTCTCTCTCTCTCTCTCTCTCTTCTTCTCATCCTACCCCCTTTCTCTGTCCATCTCCTATTCCCTCCTCTCTCTGACATTGAGCCTTGTTTATTGTTATTGCAAATCCAGATTATGTAGTAGCTGACAACCGATAAATACAACTATATAAATTTCCTGCTTGCAAACATTATTATATTATATATATATATATATATATATATATATGTGTGTGTGTGTGTGTGTGTGTGTGTGTGTGTGTGTGTGTGCCCATACATTTATTACAGTAACGTGTAACAATGTGACGTAACTTAGTCAAGTACTTCGTGAAAATTTTTGATAATAATGTTTCCCGTTTCAATATTACGTATATATTTGTATATTAAAATATAGAACCCGTGTCCGTCCGAACGTTCATCAGAGTACTGTTTAAAAATCTGAACTAAATCGATCAAAAACTTTACAAGGTTTTTGGTAAAAACGTTTCCCCTTTATTTGCAATATTTATTTATATATTACAGATATTAAAAAAATAAATGTAAAAAATACATACGAATTCACATGCAATGTTGCGTTAAAATTATGAAGCACTCGGTGAAGGGCTTTCGAAGATTTAAAAATGTGAACAAACGAACATTTACATTTCTATATAGATTTCCCGTATAATTATTATATATGTATTTATATACCACATGGCACTCCGATAGGTATACAAAAGCACACAAGCACTCAAATGCAACGCTGTGTCAAAATTTCAAGGGATTCGGTGAAGAACTTGTGGAGATATAAGATGGAGAACAAACGAAGATTTACTTGTGAACATGTGAGGCAGAACACGCTACGGCGCGTACACGCATGCGTTCAGACACAAGGAAATCATTTTCAACATATACTGTAACTGTGGTGGCATGGTACAGAACTTATTAGACCGCAGTCTCTGTAACAATGTGTGATTGAATAAATGGTCTCTAGCATGGAAACGATGCATTTACGGACAAAAGTTCATTGGACCATGTTCCGTATCCCCTCATCGATCAATCCGAAGACTTGTACACGATGGTAAAAATCATCCTGTATACAAACTAATATACAATTAATAAAAATTAAATACATGTAACATATATATTTAGATAGCATATAGTTCTCTCGTAAGTACTGCATATAAAACACGCGCGTATTAGAATGCAACGCTATCTCAAAATTTCAAGGGAATCAATGAAATGCATGTGGAGACATAAGATTTTGAACAAACGAACATTTACATTTTTGTTTATATAAATTAAACCAAGAACTGTGATAAGTTTTCGAAAGCAAAATCAGTTTTAATAAATAAACCATCATATGAAAGAAAATATATATTTTTTAATATTTTGACGATGTGTAAAACAGTGTAATTTCAAAATTAAGTGCAATAATATAATATTATTTTTATTTTTGTAAGTTTTGCCAGTCTCAGGAGGCATGTTTTCTTTGTAACTGTTCACACATGTATGCAAAAAATTATGTGCAGAAGTTAATTTGGCCAGTTCTACAACAATCTACAACTCATGCAGTAATATGTCGCTCCGTCATATGCGCCCAAAGACGTCTTTGTCATAGACTTGAGTGGTACAGTCCTTGTCTAGACGCGAAGTTGTATGTTAGTTTTTGTGCTGTGTACAGATGTGTGCCAAGTACGACTTATTGATGTTGAAAACACTAATTTGTATTGAAAATGCCTTCGGAGTATTTTACGAACTTGTTAACTGGGGACAGTGAACAGAATGAAATCTGTGTATGCTCGATGTAAGACTCTTTTTATCGATGTGCAGAAAACTGATACACAAATTTCATTTTTTTGGCATATCTGGATAGGAAATAAAAGAAAATGTGATGAAAATGAAAATAAGTACCTTCACTAAGACTCGATAAAGCTGGACCTTTATATCATCCCCTAGACAAAAGAAGTTTGCAGCCACAAATCCATTCACGAAATAAGATGAGTATTAAAATTTTTGCTCGCTTCATCAACCGTTTTAGAGCTGTTTTTAACATAGTTG
Source organism: Schistocerca nitens (assembly GCF_023898315.1). Lineage (NCBI taxonomy): Eukaryota > Metazoa > Arthropoda > Insecta > Orthoptera > Acrididae > Schistocerca > Schistocerca nitens. The sequence goes on from NC_064620.1 coordinate 88,178,115, forward strand.
TTTCCCGTACTGTGCAACTGCGCATTTACATAGCTGTATGATTAGCTGAAAAATGCAGTTAATTATCATCAAATTTCTTAAAATTCTGTTAATTGGACATAGGGTGCAGCAGCGTTATATTGGTCACTGTATGTGATCATCTGTACCGTGCAGCGACTAAAAAGATCGTAGAATAACGTCGCGTGTGCATAAATTTATCTGTGTTTCTTGTAACATTCACCAAGGAAGTCTACTTTCACATCTTTTGTTCTTCAAATTAGGGCTCCAAATGGCAACGCCGCATCAAGTTGAAGCTGTTATGCAGCTGATAAAGTTTTACCTTCATCAACAGGGTGGGACAAACGCACGATCTGACCATAGGAGTGAAATTTTCCTAGGAAGAAAAAAATTTTTATTTTATTTATTTATTTATTGTTCCGTGGGACCAAATTAAGGAGAAGTCTCCATGGTCATGGAACGAGTCAATACATGAAATTATAACATGATATTAGAAACAGATTAAATGAAATATAAAAAAACATATTCAGGTGACAAGTCGTAAGTTTAAATAAAGAAAATCAACAATCTAATACTGGAATTTGCTTAATTTTTTAGCTCTTCCAGGAGCTCCTCGACAGAATAGAAGGAGTGAGCCATGAGGAAACTCTTCAGTTTAGACTTAAAAGAGTTTGGGCTACTGCTAAGATTTTTGAGTTCTTGTGGTAGATTATTGAAAATGGTTGCAGCAGAATACTGCACTCCTTTCTGCACAAGAGTCAAGGAAGTGCATTCCACATGCAGATTGGATGTCTGCCTAGTATTAACTGAGTGAAAGCTGCTAACTCTTGGGAATAAGCTAATATTGCTAACAACAAACGACATTAAAGAAAATATATACTGTGAGGGCAATGTCAGAATTCCCAGACTATTGAATAGGAGTCGACAAGAGGTTCACGAACTTACACCACATATAGCTCGAACAGCCCGTTTTTGAGCCAAAAATACCCTTTTTGAATCAGAAGAATTACCCCAAAAAATAATACCATACGACATAAGCGTATGAAAATATGCGAAGTAGACTACTTTTCGTGTTGAAGTGTCACTTATTTCAGATACTGTTCTAATGGTAAATAAATCAGCATTTAGTTTCTGAACAAGATCCTGGACATGGGCTTTCCACAACAGCTTACTATCTATCCGAACGCCTAGGAACTTGAACTGTTCCGTCTCGCTTATAATATTCCCATTCTGTCTGATCAAAATATCGGTTCTTGTTAAATTGTGAGTTAGAAACTGTAAAAACTGAGTCTTACTGTGATTTAGCGTCAAATTATTTTCCACAAGCCACAAACTTATTTCATGAACTACATTATTTGTTACTGTTTCAATATTACACACAAGATCCTTTTCTATCAAGCTGGTGTCATCAGCAAACAGAAATATTTTTGAATCACCTGTAATACTAGAAGGCATATCATTTATATAAATAAGAAACAGCAGTGGCCCCAGCACCGACCCTTGGGGAACGCCCCACTTAACACTGCCCCATTGGGACTGAACATCACTACCACTCTCAATATTGCGGAGAATTATCTTCTGCTTTCTGTTCTTAAAGTAAAAGGCGAACCAATTGTAGGCTACTCCCCTTACTCCATAATGGTCCAACTTCTGCAGTAATATTTTGTGGTCAACACAGTCAAAAGCCTTCGTTAAACCAAAGAAAACACCTAGCGTTCGCAACCTTTTATTTAATCCGTCCAAAACCTCACAGAGAAAAGAGAATATAGCATTTTCAGTTGTTAAACCATTTCTAAAACCAAACTGAACATTTGACAGCAAATTATGTGAATTTAAATGCTCCAGTAACCTTGTATACACAACCTTCTCGTTAACTTTAGCAAACACCGATGGCATAGAAATAGGTCTATAATTGTCAATATTATCCCTGTCTCCCGTTTTATAAAGTGGCTTCACTACCGAGTACTTTAATCGACCAGGAAAGCGACCACTCCTAAAGGAAAAGTTACAGATATGGCTAAGTACTGGACTAACATACATAGAACAATACTTCAGTATTCTGCTAGATACCCCGTCATATCCATAAGAGTTCTTGGTCTTTAGTGATTTTATTATTAACTCAGTCTCCCTCTTGTCAGTATCATGGAGGAGCATTTCAGGTAACAGTCTCGGAACACTTTTTTCTAAGAGCGCTATATGATTCTTTGTTGGGACTAGGTGTCTATTTAGTTCACCTGCTATATTCAGAAAGTGATTATTAAATACTGTACATATATGCGACTTATCAGTAACACGGACATTCCCACTACGCACTGATTCTATATCCTCGACCTGTCTCTGCAGACCAGCCACTTCCTTTACGACTGACCATATGGTTTTAATTTTATCCTGAGACTTAGCTATTCTATCTGCATACCACATACTTTTTGCCTTCCTAATAACATTTTTAAGCACCTTACAATACTGTTTGTAATCGGCTGCTGCATTTAGATTCTGACTGTTTCTAACGTTTTGATATAATTGCCACTTTGTTCTACAAGATATTCTTATCCCTCTAGTCAGCCACCCAGGCTGCCTGTTTGTGCTAGTACCCTGTTTTGAACGTTCTAACGGAAAGCAACTTTCAAAGAGCACGAGAAAAGTCTTGAGAAAAGCATTATATGTATCGTCTACTGTATCAGCGCTATAAACATCTTGCCACTCTTGTTCCTTGATAAGGTTTACAAAGGTCTCTACAGCAACTGGATCAGCTTTCCTAAACAGCTGATGACTATATTTAATACGTGTTGCAGCACAAAAATCTTTTAAAGTTAAAATTTGTGCATCATGATCTGAAAGGCCATTCACCTTTTTGCTAACAGAATGCCCTTCTAGTAATGAGGAATGAACAAAAATGTTGTCTATGGTTGTTCTACTGTTCCCTTGCACTCTCGTTGGAAAGAATACGGTTTGCATAAGATTATATGAATTAAGGAGGTCTACCAGCATCCTCTTCCTTGCACAATCACTTTTACAATTAATATTGAAGTCACCACATATAACTAAGTTTTTGTATTTCCTATAAAGTGAACCAAGAACCTCCTCTAGCTTTAGCAAAAATGTTGTGAAGTCTGGGGATCAATAAATAACAACAGTTAGAAGTTCAGCTCGATTAAATTTAACCACACCTGCACAACATTCAAACACCTTTTCAGTGCAGTACTTTGAAACATCAACTGACTCAAATGGGACGCCGTTTTTCACATACATGGCTACTCCCCCAGACTGCAAAGAGCTCCTCGAAAAGCTGCCAGCCAACCTGTATCCTGGTAAAGGAAGCCTCTGAATTATCTCCTTATTTAAGAAGTGTTCAGATATACCAATAATTTCAGAGTCAACATCTATAAGCAGTTCACTAACTTTATCTCTAATACCTTGTTTATTTTGATGAAATATACTAATTCCCTCATTACTCGGATACCTAAGCTTTGTCAAAAGTGGTTCCTTTGTTAGAGAGACTTCCCTTAAGCAGGAATACCTATCAGTTGACTTCAATCTTAAAAAGGTGCAGCTCTAACGCCCACTACTACAGGAATTTTCCCATGAGTGATCCCACCAACCCCACCTATGCTGTCACCTATAAGCTTTGCTAACCTCCCCTTCCCACACCTGTTGAGGTGCAGACCATGTCTAGTGAAATATTGTATTATTCTCATTTTAGTTGCTTTCTCATTCTTATACTTCATCATGTATGATTTCCTGAAGTGGTTTGCAGTGCAAAAGTCACTTTCTGGACATCACAGTAACGCCTCACAGTAGGTTCACGTTTAAAATGCAACAAACTCTTGTGAATACTTTTCGTAGCATGCAATTCTGAAGATATCATTTTCTACGAACTGGTAGATAATTACTCAGGTTTTCTTTGGAATAGATATATTTGGGAAACTATACGGAAATCTCGAGTTCAAGGGTTTTTACAGAATCTGGAATTTCCAGATTTATACGCGCAAGTCTGAATTCACTGTTACTGATACTAGCATATGTAATTTCGTATATTTTCACATTTTAGTTTTGTTGTGTTCTGCAAGGCTGTTCGCTATAGCAACTTTATATATTCGCGATGCGTACTTTTGGCCCGAACAAGGCTTATTAAAACTACGTATTACGTCAGGTTGAAAACCATATGGAGTTGATTGAAAACGGAATCCTTATTAGCATCATTTTGTTGTCTGTCGGTCTGTTCGACTGGTTAGAACTCTTTCTCTCAGGGTAGACGTATCAAGTAAAATATATGTCACATACTAAGATCTACAGCCTCTTGGCGGTGCTAATTATTTAAGTTTCTAAGTCAATGCAGTCTAAAGACACGACCGTTTATGTCGCATATTTTGATGCCTGCAAACTCATTCATCGAAACCTATCAAGTACATCCTATTGACCTAGAATCATGAAATTCGGCAAGAAACAAGGTTTAACAGTACAAGTAAAGGAAATATCCGAAGCTTAATTCATAATTGTATTACATCAAATACAATTTTTTGTCGTTTTTTATCCGAGTCTCTGTCAGTCTATCTACTAAGTACACAAAAAATTTAAAGTTAAAACCTAAAATTATTCTCGAAAATCTTAATATTCCCAGGACCGATATCTTGCCAGAATGTCTCTTGCCAGAGTCGTTATCAATAACAGGTAAAAAACGTAGAGATTCTCGATTATTGGGATGGATGAACTAACTACATGCACAATTAAGTTTGTTCTGAACCCTAAGAATGAGTGTTCTACTCGTACTTGGACAATTTTTTCTTGCTCTTCTGCTATGTCAAAAAAATATTATGCCTCACACTGCCATTTAAACAGCCATTCGAAGGAACTGATAACTTGGCATCAGGTCTGCGTCGGAAGCTTTCTTACTGTAAACTCCTATTTGTTGCAGGGATTAGTCATAAACATTCAGATTATTTAACTATAACATAAGTGCAAAAAATGATTTGGTGGAATACCTTCTGTGTGCTTACCTAAGGAAGGTTGTTTTTAAATGTATGTCCGATTCGGGTGACATACTATAACAAAATTTCTAATACTTTAAATGGGACAAAATCCATGAGTGATGCTATTACTCAGATTAGATACAGTTGTGAGCTTTATAAATTTACTACTAATATGGGTCCATTTATGACAATTGATCTTTCACATTGTGGTTATTCAAGAATATGAAGAAACAAACGTAATTAAAAATGGGATTCTTGGAAAGAAAAACTTTTGTACGATATACGGCTGTTGAACTGTGAGGCTATTTTTCCTTGTGTATCAAACCAAATCAGAAGTTCATCGTCTCTTGCCGACCAGAGTGGCCGTGCGGTTCTAGGCGCTACAGTCTGGAACCGAGCGACCGCTACCGTCGTAGGTTCGAATCCTGCCTCGGGCAAGGATGTTTGTGATGTCCTTAGGTCAGTTACGTTTAATTAGTTCTACGTTCTAGGCGACTGATGATCTCAGAAGTTAAGTCCCATAGTGCTCAGAGCCATTTGAACCTTTTGAACTTTTTTTCTTTTTGTCATCAGTCTACTGACTGGTTTGATGCGGCCCACCACGAATTCCTTTCCTGTGCTAACCTCTTCATCTCAGAGTAGCACTTGCAACCTACGTCCTCAATTATTTCCTTGACGTATTCCAATCTCTGTCTTCCTCTACAGTTTTTGCCCTCTACAGCTCCCTCTAGTACCATGGAAGTCATTCCCTCATTACTTAGCAGATGTCCTATCATCCTGTCCCTTCTCCTTATCAGTGTTTTCCACATATTCCTTTCCTCTCCGATTCTGCGTAGAACCTCCTCATTCCTTATCAGTCCACCTAATTTTCAACATTCGTCTATAGCACCACATCTCAAATGCTTCGATTCTCTTCTGTTCCGGTTTTCCCACAGTCCATGTTTCACTACCATACAATGCTGTACTCCTGACGTACATCCTCAGAAATTTCTTCCCCAAATTAAGGCCGGTATTTGATATTAGTAGACTTCTCTTGGCCAGAAATGCCTTTTTTGCCATAGCGAGTCTGCTTTTGATGTCCTCCTTGCTCCGTCCGTCTTTGGTTATTTTACTGCCTAGGTAGCACAATTCCTTAACTTCATTGACTTCGTGACCATCAATCCTCGCTGTTCTCATTTCTACTATTTCTCATTACCTTCGTCTTTCTCCGATTTACTCTCAAACCATACTGTGTACTCATTAGACTGTTCATTCCGTTCAGCAGATCATTTAATTCTTCTTCACTTTCACTCACGATAGCAATGTCATCAGCGAATCGCACCATTGATATCCTTTCACCTTGTATTTTAATTCCACTCCTGAACCTTTCTTTTATTTCCATCATTGCTTCCTCGATGTACCGATTGAAGAGTAGGGGCGAAAGGCTACGGCCTTGTCTTACACTCTTCTTAATAAGAGCACTTCGTTCTTGATCGTTCACTCTTATTATTCCCTCTTGGTTGTTGTACATATTGTATATGACCCGTCTCTCCCTATAGCTTACCCCTACTTTTTTCAGAATCTCGAACAGCTTGCACCATTTTATATTGTCGAACGCTTTTTCCAGGTCGACAAATCCTATGATAGTGTCTTGATTTTTCTTGAGCCTTGCTTCCATCATTAGCCGTAACTTCAGAATTGCCTCTCTCGTCCCTTTACTTTTCCTAAAGCCAAACTGATCGTCACCTAGCGCATTCTCAATTTTCTTTTCCATTCTTCTGTATATTATTCTTGTAAGCAGCTTCGATGCATGAGCTGTTAAGCTCTTGCCGTCTTCGGAATTGTGTGGATGATGCTTTTCCGAAAGTCAGATGGTATGTCGCCAGACTCATACATTCTACACACCAACGTGAATAGTCGTTTTGTTGCCACTTCGCTCAATGATTTTAGAAATTCTAATGGAATGTTATCTATCCATTCTGTCTTATTTGACCGTAAGTCCTCCAAAGCTCTTTTAAATTCCGATTCTAATACTGGATCCCCTACCTCTTCTGAATCGACTCCTGTTTCTTCTTCTATCACATCAGACAAATCTTCACCCTTATAGAGGCTTTCAATGTATTCTTTCCACCTATCTGCTCTCTCCTCTGCATTTAACAGTGGAATTCCCGTTGCACTCTTAATGTTACCACCGTTGCTTTTTTTAATGTCACCAAAGGTTGTTTTGACTTTCCTGTATGCTGGGTCTGTCCTCCCGACAATCATATCTTTTTCGATGTCTTCACATTTTTCCTGCAGCCATTTCGTCTTAGCTTCCCTGCACTTCCTATTTATTTCATTCCTCAGCGACTTGTATTTCTGTATTCCTGATTTTCCCGGAACATGTTTGTACTTCCTCCTTTCATCGATCAACTGAAGTATTTCTTCTGTTACCCACGGTTTCTTCGCAGCTACCTTCTTTGTACCTATGTTTTCCTTCCCAACTTCTGTGATGGCCCTTTTTAGAGATGTCCATTCCTCTTCAACTGTACTGCTTACTGCGCTATTCCTTATTGCTGTATCTATAGCGTTAGAGAACTTCAAACGTATCTCGTCATTCCTTAGTACTTCCGTATCCCACTTCTTTGCGTATTGATTCTTCCTGACTAATGTCTTGAACTTCAGTCTACTCTTCATCACTACTATATTGTGATCTGAGTCTATATCTGCTCCTGGGTACGCCTTACAATCCTGTATCTGATTTCGGAATCTCTGTCTGACCATGATGTAATCTAATTGAAATCTTCCCGTATCTACCGGCCTTTTCCAAGTATACCTCCTCCTCTTGTGATTCTTGAACAGGGTATTCGCTATTACTAGCTGAAACTTGTTACAGAACTCAATTAGTCTCTCTCCTCTCTCATTCCTCGTCCCAAGCCCATATTCTCCTGTAACCTTTTCTTCTACTCCTTCCCCTACAACTGCATTCCAGTCGCCCATGACTATTAGATTTTCGTCCCCCTTTACATACTGCATTACCCTTTCAATATCCTCATACACTTTCTGTATCTGTTCATCTTCAGCTTCCGACGTCGGCACGTATACCTGAACTATCGTTGTCGGTGTTGGTCTGCTGTCGATTCTAATTAGAACAACCCGGTCACTGAACTGTTCACAGTAACACACCCTCTGCCCTACCTTACTATTCGTAACGAATCCTACACCTGTTATACCATTTTCTGCTGCTGTTGATATTACCCGATACTCATATGACCATAAATCCTTGTCTTCCTTCCACTTCACTTCACTGACCCCTACTATATCTAGATTGAGCCTTTGCATTTCCCTTTTCAGATTTTCTAGTTTCCCTACCACGTTCAAGCTTCTGACATTCCACCCCCCTACTCGTAGAACGTTATCCTTTCGCTGATTATTCAGTCTTTTTCTCATGGTAACCTCCCCCTTGGCTGTCCCCTCCCGGAGATCCGAATGGGGGACTATTCCGGAATCTTTTGCCAATGGAGAGATCATCATGACACTTCTTCAATTACAGGCCACATGTCCTGTGGATACACGTTACGTGTCTTTAATGCAGTGGTTTCCATTGCCTTCTGCATCCTCATGTCGTTGATCATTGCTGATTCTTCCGCCTTTAGGGGCAATTTCCCACCCCTAGGACAAGAGATTGCCCTGAACCTCTATCCGCTCCTCCGCACTCTTTGACAAGGCCGTTGGCAGAATGAGGCTGACTTCTTATGCCGGAAGTCTTCGGCCGCCAATGCTGATTATTTATCAAAATTTAGGCAGTGGCGGGGATCGAAACCGGGACCGAAGACGTTTTGATTATGAATTAAAGACGCTACCCCTTTTTTTTTTTTAAAATCTCATTTTGTTCCTTATTGTTCGTTTCAATTGTTCGTGGCGGACGTCACCTGACGCCCGTTGAAGTTCGTTATTGATACACTCACTCAGTTTTTTTATTACAGAGGGCAGCGAACCCTCTGACCGAACACGCTGAGCTACCGTGCCGGCTGCCCTAGACCACGGGTCTTACGTACACTTTGGACAATAAGTGCAGCATAAAACGTGAAGTGCGTCTGTAATCAGTGTAATTGTAGCAGCAAGACAAAAATTTTAGTGCTATGTATTAGCACGTTGTTTCCGTAATAAGATACTGGATGTTTAGTTCTGATGAATTCATATAGTCGTAAAAGGTTAACTGAAAGGTATCTACCAAACGCGATCATGACATTTCTCAACAACGGAGTAACGAATAATATGAAATATGGTGCAAGGATTTTCTACATCACTACTGGAAGCTGCCTCACAGATTACACATTAAAGGATTGAGACCTACATGGTCTCAATACAAATATGGGAAAGGTAACGTTAACTGTATTTTGTAGATGTAAAGGCAATGACCCAGACTTTTCAATGGCTAACACAAAAATAGAATGTGATGCCCGAATTAAATACCACGCCACGTGTAACAGATAATTTTTTGCATGGAAAAGAGATTAAAAGCTACACTGAGAGCGTCAGATGTATCCCCGAAAGATAATCTCGTTGTTCTTTGATACTCTGACAATATCAAAACGTAGACAAATGTTGATGAAGTGTAATATCGTCGATATTGCTGTATGTCTCAGAGACTTGGACGCTGGAAGTTTCCACCCGAATATGTTACTGCCTTTACTAATTTGTCGACAAAGAGGAAAATTACGATCAAAAAAAATAAATAAAATGCTTATAACAGCTTATTTATAAATATAATAGCTGCCACGAATATCGCTCTCTCAAAAAGTTGCCAGGCTCTGTACTTTAGTCGTTATCCATCGGAACGCGCGTAGTGGAGCTGTGAAATAGCTTCTATACAATCGGTGAAACATTGCCACTTCTGAAACCGAAGGAAATGAAACAGATTTTTGTGTGGGAGGTAATGAGTACAATATTTTTATGTGGATTCACGTTTTGAGTCATCAGTCTTCTGACCGACTAATACTGTCTTGGGTCAACTTCTTCATCTCAGAATATCACTTGAACCCTAGTTCGTCAGTAATTTGTTGGATCTATTTCAAGCTCTGTCTTCTCTTACCGGTTTTACCTTCCACAAACACCTCTGGTACCGTGGAAGTTATTGCCTGTCTTAACACGTGTCCTACCATTCTGTCCCTTTTTCTTGTCAATATTTTCCATGTGTTCCTTTCTTCGCCGATTTTGCGAAGAACTTTCTCATCCCTCATCTTTGTCAGTCCACCACATATCAAACGCTTCAATTCTCCTTTTTGCCTGTGTTTCCAGTGTCCATGATTCACTACCTTGCAATGTTGTGCTCGTAAAAAACATACGTGGACAGAAATCGCGAGACGAATCGCCTCTTCGTTAGGCTGATCTGCAAAGCTTTAATGTGTGCTACATAGGATAACAGCAAAGGAGACGCAGTGCTACCAGCATATTGTCAACTCACGTGTGTCCCAAGCTGACCTTACGGAAATATACTGACATGTCGACTGGACCAACGTTAGGAAATGGTTCAAATGGCTGTGAGCGCTATGGGACTTAACATCTGTGGTCATCAGTCCCCTAGAACTTAGAACTACTTAAACCTAACTAACCTAAGGACATCACACACATCCATGCCCGACGCAGGATTCGAACCTGCGACCGTAGCGGCCGCGCAGTTCCAGTCTGAAGCGCCTAGAACCGCTCGGCCACACTGGCCGGCCAAAGCTAGGAGTGAACACTTCTACCATAGCACGTGAAAGGAAAATAGCCAACCACAAGTATCACAGGCGATAACAACAACTTTCTTCTCGATGCGCTTTTTGTTTTTTTTAATGACACGATGTAGACCTCGTAAACGAACTGTCAACTGCTTTGGAATTTTATTTTCCCTACGACTTTTTGTGCTCTTTACGACACACACATTCTTCTCTACATCTCTGTCATCGGAGATTCAGTGCACAAATACAACAATAAGACTCAGTTCGGACACATTACTCAGACATTTCTGACACGTTGAAATGAAATGGTGCTTACATTAAATGGAATTCCGTGAATTAGGTGGCGGGACACAGACTGTCGACAGTTGCTAGCGCTGCAAGTTTCTTTAACAGTCGTTCACACATGCCAAACATAAGATTACGTTCTCATATGCCAAACACAAAATTTCCTTCTAATATGCCTAACGTAAAATTTCGTTTCCATACTCCAAACATAAAGTTTTCCTGTACACCCTAATCGTCAAACGTTTAACTCAAATCAAAAACGCTAACCAGCTCAAAATAAGCTTGAATGAAGGTTAGGACACGTCTAAGACCCACAGCTTCCAGGGCAGCTACGACTGTTTAGTGTGGTGGGTCGCTGGTGGTGATACTGTATTTCTGCAATGATATTTTGTGTAATCTGATGCAAATGTTATCTCACTGTGTATGTCTTTGGAAACGAAATTCTTCAAATTCTGTGACACAGATTTATGTTTAGAGCGGGTCCGCAATGAGCAAAACATAAGTTTTCTTTTCCTTTTTATTCCCCAGACATGTTTCGCTGAAGTTTAAGCATATCGGTGGATTTTTAACACGTTACATAATACAGTAAAAATACTTTTTACTGCTTGTACACGCTGTGCACACTGTTTTGAAAACAGTATTTACATATTTGGAAAACTGACCAAATTTGTATGTGGACATTGTTACTACATGACGTGAGCTTCCTGGATTTTATGTTATTCAATGCAGTTACTTTGTTTCAGTTTTTCATCTGCAACCACATAGAACTTAATGTAGAACAGTACCATTAGTATGTGTGTATGTGTGTGTGTGTGTGTGTGTGTGTGTGTGTGTGTGTGTGTGTGTGTATAGGTGCATCAGTGTGTTTCATCTGTCTAATTATTCAAACTTCTTTTCTTTTCTTTTTTTTCTGTGTCTTAGAATTTTTATCACTTCAGTCCGATAAATTACCGATGAAACCTCGCCCTGTCAAATTTGAATCCAATCTGAACACCATTCTGCAAGTGAATGTGTTCCCATATGTCCAGTGAAATTGCACCAGAGATGAAATGCGCTAATCTTAGCACATTAGTAAAAGCGTTCACTTTGAGTTGTCCGTCGTGATTTTAAGTAGCAACGCCTGTGCCATTGCGGCGCTGTGCGTGGAGAGTGAACGGGTTGTAAATTAGTTGCACTTATGAAAACATATTCGTAATCAAGTGATTTGCTCAAGAAACAAAGATTGTTTAACCCGTCATCCTTCACACATCCCCAGAACCTGCATAGACATAAATCTTTAAACATGAAAACTGTGGTTCACAAAATTGCAAGAAAAACGCCGGATACATTCCTGAACCTTAATACCGTACTGGAAACTGTCGCTAACAGTTCCTATCAATTTTTGTAACTGTTCAAAACTCACCCACAATCTAACGCAGTTTTCTCAGTCACAAACTTGTTAAGATGGCTTTCAACAAGAGTTTATCATCGCGGGTGCGTTCTGTATGTATCGGCTCCACAGAAAGCCGAGACTGCCGTCGTCTTAAGTCATTACAGTTCTCTCTCTCTCTTAATATTCAAGTTACAAGAAATGTCTGTGTGACCCTGCGGCCAAAGTTCGCAATAAATAAGGTACAAGAAATAATATTTCTCGATTTTCCAGAGAGCGCAACGCTCTTTTGCAATGGTCTGTAGTATGTTATCGTTGGTTGCGTGCTGTCCTGCAGCGTACCTTTACGTAATGTTAAATGTTCTCACATTTCCAAGAAAATTCATAGTTTCAGAATCAAATATAAAATTAAAAATGTTGGAAAAAGAGCTCACAGAAAAGTGGATAGCTTAGTAAAGTGTAGATTTCATTGTGCTTGTCATCTCCGCTAGATTTAATACATACGTTTGATGTAGTAACCAAAATATTAATGTAATTGTAAGACAAATGTACTTAGCTGTAACTGATGGAAATTTCCTTTATAGATAGCTAATTAATGTAATAACCTACTGGTCGTCTTGGATCAATGTTGGAACAGTACTTCTGACTGTACCCAAAGAAGAATAAACCTTCAAGTTACAGTGTGCATTGATTGTCAGTTTTAGTAATAGTGAGTCTAATTTATACACGTATTAGGGATACAGATTTTGTAATTTCTAAAATGAGAGTGGCATTCTTAAGCCCGCTCCTTTCATATTATTGACATAGTCTCAACTGCAAATGTTGACAATGAATTGTCAACCATTGTAGCAATACCTAATTGAACCAAAATCGGTATTTTATAGAAACAGTCAATGAGAATCATACGATAGCGTGTTAGAGTCCATACTAACTCATATAATTTGTATAAAGCAAAACTCAGATCACAGATTTATGTTAGAAATGTAATGTGTAAAGTCATCGAAAACATATTTCAGATGCACCTTGTAAACATTAGAAGTGAAACACATGGGGAGTTGAAACTTGACAGTCGGGCGCCAATATAAAATGACTTTTTTCATAATAAAATAATATGAATATTTATATATGTGTTTGGAGAGAGAGAGATTGATTTTTGATTGAGATTTTTACTTTCAGTCGTAACTGGTACCTGAATTTCGGTTGCTGCCTCCTCGAACGATCAAGTTTAAAATAAGAATCTGTTAATAGATTGGCCGTATTGCGGATAGCTTTTAGCCCAAGTTTTCGTAGCTTTTCATACCTAGGGGACCACTGTTGTAAGTAAATAAGATCAAACAGCAATCTGCTTTTCGTGAGAAAAGGAGATTGCTTGGCACACAAACTTCCTTCAAACTACACGTCCAGCTACATCAAAATTGGTCAGTGGAGTTCAGCACCATACTATTGTACAAGAACATAATCCAATTACTGTAATTAAGAAATTATGAGAGGTTGTTACGTATTGAATGAAAACTATGGAGAATGCACTTCTTTTCCTGTATTTTAGTGAACTTTGAACACTTACAATTCTTTCGATTGATAGACGGCGACGACAATGAAGTTCACCTCCTTTTCCAAAAACAAGATATTTCTATTCTTCACTTCCAGAAAATTTGTATGCATAAATGGCTTCAAATGGCTCTGAGCACTATGGGACTTAACATCTATGGTCATCAGTCCCCTAGAACTTAGAACTACTTAAACCTAACTAACATAAGGACATCACACAACACCCAGTCATCACAAGGCAGAGAAAATCCCTGACTATGCATAAATGTTTGGCAACTCTTACACATACTTGGCTCAGTTTTATCACTACATAGCAATTTTCATTACATGTAACAATACGTTCTGAGCGACGGCCTAACAACACGTCCTCTTTCCATAAGATACATATTAACAGGTCTCCTTTTTTTTAATAATTCAATTGTCTTTTTTTTTAGAGTTCATACTCAAAGATTCACAACTACTATCGTTGCGGAGATTGCGTGCTGAAGAGTTTCTTGCTGTCCAGCTGCGCTTCACTTCACTTCAAGTACTTCTTGTATCACATTTACATTTACGGTATTTACATACATTACTGAGCTTCTCAGAATAAAATCAGGCACAAATTAGTTAAAAAAAAGGGCAGTGAGGCGCACATAACATTAGAGCCTGTCCTGTTCATACCTTGTATATCTACAGGGTATTTTACGATTCATGTTACACAGTTAGAGGGGTTGTAGAGGGGACATAGTAGCTCAAATTCTACACAGGAACTCGTGTCCGTGAACGCCATACAACGACGCCACAGAGCGTCCAAGTCACAGGCGCCGGCTCCTGTAAATGTGTGTGTATCGTACTCAGGGTGATTCCGTGATGTTGTTACAAACTTCCAGTGATGATGAAAAAGGGTAAATGTATCAACTTGAGGTAAAGGTCTCTACCGGGAACGAATGGAAAGTTATGGGCGAAAACGGTTCTGATACCTCTACATGTACCGGTACTGTCGCTGCTAGATTTTAGTGTAAAAAATTTTCAGAGGTGATAGTATGGACGAAAACAAAAAAGCAAAAGAAATGTATGGTAAACGTGGGCTCTAAACTGCATACCTTGAGTATAATGAGCTCTTGTTCAATAGAAGAGATGTGCTTCACACTAGCGAAGATAAAAAAGTGCTCATAGCTCCTCAGGTATGCAGTTTAATCAAGCTTGAAATTTTGTAACATCGTCGTGGAGTCACCCTGTAGATACATGCGTTTACAGGTGCCGGCACCTCCATACATCAAAAAAAGATTTGCTTCACCTCGGTTCCCAGAGTCCCGGAACCTGTACGGAAAATTGGAATAGAGATCAACAAAAACATCATTTCCGCCCTTTTTATTCCTCATGAAAACCACACATTGCATGTTGTACCACCATACAGCGAGACATTCAGAGGTGGTGGTCCAGACTGTTGTACACAGCGGTACCTCTAATACCCAGTAGCACCTCCTCTTGCATGATGCATGCCTGTATTCGTCGTGGCATACTATCCACAAGTTCATCAAGGCACTGTTGGTCCAGATTGTCCCACTACTCAACGGCGATTCGCGGACATCCTTCAGAGTGGTTGGTGGGTCACGTCGTCCATAAAAAGCCCTTCACAATCCATCCCAGGCCTGTTCGATAGCGTTTATTCTGGAGAATATGCTGGCCACTCTAGTCGAGCGATGTCGTTATCCCGAAGGAAGTCATTCACAAGATGTGCACGACGGGGGCTCGAATTGTCGTCCATGAAGACGAATGCCTCGCCAACATGCTGTCGATATGGTTGCACTATCGGTCGGAGTACAGCCTTCCATGACCACCAGCGGCGTACGTCGGCCCCACATAATGCCACCTCAATACAGCATGGAACCTCCACCTTGTGCACTCGCTGGACAGTGTGTCTAAGGCGTTCAGCCTCACCGGGTTGCCTCCAAACACGTCTCCAACAATTGTCTGGTTGAAGGCATATGCGACACTCATTGGTGAAGAGAACGTGATGCCAATCCTGAGAGGACCATTCGGCATGTCGTTGAGCCCCCCAGCTGTACCGCACTGCATGGTGTCGTGGTTGCAAGGATGGACCTCGCTATGGATGTCGGGAGTGAAGTTGCTCATCATGCAGACTATTGTGCACAGTTTGAATGGTAACACGACGTCCTATGGCTCTACGAAAAGCATTATTCAACATGGTGGCGTTGCTGTAAGGGTTCCTCCGAGTCATAATCCGTAGGTAGCGGTCATCCGCTGCAGTAGTAGCCCTTGGGCAGCCTGAGCGAGGCATGTCATCGATAGTTCCTGTCTCTCTGTATCTCCTCCACGTCCCAACAACATCGCTTTGGTTCACTCCGAGACGTCTAGACACTTCCCTTGTTCAGAGCCCTTCCTGGTACAAAGTAACAACGCGGACGCGATCGGACCGCGCTATTGGCCGTCTAGTCATGGTTGAACTACAGAAAACACGAGCCGTGTGCCTCCTTCCTGGTGGAATGACTGGAACTGATCAGCTGGCGGACCCCCTCCGTCTAAAAGGCGCTGCTCATGCATGGTTGTTTACATCTTTTGGCGCGTTTAGTGACATCTCTGAACAACCAAAGGAACTGTGTCTGTGATACAATATCCACAGTCAACGTCTATCTTCAGGAGTTCTGGGTACCGGGGTGGCGCAAAACTTATTTTGATGTGTGTATAACTTCGACGCTTTGTAGTGTCGTTGGATGACGTTTTCGGAAATGGGTTCCTATGTAAAACTTGATCAACTAAGTACCCTCTATAACCTCTAGAAGCGTGTAACATGAATTGTGAAACACCCAGCATGTGCTTCTCAGGATACTTTCATCACAGAGAAACACGGATGTATATTTTTAATAATACTGAAGGATAGCAAACATTATGGCGAAACTAATGCGGTATTCCGTGTTGTTCCGTACCCCCGAAAAAATCTATATCATAACGAAAGAAGCATGTGCAACAGCGAACTGTGCAGGAACCAAAGAATATCGCAAAGACGTGATGAGTTTCTTTTATTTCTTATTTTTTAGTAATGACAAAATTAAATTTTGTGTATAAGCAAGAAACAGAGTTCTCATTCGTGCGCCATCTGCCTCTGTCATAGTCTTATTGGAACCGACTTTATTCTAGCCGGACATCATCGGCTGTAACATTTTTCTTCCCAAAAACTGTGAAGCAGAGCGTTCTTCACTTGGCACAGCCAGTGAGTTAAACTATTTGCCTCACGTTAGAGTCGGAATGAGATCTTTGTCATGTTAGACTAGAGCAAGACCTACAGAGCAGATAGCATTTCCCTACAGCTATTAGGGAAATTACTGTGAAACTAATTCAGGCTTTCCAGATGGGGATTTGAAGCACCGTATAGGGAACAAAAAGTAGGGCACAGGAATACTGAATGTATGTATAAGGGTCGTTCAAAAAGCAACGTGCCGGAGGCATAATTACAGGAAACACTACCTGTATGTTATAAAAATTGACCCTGGTTGTTGAGACACTTGTCCCACCGTAACACAAGACGGTGAATAGCTGTCTCACAAAATTCCTGGGGCTGCGATGTTAACCAGTTCCGCACATACAGCTGGACGTCGTCGTCCGAAGCGAATCGTTTGCCCATCAGAGCCTTTTTAAGGGGGACCAAAAATGGCGTAATCACTGGGAGAGAGGTCCGGACTGTATGGCGGGTGGCCGAGAACCTCCTATTTGAATTTCTGCTGGAGTGCCGCGACTGTGTTGGCCGTATGAGGCTTTGCATCGTCGTGGAGCAGAATGACCCCACGGGTGAGATTGTCTGGTCGTTCTGATTTGATCGCTCGGCGAAGGGTAGTCAAGGTTTGCGAGTAATGCTGGGCATTCACTGTTGTCCCGTGCTGCAGGAAGTAAATCAGAAGGGGGACATCTTGGTCAAAGAAGAACATCAGCATAGCTACCGTCCGTTAACACAGTATAGATCAGCTACTCACCTTGAAATATCCCAGGACAGCAGCAACACGCCATTTGTGCTTCTCCAATTTGCTCACATCTGCGTGACGTACATCTCGCTGTCACTCTAGAGCTGACGAACAGTTCCAATACGGAGCCACAGAGAACGAGGACCACTGTGGGAACGACAAATGTGATATGTCACTCCAGAGAATCAACATCCTGATCCACCACAACTGTCAACCAGAGTGTCAACACTGCACTGCATTAATGTCATGTGGCGTCATCACACAGTGATAGTCTTCGGTCCTGACCATGGTGCTGCTGCCGTGACGGAAGGATATCTGATGACGCTCACTGCCGCCCACTGCCGTTCCGTACCCATAGGTGCGTCTGTAGGGTGGCCCTTACCATTGTCCGCATGCTCCATAGTCTTCGTATGTCCACTGACTCCTGTTAACTTCGACAGCAATGATTAAATAAGAAGTTTGTAGTATTCTCTGTTAGTGCTCATATTTGATGCTTTTGTCTGGTTCTGAATCGTCAGACCATGTGCCTTCCATTTCACGCCATGCCATAATACTAACCTTGTGTTCCACAAAAAAGTGATGATGTGTCTTGTAAGCATTACACACAATTCGTCTTCATTTCATGTTGTTGTTTTTTTCATTTTTTTCTGTTACTGTTCTGTATGTGACTTAGCATATAAGGTCTCATTTGACACAAAATTATTTTCTTGCCATACATGCGTCCAAATAAAATGTTTATACAAACAGTTCACTAATGATACTGTGCCTGTTTCCTTGTTAACCTCACAGAATACACAAGAGCTAGTTTCCTTTTTTGTCATGGTTATGTCACAATTTAAAGTATTGCTTACCAAAATTTGTCAGAGTAAGCCATCACACAAGTGATACATATTCATATCTGTTTTATAGTAACTGCAAATTTTTGGCACTGTGTACACAATTCAAATTTTATCATTTTTGCTGTTTACACTTTGAATGATCATACAACTTACATTTTTTATTAATTATCTTAGTTGCACTTTCTATTTCATGCCATTGACGCAACAAAGAAAACTTACTGGCTATATTTTTGATTATTGATACAATATACGTACACACACAGTAACACATATTGCGGTGATTATAGTGTACCTGTCTGTTCACTCTTGATACATCACACACCGTAGTTACATATGTGTTATTGTTCATTCCCAGATGCTCGTTTTTACTTTGTAAGTAGGCTGTTTATGTTTTCTTATGGGCAACGTTACGTAGCGCTCTGTATGAAAATCACTGGCTGTGCTGTGTGCAGTCTGTGGCTAGTTTGCATTGTTGTCTGCCATTGCAGTGTTGGGCAGCTGGATGTGAACAGCGCGTAGCGTTGCGCAGTTGGAGGTGAGCCGCCAGCAGTGGCCGATGTGGGGAGAGAGATGGCGGAGTTTTGAAATTTGTAAGACTTGATGTCATGAACTGCTATATATATTATGACTATTAAGGTAAATACATTATTTGTTCTCTATTAAAATCTTTTATTTGCTAACTATGCCTATCAGTAGTTAGTGCCTTCCGTAGTTTGAATCTTTTATTTCGCTGGCAGTAGTGGCGCTCGCTGTATTGCAGTAGTTTGAGTAACGAAGATTTTTGTGAGGTAAGTGATTTGTGAAAGGTATAGGATAATGTTAGTCAGGGCCATTCTTTTGTAGGGATTATTGAAAGTCAGATTGCGTTGCGCTTAAAAATATTGTGTGTCAGTTTAAGCACAGTCATAATTAATTTTTCTAAGGGGACGTTTCAACTTTACTATTAGAAAATGTGACATATTTTATACCCATAAATTTGTTTCATGTCTCTTGTATGTATGAGTGTCAGAAAGAGTATTTCAATCACTATCTTCCAAGAGTGAGTGGAAACTTAACGGATCTTCTGTCATTTTAACGAATATATTCAGTCTCTGCTTTTTATTCGGGAAAACGGTATGTGTGGTGGAGGTTCACAAATTTAATTTTCTGAGTAACCACCGTAATTGCACACTTCTTACTAAGAGGTGCAAATGTGGTTGTGCTGGGCCACAGCAACATCCAGCATGGCCTTCAGCCTGTTGTCTAACTGGAAAGTGGCTGTGGGTGTCCCCGAGAATGTTTCTGTGTTGCATGAAGATGTTTTAGATATACACTCCTGGAAATTGAAATAAGAACACCGTGAATTCATTGTCCCAGGAAGGGGAAACTTTATTGACACATTCCTGGGGTCAGATACATCACATGATCACACTGACAGAACCACAGGCACATAGACACAGGCAACAGAGCATGCACAATGTCGGCACTAGTACAGTGTATATCCACCTTTCGCAGCAATGCAGGCTGCTATTCTCCCATGGAGACGATCGTAGAGATGCTGGATGTAGTCCTGTGGAACGGCTTGCCATGCCATTTCCACCTGGCGCCTCAGTTGGACCAGCGTTCGTGCTGGACGTGCAGACCGCGTGAGACGACGCTTCATCCAGTCCCAAACATGCTCAATGGGGGACAGATCCGGAGATCTTGCTGGCCAGGGTAGTTGACTTACACCTTCTAGAGCACGTTGGGTGGCACGGGATACATGCGGACGTGCATTGTCCTGTTGGAACAGCAAGTTCCCTTGCCGGTCTAGGAATGGTAGAACGATGGGTTCGATGACGGTTTGGATGTACCGTGCACTATTCAGTGTCCCCTCGACGATCACCAGTGGTGTACGGCCAGTGTAGGAGATCGCTCCCCACACCATGATGCCGGGTGTTGGCCCTGTGTGCCTCGGTCGTATGCAGTCCTGATTGTGGCGCTCACCTGCACGGCGCCAAACACGCATACGACCATCATTGGCACCAAGGCAGAAGCGACTCTCATCGCTGAAGACGACACGTCTCCATTCGTCCCTCCATTCACGCCTGTCGCGACACCACTGGAGGCGGGCTGCACGATGTTGGGGCGTGAGCGGAAGACGGCCTAACGGTGTGCGGGACCGTAGCCCAGCTTCATGGAGACGGTTGCGAATGGTCCTCGCCGATACCCCAGGAGCAACAGTGTCCCTAATTTGCTGGGAAGTGGCGGTGCGGTCCCCTACGGCACTGCGTAGGATCCTACGGTCTTGGCGTGCATCCGTGCGTCGCTGCGGTCCGGTCCCAGGTCGACGGGCACGTGCACCTTCCGCCGACCACTGGCGACAACATCGATGTACTGTGGAGACCTCACGCCCCACGTGTTGAGCAATTCGGCGGTACGTCCACCCGGCCTCCCGCATGCCCACTATACGCCCTCGCTCAAAGTCCGTCAACTGCACATACGGTTCACGTCCACGCTGTCGCGGCATGCTACCAGTGTTAAAGACTGCGATGGAGCTCCGTATGCCACGGCAAACTGGCTGACACTGACGGCGGCGGTGCACAAATGCTGCGCAGCTAGCGCCATTCGACGGCCAACACCGCGGTTCCTGGTGTGTCCGCTGTGCCGTGCGTGTGATCATTGCTTGTACAGCCCTCTCGCAGTGTCCGGAGCAAGTATGGTGGGTCTGACACACCGGTGTCAATGTGTTCTTTTTTCCATTTCCAGGAGTGTATTTTGGATGAGCATTTGGCAACGTAGGAACTATTTTTGTGACTATGAAAATCTATGATATCATATGTACGTTACATGCTTTCCAGATTTTTCCATGCTCATGCCTCTCTACCTCAGTTCACTATGAACTATTGTGAGTGGGAGGGAGTGGGGGGCGATGAAAGATGTCAAGCCCTTATGGCATGCCACCGTTTCACTTTCGTTGTGTGTTTGATGTTTATATACTGATAGTGTGCTAGTTAATGTTATGCAGTTATAATGATTGGGTACTGAGAGCCTCGACAACTTGCACTGGTTGCGTAGGTGGCTGATCATTACTTCATTTCTCTGTATTTGTTTTTTTTTTTTTTTTGGGTCTGTCTGGGTCTTTGCGCAGAGAAAGAATATAACAAAGGGGCGAATTCTTACGAGTAGCTGGCCAGATGGGAAGCAAAGGTCTGACTTTGAGCGACATAACAGTCGGCATGCCGGGAGGTCGATGCACTAACAGCTCTGTCCCACTGCTAATGACGGGCCGGCATTTGGACAACTTGGTGTATTCTTTGGAGACCAGGTTCTTGAGCAGACTTGAGCCAGACTCCGTTGTCCGAGACTGAGGCCCAGCGACCTGATCGCCAGCTTCCAGATTTACTCAACGCCCACCTTGAGATTTGCACACCACGCCATCTGTGTACGCTAATATACTGGCATCTCCACCATATGGGGAACTTTATCGAGTTGCTCTTACGCCCTCAGTAGCGTATTCATCCTCTTAGTGGCAGCAGCAGCAGATCCTTCTTTGCGAGCGCCACCATAGCTGTATCTTCTGGAACGCATTCATTGTCTCGAGAAATATGATTTTTTTTTTCGTTTCTTTCTCTTCCCTGGTTTTCGAGGGCATGGTAACTACCTTTGTCGGTCGTAGGTTTTAAGAAGTTTTATTTTTATCGCTTCTATTGCCGTTTCCTTGCAAGAAATGCATAGATCATTTCGTACTTTTAAAGTTTTACATTATTTCGTTAGGTTGTTGTTTTAAGTTTTACATGCTTTAAAAGTCCGGCGAATATCCTCTCCTCATTGGTGTCAGGTGTGCGTGTCTGAATTTGGATTTCCTGTCGGTCTTCTACCAGTGCTCGACATATAGCCAACTGAACTGGTGTTCAGCCGGCCGGTGTGGCCGAGCGGTTCTAGGTGCTTCAGTCTGGAACCGCGCGACCTCTACGGTCGCAGGTTCGCATCCTGCCCCGGGCATGGATGTGTGTGATGTCCTTGGGTTACATAGGTTTAAGTAGTTCAAAGTTCTAGGGGACTGATGACCTCAGATGTTAAGTCCCATAGTGCTCAGAGCCATTTGAACCATTTGAACTGGTGTTCAGTTCGCTCCGCCTCCTCAGGTATGCATAGGTCCACGGTTTCACCGTTGATAACTGATTCGTTTACGGTGATGAGTTCGACGGACTGGACTTGTCGGTCGCATGTCTCGGCAGTTCACGACTTTTCCTTCTCTGTCGATCTTCGTCGTTTGTACGGCGCGATTTGTCACCATCTTCTTCTTAGATTTTCGCGATGCTTCTGGATGACTGTTGGAGTCGTTCTGTTGGTTCGTCTGCGCTGTTCGATCCTGTCGCATGGGGCCTTCTGCCTGTGACGCCAAATCGATCGCACGTGAGCCTCGGTCTGCGTTGATTCCGTCGTCGAGGCGTGCGTACGCAAGTTAGTTTGCACCGATCGCGTCCCCATCCTTCGTTGGTGCCGATGGTGGGTTTCCCTAAGGAGGAGGCAGGCTGCTTCCACATTCCAGCATGCAGGGCCATGCGGAGGCGAGCCTCCAGTTCCTCTACGACCTCATCGATGCCGACGCGCTGGTCGTCGTGCGTGTGTGTTGTTGCTGGATTGTTTATCGCCACGGTGGCGTCTTGCTATACTCGGCGTGCCAGTGTCATCCACCCCTCCCTCGTCCCCTCTCTCTGCTGGAGTTAAACGGACTTCCGCGTGAGTGGTTTTTGTTGTGAGTTCCTGTTTGCCTCTGGTGGCGATGTCGCGACCTTGCCGTGTTTTCGACGCCGTCATCGGCCCTTCTAGCCGCTCTCAATATTTGCTGGGTCCACTTGGGTTTTCTTCTTACTGTGCATCGTCTCTCCAGCTTGGCTACTACCGCTGAGGATTTTGTAGCCTCACCAGCTAGCTACATGTGGACCACTGCGGTGAGAACACGTCGATTTGTCTTCTGGAATGAGCAAACAGGCGCTGCTGTCATGGTACCCAGCGCACGTGACGCATGTCCCACTCTTCCGGCAATACCTGAGCACGTGGCCGACCTCCTGACACTTGAAGCGCTGTGGCTTTGTGTCCAGCTCCGGTGGGAGGAGCGCCACCGTCACGTAAAAGCCCACGAGTTTGTTCAACTCAAAGAGTTGCTCTGCAGTCGGCTCTGCTTTGGCCGAGGTCGTGTCCACGGCCAGCATTCACATCTCCAAAACTGGCTTCTCGCAGTTCTTCCCGGACTGTGTCGGTATTACACAGCCACGACAGTCCGCTAAGGAGCGCCGTCTTCTTCTTGTCTTTCCTCTGCGTCTTCTCGGGCGGAGCGACGATATACTCCTGGAGAAATGGTCTGGGAACCTTCCAGTCGTACTCCCATGCCAGTTCCACTTCCAGCAGTGACCCGTTGTCCAGGTGCTTGACCTAGAAGCCGTACACCAAAACTTTGTCTAGGTTCGCAGCGAAATTCGTCCAATCGTCACCTTCATAAGGGACGTAGAATAGAGGAGCTGGATGTACCAAGGCGACGATGATCTGCTGAATGATCACAGGATCATTCGCCTGCTCGAGCCCTCCGTCTTCAGTGTGGACGTAGCACGCATCACGCAGGATCGTCTTTGCAGTGACTGTCGGCCTCTCCGTCGAAACACACAGTGCCTTCCGAGTTTTGCAGACTCAGTAGGCTGCGCCATTGAAGTGTTTTTTTTTTTTTTTGTTTTTTTTTTTTTTTATTTTGTTTTAGGGCGAACAACTTCAATGGTCATTAGCGCCCAGACTACGTTAAGAATGCACCGCGAGGTACAAGTTTAAAACAACAACTAAAAGGAAAAACACGATAAAAGACAGACTGACAGGCAGAGGATTAAAAAACAGCATAATCAAATGTCCTTAGAGAAGTGTGTCAAGTAGATAAAACGAAGAACGCGAGCAGCTGCTCGTGGGTCATCCGCTAAAATGGCATCTAGAGTACATGGCAGGCCAAGATCAAGACGCAGTGTGTTAAAATCCGGACAGGACGTTAAAATGTGGCGGACCGTCAGCAATTGCCCACATGGGCAGAACGGCGCCGGCGCAGCCGTCAGCAGATGGCGATGGCTGAACCGGCAGTGTCCAATTCGTAACCGGGCCGAAACGACCTCCTCCCGCCGAGAAGGGTGGGAGGAGGACGTCCAAGCCTCGGGAAGAGGTTTCAAGGCCCGAAGCTTGTTGTCCGTAAGTGCGGCCCAATCGGCATGCCACAGCGATAAAATGCGCCGACAAATTACCCTGCTACAATCAGATGAAGGCACACAACAAGAAGCTGTCCGAGGCTGGAGGACCGCAGCCTCGGCCGCGGCATCTGCAGCTTCGTTCCCAGGGATGCCGACATGGCCAGGAACCCACATAAAGCTAAGCGGAGAACCGACGTCCACCAGCTGCTGAAGAGAGCGTTGGATCCGGTGCACGAAAGTGTGTTTGCCACTGTAGTCAAATGGCTCTGAGCACTATGGGACTTAACAGCTGTGGTCATCAGTCCCCTAGAACTTAGAACTACTTAAACCTAACTAACCTAAGGACATCACACACATCTGTGCCCGAGGCAGGATTCGAACCTGCGACCGTAGCAGTCGCGCGGTTCCGGACTGAGCGCCTAGAACCGCTAGACCACCGCGGCCGGCGCCACTGTAGTCCTCTCCTTCTTTCTGTTTCGCTTGCCTATGGTGTTTCCCGCAAAGCGGACAAGACAATTTGTCCAGCCGCTGCGAGAAAAGCAACACGACAACCTTGATGGCGTACACGCTACACCAGGCACTTCTTCTGCTCTGACTATCCTTGCTGTAGCTCGCGCTCCACGCAACGATGAGCCCAGGAGGAACAGAGAGAAGTAGTAATAAATCACTCAGATAGTGTTACTGTTCACAACAGGTGACATAGTATAACGTAGTGAGACAGTAAGCCTTTAGTTGAACATTGCCATCTTAAGATTCTACTGATTTTAAATTATTGTTAGCTGCTCATTCAGTTTGTGTCTTTATATACCTATGGTTGAACACCAGATCATATCAGAATTTCTAGTTAAATAAATCTACTTGTCATACTGTAATCCTCTGTTATTTCAAGACCAATCTTATCTAACGCACTAAAAAATTTCTTTATCAAATTTTGGATAATATTTATTGATTGTATATTAAGTTATTACAAGGTCCTAACTCGAGACCCGCTGCCAGGGCAGATTCAGCTTGATTACCGCAATGTTACATACAGTCAGTTCCACACCCAAGTGTACGCCATAATATTAAATGTAACGTCTGCAGCGACATCTCTGGCAGTGGTCTCGAATTTGTACTCAGTGAGCTTTTGCACAGTGTATAGATAAACAACGTTGGAGTTGAATGTTTTGTTTCTTCGGTTACAGTTATTTACAGCCAATTTAAACGCTGAAGAAATGTGCAATATTTATTAAAATTGCCTTATTAGGTCCGTTAAGAAGCTATTTGGTTCGAACGAGGCAAACTGGGTGCTTCAAGAGGATAACATCGCAGCTGTCTCTGTACAGCGTGGAAACGATGCAGTGGGGCGTCCACGATGGATAGGCCTGCAATGTCTCCGGATCCAAATCCGATCGAAAATGTTTGGTCGTACATTAAGATGAAGCTTAAAGGAAAGCCAATATATAATTTGAAGCAGCTGACAGGATGATATAGAGATCATAACTAGATAACATTCAGAAAATCTCCTGAAAAGCATGCCAAAAAGGTGCCGAGCTATAATCGATAATGGTGGCGATTGGATTAACTATTAGGTAACTGTGCAATTAGTAATAACATGTATTTTCATGTTAACATATGTTTATAATAGCGTGTTTTATTTCATACAGATAGCGTCGTACACTTTCTTGTGGAACTGACTGTAATCCGTTGCCTACATATCAAACCAGGGTTTCTTGATCGTGGTGCTGCGTTAAGGAGGAACTCCGGTACAGAATTTAAAAGCAGACAGTGCAACACTGTTGCACTATTGGGCATTTTGCAAGGTGCCAGCTGTTGGAAGCCTCATTGAATCCCTTGGGTTGTCTGGTGTCTCCACCAGCAGGATTGCGCTGGCATCCAAGTGCTCTAAGACACTTAATTTCCCACAGTTGGATGTGCTAAGGGAACCAGACAGTGAAAATCCTCCATAATAGCGAACTTTGTCTTAGCGTTAAGTTATGCCCCAGTCCTTCCTGTACAAGAATACGTATGGTTTTTGTATGGTGTGTATTGATAGGGAAGAGGGAGAGCATTTTATAAACACCAAAACACCCTCTTTTGTCAGTTCAGCTGCGTTTACCCCGCCGGAAGCAGACAAGTTGGTCACGTCGGTGTTAAGCAAGTGTAGGTAACACCTGAACATCACTCCAGCGTTCTGTTTACGTTTTATTCGTCAAAATGATTTGAATGGGACGCTTAATTTCAACAAATAATTTCATTTTATCCGTATAGATTGTAAGTTGGAGCAGAGTGATATGGAGAAATACTGAGTAGTATTTGAAGATGGTGAGTATGTCACTTGTCGAAACGTCGCAGTTTGAAACCAGAAGATGACGAGTATGTAATCGTCGAAACGTCGCAGTTTGAATGACACCGCCACCCGGCAGGAAGCATGAGAACTCTTCACCAAATACTGACAATTTAGAAGAAATGAGAAAATACGTGTGGGCCATCTTATTTGACAGGCTTGCTACAGGCCATAACCCCTGTCATTCTCTCTGTGCAGAGAGCTAGTGTAACTGATGATGTACATAGACACAACCATCTCCTACCAATGTCAATATGAGATGTTGTAAAACCTATCAATAGAGACTGTGATATCTACACTCCTGGAAATTGAAATAAGAACACCGTGAATTCATTGTCCCAGGAAGGGGAAACTTTATTGACACATTCCTGGGGTCAGATACATCACATGATCACACTGACAGAACCACAGGCACATAGACACAGGCAACAGAGCATGCACAATGTCGGCACTAGTACAGTGTATATCCAACTTTCGCAGCAATGCAGGCTGCTATTCTCCCATGGAGACGATCGTAGAGATGCTGGATGTAGTCCTGTGGAACGGCTTGCCATGCCATTTCCACCTGGCGCCTCAGTTGGACCAGCGTTCGTGCTGGACGTGCAGACCGCGTGAGACGACGCTTCATTCAGTCCCAAACATGCTCAATGGGGGACAGATCCGGAGATCTTGCTGGCCAGGGTAGTTGACTTACACCTTCTAGAGCACGTTGGGTGGCACGGGATACATGCGGACGTGCATTGTCCTGTTGGAACAGCAAGTTCCCTTGCCGGTCTAGGAATGGTAGAACGATGGGTTCGATGACGGTTTGGATGTACCGTGCACTATTCAGTGTCCCCTCGACGATCACCAGTGGTGTACGGCCAGTGTAGGAGATCGCTCCCCACACCATGATGCCGGGTGTTGGCCCTGTGTGCCTCGGTCGTATGCAGTCCTGATTGTGGCGCTCACCTGCACGGCGCCAAACACGCATACGACCATCATTGGCACCAAGGCAGAAGCGACTCTCATCGCTGAAGACGACACGTCTCCATTCGTCCCTCCATTCACGCCTGTCGCGACACCACTGGAGGCGGGCTGCACGATGTTGGGGCGTGAGCGGAAGACGGCCTAACGGTGTGCGGGACCGTAGCCCAGCTTCATGGAGACGGTTGCGAATGGTCCTCGCCGATACCCCAGGAGCAACAGTGTCCCTAATTTGCTGGGAAGTGGCGGTGCGGTCCCCTACGGCACTGCGTAGGATCCTACGGTCTTGGCGTGCATCCGTGCGTCGCTGCGGTCCGGTCCCAGGTCGACGGGCACGTGCACCTTCCGCCGACCACTGGCGACAACATCGATGTACTGTGGAGACCTCACGCCCCACGTGTTGAGCAATTCGGCGGTACGTCCACCCGGCCTCCCGCATGCCCACTATACGCCCTCGTTCAAAGTCCGTCAACTGCACATACGGTTCACGTCCACGCTGTCGCGGCATGCTACCAGTGTTAAAGACTGCGATGGAGCTCCGTATGCCACGGCAAACTCGCTGACACTGACGGCGGCGGTGCACAAATGCTGCGCAGCTAGCGCCATTCGACGGCCAACACCGCGGTTCTTGGTGTGTCCGCTGTGCCGTGCGTGTCATCATTGCTTGTACAGCCCTCTCGCAGTGTCCGGAGCAAGTATGGTGGGTCTGACACACCGGTGTCAATGTGCTC
The DNA here is from genome assembly GCF_023898315.1 of Schistocerca nitens. Taxonomy (NCBI): domain Eukaryota; kingdom Metazoa; phylum Arthropoda; class Insecta; order Orthoptera; family Acrididae; genus Schistocerca; species Schistocerca nitens. The sequence continues at coordinate 88,206,965 of NC_064620.1, forward strand.
TTTTTTCCATTTCCAGGAGTGTATATAAAGGGTGGCGCGAAAAGAACAGATTGATTTTACTTGCGTAGTATCAGTGGTGGGAGTGGAATGCCGGTGTGGGGGACCTGTTGCTTTGTAGGTCAGAGCATCCAGTTTCAGTAACAATATGGTGCAGTGGATCTTGCATCATTGAATTTTCGCTTTGAACATTTCTCCAAAAGTAATGACTCTGCGATCACAGTTCAATGGCTTTTCCGTACACACTTCCGTGCAATGTTTCGACACCTGATCGCAACACAACATTGCGTTGGGTTGCCTCTTTTCGCACAACTGGGTCAGTCATGCCTCGCCGTCCTCGTATGGTGCGAACTCACGCAAATGTCGACAGTGAGAGCATCTGTCTTCAAAGTCCTCTCCACTCCATTAGGCGGCGTGCTCAAACTCTGGGCTTGTCTCGTTGCTCGCTGCATCACATCCTGAAGGATGGGTTACAATTTCATACTTACAAAACCATGATCGTGCAGAAGATTCACCGATAATGATGAACGGGTACAGTTTTCTGAGAGAATGTTTGATGTTCGTGCTGCTGCTGATGTATTGATGATGAACGATGAAGCGCACTTTAGATTAGACGGTTATGTAAGCAAACAAAACTGTCGCTGTCGGGCAGCAGACTGTCCACAAGAAGTGCATCAAAAACCACTGTACAGTGCAAGAATGACAGTGCGGTGTGGAGTGTCCAAAGTGGGAATCGTTGGGCCTTTTTCTTTGGGCAGCGTTAGTGTAACAGGGAATGCTGCAATTAATGCTGCAATGCCACGCAGCTTCGTGCTGCCGGGACTGGTACACGGATTCACATGCCAGACATGTATTCCAACAAGATGGAGCCACAGCCCACGTGGCTGATGATTCCGTGGCAGTTGTTCGAGAAGTGTTTCTCCAACACGTGATCCCGCGTTTCGGCGACGTCAACTGGCCAGCACGCTCACCAGATTTGTCGGTTTGTGACTTCTCCTTATGGGGTTACCTAAAAAGTAAAGTATACCGCAACAAACCTCGTACACTCAATGATGTGAAAGTTACAATACGTCAAGAAATCGTTGCTGTTTCACATGATATGTTGACGAAAGTGATGGCGAACTTCGAAGAAAGACTTTTAATGTATATTCACGAAGAAGGCCGCTGTCTGACTGACGTTATCTTTAAAACGTGAAAAACGCGACAGTTCATAAATTGGTTGCATTACCAATTGTAGTGATGTGAGCGCATCTTGTATGTGATCAAAATACAGCCAATTACACTAGTCTGAAATCCATGCGTTTTTTTCGCGTCACCCTTGAACTCAAAATCCCAACGAAAGTTTTAACAAATGTGTGTTTGAACGATTGCCTAAAGCAGTATTTGTAGGCTTCAAAACTCTAAAAACTGGTGCAACGTACGCAGTGTAAAGTTTCAATGGAGCGTCAGTCAGCAGTAGGAAGTTTTCAGTAATTATGGACACAGAAATTGGGGTGAACATGCAGAATGCTATTCAGTTAATGGACGAGCTGAAGGTGATGGAGCCTGAGAAAAGTACGCTACGAATGACGAAAGAGGTCAGAATTCATAAAATGGTCTGGAGGATACAAAAACCCGAAACGATAACAGCTATGGACGCGGCGAGATTTAGTTTTGACTGTAAGTTGAACACATTGTATCAAAAACTTCAAATTTATTTTCCCAAAAGTATGAAACTTTTAGCTTTAGGAGCAATTTACTCTGAAACTAATACATCTATGTCAACGAAACTTCGTACAGAAATTAATTACGTTATTTTCGTTAAATTGTACTAAAATTGTGGCAATTAAATGAAAGGTGAGACAAATACTTAGTTATAATTTTTGACGCAAATTTTTTTAGGTCATGTACTGTCCTGTGAACCTCCTCGAGGACTGCCGTCTTACCGTGGCGACAAGGTCTGCACACTGTGCTATGACCCAGAGAGCTATGCTGGAGGGAGCGAAAGCCCATTGGAGGGCCATAGCCAGGTCTTTTGGCCAGGAGTTAGACGAAGAACAGTCCACAATGTATGGGGAGGGAGAGGAGCTCTTAGGCGTAGGGAAGCCGACCCTCCCAAAGGAGACAACCTTGGTTGAAAACAGGGAAGGACACTCTACAGAACCTGGAGAGATGGATCCATAGCCGTAGTGGAGGCTACCATCAAAGGGGAGAAAACCCCTAAGGAAAATCAGTTGTGCTGGGACACCTAAAGGTGGCAGCTGAACCACCCACCTACCCTGGCTCCATGTCGATATCTTGTAATGAGGGAATTACATTACTCACAAGAAACAAGTAGAAAAACGAACTGATCTTTTGATGACGATCAAAGCTAGGAAAAAGGTTAAGAATAAAACTAATGGAAACATACTTAAAATAACCACATTGAATGTTAGAGGAATGAGTACTAAAGAAGAATAACTAACAAAGGAATTAAACACAGCAAACATTGGGATAGTTGTATTATCAAAAACAATGAAGAAATTGCAAGGCTTTGAAGAAATTAATGGTTATATTATGATATACAGCAGCATAAGTAGAACTGAACGGGCAACAGGTGGAACTGTAGTTATAATCAAAAGAACCTGTAGAAAATGATTGCAATCATATACGTTTATAAGTAAAACGTTGATACATTTAAGGTTGAAGATACTGGGGAAGCTGGTGGATACAGATGATGTATGTGCGTCAGAGGAGGGAATGAGAGAAGAAACGCATGCCAGCTATAAATGCATTCAAACGTCGATTAACGGAATACCTAAGGCAGAATATTTAATAATTGCTGGAGATTTCAGTGTGAGGATAGGTAAATCTACCATTAAAGGAATAGTGGGGCCACACATAAAACTTATTAAAAACTATAATGGAGGTCAGTTAAGAGATTTTTACACCTTCAACCACTTGAGGATAACAAATAGTTTTTTACCCTCTATACATGGAGTACCACTTCTATAATACACTATGTTATTGCAAAAGACGAAGCCATCCCATTAATAGAACACACCAGAGTCTACAGAGGATATGATGTTAGTACTGGTCATTTTCTGGTACTATTAAAACTAAGAATCTCACTATATAACAATAAAAGTGCAATCAAAAACCAAGCACGAGAAGAAGTACATAGAATACATTTGCTACAAGATCCAAGCCTTAGATGGATATACAGAAAACGTTTAGATGAAGTACTAAAACAGGTGCAAGAGAATTAGAACATTAATGAAAAGTGGGAAGAAACAGTAAGAATAATACACATAGCTGCTGGTGAAGCTTTAGGGAAAACAATGAAATGTAAGATCAAAAGGAGACTCCCAATCTGGGACCAAGAACCAGCAAATATCATAAAATATGAGAAACAGGCCAACCTGAAATATCTACAGTCAAAGAGACAAGTGGAGTATATCGAGAATAAGTGATACATAGCAATGGTCAAAAGAGAAACAAGAAAAATAAAACAAAAAGCTGGGAACATTTTCTGGGTGAAATGGAGCATGGCGTACTTGGGAAACAAATTAAAGCCTATAGGATGCTGAAGTGATTTAATCAAGATGAAAGAGATATTGATCAAATTAACCCCATTTCAGAAAATGAGGAAAATCTGAAAACTGTAGGCAGTGACAAAAATGTTGATTGTATACCATTGAAAGAACTAAAAAGTTCTAAAAATAGAAAATCCCCAGGGGAAGACAACCTCAGTATGAAATTATTTAAATATGCTATTCACAAAACTACTGAATTTTGTAAAGACTTGTTGGAAATACAACAACGTACCAGAGGACTGGCAAACAGCAGTTGTTATCCCATTATTTAAAAAAGGGCACCGCAGAAAATATGAAGTTATTCTTCTGAAATCTGGTTACAAGATGTATGCAAAATTAATAACAAATAGAGTGAGGTTACTTTCGCAAACGCTTTTACTGGTGAACAGAATGGATTTCGGATGGGAATATGTTGCTTAGACAGTGTTTTTCCAGTCTGCCAAATTATTGAAAAACACAGAGAATACAATTGTCCCACATTAATAGCCTTTATTGTCTATGAGAAAGCTTTTTATACGGTTAACAGAGTTGGATTACGGAAAATTTCAGAAAAGAACGGTATACCCCGGTATAATTCAAAGTATGTATATAGACCACAAAATCAAAGTACAAACAGAAAGTTCGTTTGCGAGAAACATCTGTCAAGCAGTGAGACAGGTTTATCCTTTATCAGCCACATTATTTAATAGATGCGTAGACGACGTCATAAAGACATGGCAGAATAAAGTTACGCACCTTTATGAGATTAATAATAAAGCTATACATACAACCCTGTCTGTAGATTATCAAATAATCTTAGCAGACTCAGGAGATAATTTACAGAGAGCAATTTGATAGCTGCACGATGTAGCAAATGATTGTAATATGACAATATCTAAAGATAAATCTAAGATAATGGTATTCCATGGTAAGGAGCATTTAAGAGCAAAAATCATAACTGATGATAAGCCGCTAGAACTAAAAAATACTTTCAAATACCCGGAATGTGAGGTCTCTTATATCACATACAATGACCGAGAACTCAAACTGCACAAATTTTCAACAGTTGGTAGGTACTATAAATCGCGCTCTCATCAAAAAAGCTAGAAAGTGGAGAGTACTTTATTTTTAGTGTGGTGGCAGTACTACACAGCATGGGTCAGAGGCTTGGGCTCTAACCGACAGTCAAAGGAGGAGGATTGAGTCAGCAGAGATGAGACTGCTAACACCTCTAGCTGGTTACAAACTCAGAAATCGTATAAAAAATAGTGAAATAAGGAATTAACTGGGTGTCAGAAGCATACTTCAGAAAACAGGGGAGTACATAAAAAAATGGAATGAAAACATGCAAAGGACATCAGAACAATATCTAAACATTATAAAAATATACACTAAGGTGAAAAAAGTCGTGGGATATCTCTTAATATCGTGTCGTACCTCCTGTTGCCGGCGCAGTGCAGCTACTCGACGTGGCATGGACTCAACAAGTCGTTGGAAGTCCCGTGCAGAAATATTGCGCCATACTGCCTCTATAGCCGTCCATAATTGCTAAAGTGAGGCAGTGCAGTTTTGTGCACGAACTGACCTCTCGTTTATGTCCCATAAATGTCAGATGGGATTCATGCTCGGCAATCTGGGTGCCAAATCATCCGCTCGAATTGTCCAGAGTGCTCTTGAAACCAGTCGCGAGCGATTGCGGACCAGTAACATGTTTGGGAACATGAAGTCCATGAATGGCTGCAAACGGTCTCCAAGCAGCCATACATCAATATTTCTAGTCAACGATCGATTCAGTTGGACCAGGGTACGGAAACGCAGCTCACCACCAACTTGCACAGTGCCTTGTCGGCAACCTGTATCCATGGCTTCGTGAGGTCTACACCTCACTCGAACGACACCATCAGCTCTTATCAATTGAAATCGGCTCAAGTCTGACTAGCCACGGTTTTCCAGTCGTCTGGGTTCAAAATGGTTCAAATGGCTATGAGCACTATGGCACTTAACATATGAGGTCATCAGTCCCCAAGAACGTAGAACTACTTAAACCTAACTAACCTAAGGACATCAGACACATCCATGCCCGAGGCAGGACTCTAACCTGCGACCGTACCAGTCGCGTGGTTCCGGACTGAAGCGCCTAGAACCGCTCGGCCACCGCGGCCGGCTCCAGTCGTCTGAGGTCCAACCGATATGGTCAAGAGCCCGGGACAGGCGTTCCAGGAGATTTCGTGCTGCTGGAAAAGGCACTCGCGTGGGTATTTGCTACTATAGCCGATTAACGCCAAATTTCTCCGCACTGTCCCAACGGGCACGTCCGTAGTACGTCCAGCATTAATTTCTGCTGTTATTTTAGGCAGTCTTGTTCGTCTGTTAGCAATGATAACTCTACGTAAATCCCGCTGCTGTCGGTCATTAATAGCAGGCCGTCGGCCACTGCGTTGTCAGTGGTGAGAGGTATTGCCTGAAATTCGTTATTCAAGGCATCCTCTTGACACTGTGAATCTCAGACTGTTGAATTCCCTAACGATTTCCACAATGGGATGTCCCACGTGTCTGGCTCCGACTACCATTCCGCGTTCAAAGTCTTTAAATTCTTGTCGTGCGGTCATAATGACGGCGGAAACCTTTTCGCAAGAATCTCCTGAGTACAAATGACAGCTCCGTCAATACACTGTCCTTTTATATATTGTGTACGTAGTACTATCGCCATCTGTGCATATCACTGTCCGATGACTTTAGTCACCTCAGTGCTCGGAGGAGTGTTGGGTTTGCTAAGAAGTGATGGAAAGATCAGCTGCAGTCTACTCGAAACTGCAACAGGCTAGGTTGCGTAAATCATAACTGGATATGATTATGACGACTTACCTGAGAATTTCTACTGTCATATAAGCAATAGGCTTATATGCCCTTTTCAGATTTTATTTGATTGGCACAAAAAGACGTAATGAGGAAAGTGTGCAATGTACTAGGTGGTACACAGGCAGGTCAGCATTTTACAACGACGTGAACTGCCGTCTATTTCGGCAGATAAGACGATAGCTGATGCATAAAAAAAAGACACCCAAAATCGGGGTCGTCTTATACGACAGAAAAAAAAGCAGATTAAAAATTATGTTAATTAAAACCATTATGAATAAAATGAAATAAATCAGTCACGAATGCATTTAAGAGGCTGCAAAATCCTCACAGTCATCATCTAAGGAAAGCAGCTCCTCAAGTGCATCCTCACTTATCTTTGCTGAGAAACTCGTCATATGGCTCCCATTCCGCACCACGTGAACTGATTTCCACTTCGTCATCAGTATCACATAAAAAACCGTCCTCCGTGACATTCACAGCATTGGGAATTCCACACTTCTTGAAAGATATGACCACTGTTCCGACTTTCATTTTTTCCATGATCTGATAACGAAATCACACAAAACAAGCGATGCAGCTCGCATAGCTCCACCTTTCGTATACGACGTTTCGCCACTCATCATCCAATTGTTCCATTGTTCACACATGTGGTCTTTGCATGGTTTATTCAGAGCGACGTCTAAAGGTTGTAAGATCGAAGTCAAACCACCCGGTATCACAGCAATCTTAGAACAGTATTGCTTCGTGCTATGTGATTTTTGGCATTTCATTTATGTGACTACGAAACATATCTCACACGAACAAACCTGGTTGATTTCGTAGAGCAACTCGTTGCCTCTACCACGCAGTTTTCCATCCACAATTTTACACCATTCTCGTACATCCATCCCTTTTCGTGAAAATGTGCGAAAATGCCTGGTGGAAACTTTCTTTTAGGAATGATTATCCGCTTGAAAATGACCATAGGTTTTAACTATGTTCCATCTGCTAAGCACGTTAATAGTGCTGTAAACCTGCTCTTTCTTCATGGCCTGTACTTCGACTTGACAGTTTTTACGCCTTTTGTTTCTACAGTTCTTTTGTTTATCATATCGAAGCTAATCGGTGTTTCATCGATATTTCCAACGTGAGACAGTGAAAAGTTGTGTTTTGGCCGCATATGGAAAACAAACTTGTGAAAACTCGCAACTTTATGGTCAAGCTCTTTCAGGAAATTTCTGCGCAATTTTTGTTTCCTTCCGTATTAGCAGATTTTCCTGCTCATGAAACTATTGCACCAACCTTCTGTTGCTTTGAATTCTTTGTCGTGCTATGGATTAGCTCGTGTCCACTTTAATGCATAAATGCAAAACATAGTACTCACAACAACATAATAATTCTGCTTCTGTTCTTGTACCCATTCTGCGACGCATATTTTCCAAATCTGGCCTGCAAGCTATTCCTCTCCTCCTATAACACTTTTTCATTGGCCTTCTTTTAATAGTATCTTCATTCTTTTACCAGTCTCATACCATCTTCTCTGTTAAATCGGAAATTCTTGCTAAGCTACAATTCTTCAGTCCGTTTTATAACCTTTAACTTGAATCTTGCTTGGTATTTCCTCCTTTTTGTTCGTTCCATCATTAGGCACACACTTAACAAATTTTTCGCCGATTAACTTACAGTATAAACTGTCTGAACACACAAAACAAAGTGCAACAATACTTGTTAGCTGTACAGATGAGTTCGCTATTCGGCACGTGCTTCTACAGGCAAAATTGTAACAATGCTGGAGACTTTTGCTTTATGACGTGTGCAACCGTACTACTTGTTTACCGAGCGAGTTGGCGTAGTGGTTAGCACACTAGACTCGCATTCGAGAGGACAATCGTTCAGACCCGCGTCTGGCCATCCTGATTTGGGTTTTCTGTGATTTCCCTAAATCTCTTCAGGCAAATGCCGGGATGGTTCCTTTGAAAGGACACGGCCGATTTCTTTCCCGTCCTTCCGTAATACGAACTTGTGCTCCCTTTCGTCGACGGGACGTTAAACGCTAATCTCCTCCACCTTCACCAGTTGTTTAGTAGTACTGAGCGGGACGTTAAACGCTAATCTCCTCCACCTTCACCAGTTGTTTAGTAGTACTGAGCGGGTAAGTCCGCAAAACTGAAGAGCCAATACGACGCTTTTATAAATACTCAAGGTCATTACCCTAATCAGAGCGCGTATTAATATCCAGATGTTCTAAACTAAATTTACACGCCGTTGATAGTTTGAGGATCGTCTTATAGGAAGGGACTTGTGGCGCTGTTCTCTCTCGGCTCGATGGTGATGGTTGTCCCAGTCGAGATGACGTGGAACAGCGTCCGTCGATCACGACAACGCCAATCTGCAACTATTAAGAAAAAATTCCTCACATGGTTTGGTTACTTTCAGATACTGTATCTCGAAAATGATATCACTGTCTCGATGGAGCACCTGAAATAACCAAAAGTCCCTTGCGTGTTCGCGTCAGACCCTTCAGTTTATGCGAACTTGCTGACTTATAGTTCTTATGCCCGGTTTCAGAATGGTTATTCAAGCGTTAACAAATAGTGTCTTGAATCATCATTCCATCACCCAAGCCGAGGCCACATTATGAATTTTGCGAGGACATTAAGTTGTTAATTAGTATTCCGTCGTCAAGGTGTCGCTACGTCGCGTATTCAACAACTACACGACGTAACTCCAGAGATCACGTACCCTTGAGCAATGTTCAGAATGTGTCGTAACTTTGGTGTAAAGTTATTTCTGTACACATTTAAATTATCACTAATTCACTTGGCACTTTTATGTTGTCAGAATAATCAGTTAATTTCACGAATACACTTTAAATGTCCATGAAATGGTGTAAGTGACACGGAGAATAAAAGTTGAATTAAGGTTTCTTCTTCTTCGTAATTCTTGTCTGTCCCTACGCTGAGCACACAGACCGATATGTCATTAAGGGAATTATGTCCGTTAACATCAGTAATCCTGACTTGACAATCACTTCTGACAATATGGCGAAATTGTGATTGCGTTTTTCTATGGCCTACTCAAGTCTAATAATCGAGTTTATGTCAGCGATCAGTCTCTTTCTGTGTCCTTTGATGTTCGTGACTATTAAGTACCACGAAGGCTAAGTCCCATCACAAATCAGCAATCACAAGATTAACTTTTCTGTCACATACATCAAAATTCGGTTATTTGTCTAACGGTAAAGATGATCCTACTTTAGTCCGAGTTCTGACTAATATTTCCAGGCTATATCGTAAGACTTTAAACTTCAAGTCAGTTTTAAAACGATCTAGCAGCCCTTAACATGCGTACTACTGTTGCAGAATACAAGAGAGAAGTAAAGTTAACATCTGCATTACCGAGATACATTGTGGTCACAGCGAACTTACAGCTCGATGCGGCTACAGCTCTCTTATAGGATAAATGTTATCTTTGGTCGATTTATGGTCTGGGCTTTAACCTTCGTAAATAATAATTTGTGAATTCTTTCTTTAAAGTTTCTGTTTTGTATCACATGGTATTCTTTCATTCAGTCCTTTCTTTATGATAATTGTTAGTATTTATATAACATCCCTGTTAGTCAAACTGACAAGAGTGTACATTTTATTGTCAGTAGCTGCTGTCACTGTCAGGATGACTAATTTCGCTATTTCTTTTGTAACAAAAGGGTGGTGGTCATTATGGGTTCTACATTTGGGCCGGCCGCTGGTGGCCGAGCGGTTCTGGCGCTACGGTCTGGAACCGCGCGACAGCTACGGTCGCAGATTCGAATCCTGCCTCGGGCATGGATGTGTGTGTTGTCCTTAGGTTAGTTAGGTTTAAGTAGTTCTAAGTTCTAGGGGACTTATGACCTCAGCAGTTGAGTCCCATAGTGTTCAGAGCCATTTGGACCATTTTTTTTATACATTTGGGGTGTTACAGCATATGGTAAAACAACAAATCATTGACGAAAATATATGTGCAGGTAATTTTATCCATCGATATACACTACTGGTCATTAAAATTGCTACACCGAGAAAAGATGCAAATGATAAACGGGTATTCATTGGACAAAAATATTATACTAGAACTGACATGTGATTACATTTTCACGCAATTTGGGTGCATAGATCCTGAGAAATCAGTACCCAGAACAACCATCTCTGGCCGTAATAACGGCCTTGATACGCCTGGGTATTGAGTCAAACAGAGCTTGGATGGCGTGTACAGGTACAGCTGCCCATGCAGCTTCAACAAGAAACCACAGTTCATCAAGAGCAGTTACTGGCGTATTGTGACGAACCAGTTGCTCGGCCACTATTGACCTGACGTTTTCAATTGGTGAGATATCTGGAGAATGTGCTGGCCGGGGCAGCAGTCGAACATTTTCTGTATCCATAAAGGCCCGTACAGGTCGTGCAACATGCGTCGTGCATTATCCTGCTGAAATGTAGGGTTTCGCAGGGATGGAATGAAGGGTAGAGCCACGGGTCGTAACACATCTGAAATGTAACGTTCACTGTTCAAAGTGCCGTCCATGCGAACAAGTGGTGACCGAGACGTGTAACCAATGGCACCCCATACCATCACGCCGTGTGATACCCCAGTATGGCGATGACGAATACACGCTTCCAATGTGCGTTCACCGCGATGTCGCCAAACACGGATTGCGTCCATCATGATGCTGTAAACAGAACCTGGATTCATCCGAAAGAAAATGACGTTTTGCTATTCGTGCACCCAGGTTCGTCGTTGAGTATACCATCGCAGGCGCTCCTGTCTGTGATGCAGTGTCAAGGGTAACCGCAGCCATCGTCTCCGAGCTGATAGTCCATGTTGCTGCAAACGTCGTCGAACTGTTCGTTCAGATGGTTGTTGCCTTGCAAACGTTCCCGTCTCTTGACTTAGGGATCGAGACGTGGCTGCACGATCCGTTACAGCCATGCGGATAAGATGCCTGTCATCTCGACTGCTAGTGATACGAGACCGTTTGGATCCAGCATGGCGTTCCTTATTACCCTCGTGAACCCACCGATTCCATATTCCACTAACAGTCATTGGATCTCGACCAACGCGAGCAACAATGTCGCGATACGATAAACCGCAATTGCGATAGGCTACAATCCGACCTTTATCAAAGTCGGAAACGTGATGGTACGCATTTCTCCTCCTTACACGAGGCATCGCAACAACGTTTCACCAGGCAACGCCGGTCAACTGCTGTTTGTGTATGAGAAATCGGTTGGAAACTTTCCTCATGTCAGCACGTTGTAGGTGTCACCACCGGCGCCAACCTTGTGTGAATGCTCTGAAAAGGTAATCATTTGCATATCACAACATCTTCTTCCTGTCGGTTAAATTTCGCTTCTGTAGCACATCATCTTCGTAGCAATTGTAATGGCCAGTAGTGTATACGGTAAACGCGTGCAGTCTTTGGGACAGAGAGGGAGGGCGATAGGGACTCAGGAGGAAGAGGGAGGAGAAAGAAGGAGAGACAGAAACCTTTTCTGTATTTTTAAAGGGAAAATTGCTGCCACGGGTAGTGGTCAAAGACGTAGCACTTGCAGGTGGAGTAGCGAGGCGCCGGTGCTGGTTGGAGGATAGCGAGACGAGTTTTTGAGCGCGGCGAGCTAAGACGGCGCGGTGGTAAGGCACCGAGGCTTCGGTTGGCCTGGGGCGGTCCGCTTCGCCCGACCGCCGCCGCCGCCGCCCCCGCCGCCTCCTCAGAACAGGTGCGGCCGCGCGCCGCCGCCGGCCAAGTAGTACACACTAGACTGCTTCCCTCCTCTGCGTTGCAAATTAATTTTCCACACCAGTGCATCCATCCAAGTCTCGGCAGCGCCGGCCTCCTCCGATCCGCGGCGGACGCTCCGCGGCGGAAAACGAAGAACGGGTCGGCTGCGGCTGCGGCAGGGAGAAAGATACCTCCCCGGCCCCGGGGCGCCGCGCTGGGGCTCCGTGTGTAGCTCGCAGAATGGCTACAAAAAGCGAAGAAGTTAGCGGCCCGCCTCAGCGAAAGCAGGCTTCCTTCCTCGCATAACAATCGTGGGAGAACGGCGGCACCGCACCTGCGCGAGTTGAGGAACCCAACTGCTTCGCATCTCTGCTCCACCCGAAGATATATTCAATTCCTTAAAGTCCCGCTCTCGCGTTTACAGGCCAAAAGTGGTGTTAACAAGTTGTTATAACGAAATCTTTCCTGGTACTTTTATTCTCTTAACTTCCCCGAGCTTTCTTGCAATTCAAATACACTGCCACTTTATACGAGATGCTTCTCAGGAAATCTGCGAACTTCTTTATCACTGAATGGTAATAGGGTTACCTTGATCTCCACATTTAAAAATTCATTTTACGTACCATTAAGCGCTCCGGGATAGCCCCATCATCTGATCCGTTGCACGAAACATACACTACTGGCCATTAAAATTGCTACACCACGAAGATGACGTGCTACAGACGCGAAATTTAACCGACAGGAAGAAGATGCTGTGATATGCAAATGATTAGCTTTTCAGAGCATTCACACAAGGTTGGCGCCGGTGGCGACACCTACAACGTGCTGACATCAGGAAAGTTTCCAACCGATTTCTCATACACAAACAGCAGTTGACCGGCGTTGCCTGGTGAAAAGTTGTTGTGATGCCTCGTGGAAAGAGGAGAAGTGCGTACCATCACGTTTCCGACTTTGATAAAGGTCGGATTGAAGCCTATCGCGATTGCGGTTTATCGTATCGCGACATTACTGTTCGCGTTGGTCGACATCCATTGACTGTTAGCGGAATATGAAATCGGTGGGTTCAGGAGGGTAATACGGAACGCCGTGCTTGATCCCAACGGTCTCGTATCACTAGCAGTCAAGATGACAGGCATCTTATCCGCATGACTGTAACGGATAGTGGAGCCACGTCTCGATCCCTGAGTCAGCAGATGGGGACTTTCGCAAGACAACAACCATCTGCACGAACAGTTCGACGACGTTTGCAGCAGCATGGACTATCAGTTTGCAGACGATGGCTGCGGTTACCCTTGACGCTGCATCACAGACAGGATCGCCTGCGATGGTGTACTCAACGACGAACCTTGGTCCACGAATGGCAAATCGTCATTTGTTCGGGTGAATCCAGGTTCTGTTTACAGCATCATGATGGTCGCATCCGTGGTTGGCGACATCGCGGTGAACGCACATTGGAAGCGTGTATTCGTCATCGCCATACTGGCGTATCACCCGGCGTGATGGTATGGGGTGCCATTGGTTACCTCTTGTTCTTATTGGCGGCACTTTGTACAGTGGACGTTACATTTCATATTAGTTACGACCCGTGGATCTACCATTCATTCGATCACTGCGAAACCCTACATTTCAGCAGCATAATGCACGACGCATGTTGAAAGTCCTGTACGGGCCTTTCTGGATACAGAAAATGTTCGACTCCTGCCCTGGCCAGCACATTCTCCAGATCTCTCACCAATTGAAAACGTCTGGTCAATGGTGGCGGAGCAGCTGGCGCATCACAATACGCCAGTCACTACTCTTGATGAACTGTAGTATCGTGTTGAAGCTGCATGGGTAGCTGTACCTGTACACGCCATCCAAACTCTGTTTGACTCAATGCCCAGGCGTATCAAGGCCGTTATTAAGGCCAGAGGTGGTTGTTTTGGGTACTGATTTCCCTGGATTTATGCACTCAAATTGCGTGAAAATGTAATCACATGTCAGTTCTAGTATTATATATGAATACCCGTTTAGCATCTGCATTTTTTCTTGGTGTAGCAGTTTTAATGGCCAGCAGTGTACGTCCGCGACATTGTCCCCACGTACGTCGGTGAGTGCACAGACGCAGCCTAGCCAGTGAACGTATTGTTTTCGAGGCGGCGCAGGTTGGGAGACCAGCAGGCATCCACCGCGGTCGCGGCCGCAGTGGCCCTGCGCCGCGGCACACAGAGGACGTAAACGCACAGTGCCGACCAACGGCAGTCGCGCTCGAACCTCTGCCTGGAACCGCCTGCGCCGGCATTTGTCAGGCCGAACAAAGCGTCCGCCGCCGCGGGCAACAGTTAATTAGTCCACACCGGAATTGTTTCAGCTGGACCGGCGCGGCGCCTCCATCGTTTTATATTACGTGCCGCACACTGCCTCCTAAGCGTCCCGCACCCCAATGAAGAGAATTATCGTTTTTCGTACATCAGCCTCGCCTTTTTTTTTATTTTAAACCCCGCTGCGCTGTGAAATCAGAGGCGTCACAAAAAGTTTGGAATATTAATTTCCGTCTTCCAAAACCATATAGCCCCACGAGCAACTGAATTAGACACACCTGCCTAGAAGCGCGCAGCAACGCATTACCGCACCTGTGACGGCGGCGACACGTCGTGGGATGGACTCGGTGTGATACGACATCGCATGGGAGAGCATTTATGACCGGAAGGCATTCAGTACAATCCTCCACTCTTGTTTAGTGACCAAAATACGACCTTCTACGTCTACATCTACTCCGCAATCCACAATACGGTGCGTGGCGAAGGGTACATCGTGCCACAACTAGCATCTTCTCTCCTTCTACATCTACATCTACATCTTCATGATTACACTGCAATTCACATTTAAGTGCTTGGCAGAGGATTCATCGAACCACAATCATACTATCTCTCTACCATTCCACTCCCGAACAACGCGCGGGAAAAACGAACACCCAAACCTTTCTGTTCGAGCTCTGATTTCTCTTATTTTACTTTGATGATCATTCCTACCCATGTAGGTTGGGCTCAACAAAATATTTTCGCATTCGGAAGAGAAAGTTGGTGACTGAAATTTCGTAAATAGATCTCGCCGCGACGAAAAACGTCTTTGCTTTAATGACAACCATCCCAACTCGCGTATCATATCTGCCACACTCTCTCCCCTATTACGTGATAACACAAAACGAGCTGCCCTTTTTTGCACCCTTTCGATGTCCTCCGTCAATCCCACCTGGTAAGGATCCCACACCGCGCAGCAATATTCTAACAGAGGACGAACGAGTGTAGTGTAAGCTGTCTCTTGTCTCTTGTTGCATCTTCTAAGTGTCCTGCCAATAAAACGCAACCTTTGGCTCGCCTTCCCCACAATATTATCTATGTGGTCTTTCCAACTCAAGTTGTTCGTAATTTTAACACCCAGGTACTTAGTTGAATTGACAGCCTTGAGAATTGTACTATTTATCGAGTAATCGAATTCCAACGGATTTCTTTTGGAACTCATGTGGATCACCTCACACTTTTCGTTATTTAGCGTCAAAAAACAGCCACCTGCCACACCATACAGCAATCTTTTCTAAATCGCTTTGCAACTGATTATGGTCTTCGGATGACCTTACTAGACGGTAAATTACAGCATCATCTGCGAATAACCTAAAAGACCGGCTCAGATTGTCACCCAGGTCATTTATATAGATCAGGAGCAGCAGAGGTCCCAAGACGCTTCCCTGGGGAACACTTGATATCACTTCAGTTTTACTCGATGATTTGCCGTCTATTACTACGAACTGCGACCTTCCTGACAGGAAATCACGAATCCAGTCACACAACTGAGACGATATCCCATAGGCCCGCAGCTTGATTCCACTCCCAAACAGGACGAGGGGAAAATGACTGCCTATATGCCTTGTCAAAGAGGGCGGAGGAACGGATACAGGTTCAGGGCACTCTCTTGTCCTAGGGGTGGGAAATTGCCCCTAAAGGCGGAAGAATCAGCAATGATCAACGACATGAGGATGCAGAAGGCAATGGAAACCACTGCATTAAAGACACGTAACGTGTATCCACAGGACATGTGGCCTGTAATTGAAGAAGTGTCATGATGATCTCTCAATTGGCAAAAGATTCCGGAATAGTCCCCCATTCGGATCTCCGGGAGGGGACTGCCAAGGGGGAGGTTACCATGAGAAAAAGATTGAATAATCAACCAAAGGATAACGTTCTACGAGTCGGGGCGTGGAATGTCAGAAGCTTGAACGTGGTAGGGAAACTAGAAAATCTGAAAAGGGAAATGCAAAGGCTCAATCTAGATATAGTAGGGGTCAGTGAAGTGAAGTGGAAGGAAGACAAGGATTTCTGGTCAGATGAGTATCGGGTAATATCAACAGCAGCAGAAAATGGTATAACAGGTGTAGGATTCGTTATGAATAGTAAGGTAGGGCAGAGGGTGTGATACTGTGAACAGTTCAGTGACCGGGTTGTTCTAATCAGAATCGACAGCAGACCAACACCGACAACGATAGTTCAGGTATACATGCCGACGTCGCAAGCTGAAGATGAACAGATACAGAAAGTGTATGAGGATATTGAAAGGGTAATGCAGTATGTAAAGGGGGACGAAAATCTAATAGTCATGGGCGACTGGAATGCAGTTGTAGGGGAAGGAGTAGAAGAAAAGGTTACAGGAGAATATGGGCTTGGGAAGAGGAATGAAAGAGGAGAAACACTAATTAAGTTCTGTAACAAGTTTCAGCTAGTAATAGCGAATACCCTGTTCAAGAATCACAAGAGGAGGAGGTATACTTGGAAAAGGCCGGGAGATACGGGAAGATTTCAACTAGATTACATCATGGTCAGACAGAGATTCCGAAATCAGATACTGGATTGTAAGGCGTACCCAGGAGCAGATATAGACTCAGATCACAATATAGTAGTGATGAAGAGTAGGCTGAAGTTCAAGACATTAGTCAGGAAAAATCAATAAGCAAAGAAGTGGGATACGGAAGTACTAAGGAATGACGAGATACGTTTGAAGTTCTCTAACGCTATAGATACAGCAATAAGGAATAGCGCAGTAGGCAGTACAGTTGAAGAGGAATGGACATCTCTAAAAAGGGCCATCACAGAAGTTGGGAAGGAAAACATAGGTCAAAGAAGGTAGCTGCGAAGAAACCGTGGGTAACAGAAGAATTACTTCAGTTGATCGATGAAAGGAGGAAGTACAAACATGTTCCGGGAAAATCAGGAATACAGAAATACAAGTCGCTGAGGAATGAAATAAATAGGAAGTGCAGGGAAGCTAAGACGAAATGGCTGCAGGAAAAATGTGAAGACATCGAAAAAGATATGATTGTCGGAAGGACAGACTCAGCATACAGGAAAGTCAAAACAACCTTTGGTGACATTGAAAGCAACGGTGGTAACATTAAGAGTGCAACGGGAATTCCACTGTTAAATGCAGAGGAAAGAGCAGATAGGTGGAAAGAATACATTGAAAGCCTCTATGAGGGTGAAGATTTGTCTGATGTGATAGAAGAAGAAACAGGAGTCGATTTAGAACAGATAGGGGATCCAGTATTAGAATCGGAATTTAAAAGAGCTTTGGAGGACTTACGGTCAAATAAGGCAGAAGGGATAGATAACATTCCATCAGAATTTCTAAAATCATTGGGGGAAGTGGCAACAATACGACTATTCACGTTGGTGTGTAGAATATATGAGTCTGGCGACATACCATCTGACTGTAGGAAAAGCATCATCCACACAATTCCGAAGACGGCAAGAGCTGACAAGTGCGAGAATTATCGCACAATCAGCTTAACAGCTCATGCACCGAAGCTGCTTACAAGAATAATATACAGAAGAATGGAAAAGAAAATTGAGAATGCGCTAGGTGACGATCAGTTTGGCTTTAGGAAAAGTAAAGGGACGAGAGAGGCAATTCTGACGTTACGGCTAATAATGGAAGCAAGGCTAAGGAAAAATCAAGACACTTTCATAGGATTCGTCGACCTGGAAAAAGCGTTCGACAATATAAAATGGTGCAAGCTGTTCGAGATTCTGAAAAAAGTAGGGGTAAGCTATAGGGAGAGACGGGTCATATACAATATGTACAACAACGAAGAGGGAATAATAAGAATGGACGATCAAGAACGAAGTGCTCGTATTAAGAAGGGTGTAAGACAAGGCTGTAGCCTTTCGCCCCTACTCTTCAATCTGTACATCGAGGAAGCAATGATGGAAATAAAAGAAAGGTTCAGGAGTGGAATTAAAATACAAGGTGAAAGGATATCAATGATACGATTCGCAGATGACATTGCTATCCTGAGTGAAAGTGAACAAGAATTAAATGATCTGCTGAACGGAATGAACAGTCTAATGAGTACACAGTATGGTTTGAGAGTAAATCGGAGAAAGACGAAGGTAATGAGAAGTAGTAGAAATGAGAACAGCGAGAAACTCAACATCAGGATTGATGGTCACGAAGTCAATGAAGTTAAGGAATTCTGCTACCTAGGCAGTAAAATAACCAGTGACGGACGGAGCAAGGAGAACATCAAAAGCAGACTCGCTATGGCAAAAAAGGCATTTCTGGCCAAGAGAAGTCTACTAATATCAAATACCGGTCTTAATTTGAGGAGCCGGCCGGTGTGACCGTGCGGTTCTAGGCGCTCCAGTCTGGAGCCGAGCGACCGCTACGGTCGCAGGTTCGAATCCTGCCTCGGGTATGGATGTGTGTGATGTCCTTAGGTTAGTTAGGTTTAATTAGTTCTAAGTTCTAGGCGACTGATGACCTCAGAAGTTAAGTCGCATAGTGCTCAGAGCCATTTACTCCATTTTTTTTTAATTTGAGGAAGAAATTTCTGAGGATGTACGTCTGGAATACAGCATTGTATGGTAGTGAAACATGGACTGTGGGAAAACCGGAACAGAAGAGAATCGAAGCATTTGAGATGTGGTGCTATAGACGAATGTTGAAAATTAGGTGGACTGATAAGGTAAGGAATGAGGAGGTTCTACGCAGAATCGGAGAGGAAAGGAATATGTGGAAAACACTGATAAGGAGAAGAGACAGGATGATAGGACATCTGCTAAGACATGAGGGAATGACTTCCATGGTACTAGAGGGAGCTGTAGAGGGCAAAAACTGTAGAGAAGACAGAGATTGGAATACGTCAAGCAAATAATTGAGGAAGTAGGTTGCAAGTGCTACTCTGAGATGAAGAGGTTAGCACAGGAAAGGAATTCGTGGCGGGCCGCATCAAACCAGTCAGTAGACTGATGACCAAAAAAAAAAGCCTCTGTACGAGCCCTAATCTCTCTTATCTTATCTTTGTGGTCTTTCCGCGAAATATAAGTTGGCGGCAGCAAAATTGTACTGCAGTCAGCCTCAAATGCTCGTTCACTAAATTTCCTCAGGAGCGATTCACGACAAGAACGCCTCCTTTCCTCCAGAGGCTCTCACCCGGGCTCCTGAAGCATTTACGTAACACTCGCGAGATGATCAAACCTACCAGTAACAAATCTAGCAGCCCGCCTCTGAATTGCTCCTATGCCCTCCCTAAATCCGACCTGATAGGGATCCCAAACGCTCGAGCAGTACTCAAGAATAGATCGTATTAGTGTTTTGTAAGCGATCTTCTTTACAGATGAACCACATGTTCCCAAAATTCTACCAATGAACCGAAGACGACTATCCGCCCTCCCCACAACTGCCATTACATGCTTGTCCCACTTCATGTCGCTCTGCAATGTTACGCCCAAATATTTAATCGACGTGACTGTGTCAAGCGCTACACTACTAATTGAGTATTCAAACATTACGGGATTCTTTTTCCGCATCTGCATTAATTTACATTCATCTATATTTAGAGTTAGCTGCCATTCTTTACACCAATCACAAATCGTGTCCAAGTCATCTTGTATCCTCCTACATTCACTCAACGACGACACCTTCCCGTACACCACGGCATCATCGGCAAACAGCCGCACATTGCTATCCACCCTATCCAAAAGATCATTTACGTAGCTTAATGTGTATCCGACCAGATTTTTGAAGTTTCGGCACTTCCTAGCAGATAGAACGCAACAATTGGTTCTCAACGGGATGAAATTTACAGATGTGAAAATAATGTCAGGGCGAATTAAAAGAAGTATTACAGGACCGTTAGTATTAACAACAAATCACAGTGTGAATCTGAACATCACCGGTAACATTGCGGAGGTTATTCACTGGTACTTGTATTTTTGTGTAAGGGGCTCGTGGTCTCCGTGGTCTGTACATAAAATGAAGTCCCCCACCGCCTTTTCCTGTCTTTATGTGAAGTCAGATCTCAGGTATCTTGACATGGTTTACACTAAGAGATGGACCCATCCAGGAGGTTACGGCGACGCGGAACTTTCCGTCCCTTTACGAAGGACCTGCACCTGCCTGTGAACATTGTCTCAGCAGATCATCTGTAGGGAAGCCGAGTGAAACCTACTGTACTTCGACGTGAACCAGGCTGCAATTAAGGTCACTAATCTACGTTTCGGGAGAACGTTTTCATATGAAATGAAAGGTTGGAAATTTTGTCCTCGATTAATATATTTTGAAACTTAGGTGAACAAGTATCGCTGCCAAGCCCGTGCTAGTCTTAACAGTCACTCACAATCCCTTTCACTCACGTTAGCAAGTTTATGGTGTTGCATTTCCCGAAAACGTAATAGCTGCAAAAATACTGATTGTTTTTGATTGAGAATGCTCGCCAGATATTAAGTCTGTCGGTACCAAATTCAGTCACAGTTTTTAGCCACCGACCTGCTCAATACGCCACGCGGAATATATGTCTTATCTCGTCACAAAATTCACTTAAAAATTCCGAAATTGCTACACACACATCGGAATAATTATGCCGTCACTTTCCAACACTTTTGATGCATGAAACTCTGCTAGATCCGGCAACTTATCATTTCCATCGGAACTACTACTGCACACGTCCGATCTCTTTCATAGCTAGACTTCGACTCATCTCTAAAACACTCTAAGTCTTCTCTACCAGCAGAGAAAGGCGCGCGAAGAATATTGCTTTACCATTGGTCAGTTTATTCAACAGCCAATAGCAAAACAACATTATCCCGCGTCAGTCCGCGCTTTTCATCAATAACCAATGGCAAAATAGTAAACCTAACGACTGCACCTTTTACCGACGTAATTATCTAATATGCTGAAGTTTTGTTTATACATAAAGTTATTTACTATTGTTATTTAAGCCGGCCGCGGTGGCCGTGCGGTTCTAGGCGCTGCAGTCCGGAACCGTGCTGATGCTGCGGTCGCAGGTTCGAATCTTGCCTCGGGTAAGATTAGGTTTAAGTAGGTTTAAGTAGTAGTGTAAGTAGGCTGTTTAGGTTTTTATATTGGTAACGCCAAGTAGCGCTCTGTATAAAAATCACTGGCTGTGCTGTGTGCAGTCTGTGTCTGGTTTGCATGGTTGAAAAATTCTCTATTGTAGTGTTGGGCAGCTGGATGTGAACAGCGCGTGGCATTGCGCAGTTGGAGGTGAGCCGCCAGCAGTGGTGGATGTGGGGAGAGAGATGGCGGAGTTTTGAGAGCGGATGATCTGGACGTGTGTCCATCAGAGACAGTAAATTTGTAATGCTGGATGTCATGAACTGATATATATATATATATATATATATATATATATATATATATATAATGACTTTTGAACACTATTAAGGTAAATAAATATATATATATATATATATATATATATATATATATATATATATATATATATATATATAATGACTTTTGAACACTATTAAGGTAAATACATTGTTTGTTCTTTATCAAAATCTTTCATTTGCTAACTATGCCTATCAGTAGTTAGTGACTCCAGTAGTTAGAATCTTTTGTGTAGCTGGCAGTATTGGCGCTCGCTGTATTGCAGTAGTTTGAGTAACGAAGATTTTTGTGAGGTAAGTGATTCATGAAAGGTATAGGTTATTGTTAGTCAGGGCCATTCTTTTGTGGGGTTATTAAAAGTCAGATTGCGTTGCGCTAAAAATATTGTGTGTCAGTTTAGTGTTGATCAGAATAAGTAAAGAGAGTAATGTCTGAGTAAGTTCAGTTTTGCTCAGCTGTTTGAAAAGCAAATAATGTAAGAGGTTTATCAGCACAGTCATTCATAAATTTTTCTAAGGGGACGTTTCAGTAATTAGGTTTAAGTAGTTCTAAGTCTAGGGGACTGATGACATGTTAAGTCCGATGGTGCTTAGACTATTTTCTGAACTCTGACGAAAGAGAAAAGGAGTGAAGTGTCAGACACTGTGTGGCAGAGGATCATGGACTATGGGGAAACCAAAAGAGAAGGAGGTCGAAGCGTTTGAAATGTGATGCTCCAGACGAATGTTGAAAGTAGGTGGACAGATAAGGTAACGTCAAGAGCATGTGGCCAACATTGACAAGAAGAAAAGACGGGACGGCAGAACATGTGTTAAGACATCAAGGGAGTGAGATGTAGAGAGTAAACAGATAATCGAGAACGTTGTTTGCAAGTGCATTTCTGAGATACACATGTTGGCAAAGGAGAGGAATTCGTGGTAGGCCATATCACACCAGTCAGAATAGTAATATAGTGGTGAAAAAATAGCCAAGTGCTATGTGTCAAGAAATTCACGCAACAGTTGGTCAGTAGGTTAATTTTTATGAAAGCTCGTGCTGCCGCTCAAACGTTTATTTTTTTCCGTATTGCTTGTTTCATGTCAGTTACGACGTATTGGCGGTATTTTGTAAAAGAACATTCAGTTTAATATTCGTTAATCAGATATGGCTTAGAAAACGCACGGCTACATACTTGACTGTGAGTATCCTGCTATCGATCGCTGCTATTAAAAGTAATGATAAGAGTTGGCACCTTTAACTATACTCTCTGATAACATGATTTCGTCAAACAAAACTATACGGTTCCAGATATCTTCTCACGTCTTAGACATCTATGATGTATATATGCCGACTGAAGCACCGAATAAAAATTTATACCGAAGTAGGGATTCAAACCGAGGTCTCCTGCTCAGTAGACAGATGCGCACACTTTTTTGCAATATATATTTTATTTACAATTTATAACAAATTAACAGTTGTAGGTTACAAAAAAGTACAATTTCGCAGTTTTTCAAAGTATCAGAAGTCCACAGCGTTATTGTCCTTTCTCTCTTAATATGATTTTGTTTGTGGATTATTCCTACCTCCTCTTGAAAACGGAACCTCCTTCTTCTTAGCGGCATGTTATTACGTAATTCGTAGCAGTTTAGAAGAATTAAATTTTTGTTCTGACTGCATTTGAAATAGGGAACTAAGCTATACACCAATATAAACTCGAGATTTCCTTTCGAAAATAACTGTTTGGTGCTTCGCTTTTTAAACATCCTTGTTTTTATAAAAAGTGTATGAATGGGCCAATTTTTTCCTTTTTCCACTTGTTTCTGACAATTTTGTCCCTTTCTTGGTGTAAATATACACTCCTGGAAATGGAAAAAAGCACACATTGACACCGGTGTGTCAGACCCACCATACTTGCTCCGGACACTGCGAGAGGGCTGTACAAGCAATGATCACACGCACGGCACACCGGACACACCAGGAACCGCGGTGTTGGCCGTCGAATGGCGCTAGCTGCGCAGCATTTGTGCACCGCCGCCGTCAGTGTCAGCCAGTTTGCCGTGGAATACGGAGCTCCATCGCAGTCTTTAACACTTGTAGCATGCCGCGACAGCGTGGACGTGAACCGTATGTGCAGTTGACGGACTTTGAGCGAGGGCGCATAGTGGGCATGCGGGAGGCCGGGTGGACGTACCGCCGAATTGCTCAACACGTGGGGCGTGAGGTCTCCACAGTACATCGATGTTGTCGCCAGTGGTCGGCGGAAGGTGCACGTGCCCGTCGACCTGGGACCGGTCCGCAGCGACGCACGGATGCACGCCAAGACCGTAGGATCCTACGCAGTGCCGTAGGGGACCGCACCGCCACTTCCCAGCAAATTAGGGACACTGTTGCTCCTGGGGTATCGGCGAGGACCATTCGCAACCGTCTCCATGAAGCTGGGCTACGGTCCCGCACACCGTTAGGCCGTCTTCCGCTCACGCCCCAACATCGTGCAGCCCGCCTCCAGTGGTGTCGCGACAGGCGTGAATGGAGGGACGAATGGAGACGTGTCGACTTCAGCGATGAGAGTCGCTTATGCCTTGGTGCCAATGATGGTCGTATGCGTGTTTGGCGCCGTGCAGGTGAGCGCCACAATCAGGACTGCATACGACCGAGGCACACAGGGCCAACACCCGGCATCATGGTGTGGGGAGCGATCTCCTACACTGGCCGTACACCACTGGTGATCGTCGAGGGGACACTGAATAGTGCACGGTACATCCAAACCGTCATCGAACCCATCGTTCTACCATTCCTAGACCGGCAAGGGAACCTGCTGTTCCAACAGGACAATGCACGTCCGCATGTATCCCGTGCCACCCAACGTGCTCTAGAAGGTGTAAGTCAACTACCCTGGCCAGCAAGATCTCCGGATCTGTCCCCCATTGAGCATGTTTGGGACTGGATGAAGCGTCGTCTCACGCGGTCTGCACGTCCAGCACGAACGCTGGTCCAACTGAGGCGCCAGGTGGAAATGGCATGGCAAGCCGTTCAACAGGACTACATCCAGCATCTCTACGATCGTCTCCATGGGAGAATAGCAGCCTGCATTGCTGCGAAAGGTGGATATACACTGTACTAGTGCCGACATTGTGCATGCTCTGTTGCCTGTGTCTATGTGCCTGTGGTTCTGTCAGTGTGATCATGTGATGTATCTGACCCCAGGAATGTGTCAATAAAGTTTCCCCTTCCTGGGACAATGAATTCACGGTGTTCTTATTTCAATTTCCAGGAGTGTAGTTTGAATTCGGTTACAGACTCATCTCCATCGTTGATGGCGTAGTATATAAGCCACGTGATTGCTCTCCTCCTTGAAACCGGGAACTGTTTGAAATCCGTGAACATTGC
Organism: Schistocerca nitens; assembly: GCF_023898315.1. Lineage (NCBI taxonomy): Eukaryota > Metazoa > Arthropoda > Insecta > Orthoptera > Acrididae > Schistocerca > Schistocerca nitens. The sequence continues at coordinate 88,232,114 of NC_064620.1, forward strand.
CTTCTTGGTGTTAATTTCAGCCGTTGTTGTCGTTATCAGCATTGCACAATGTTCACCGCAAAAGGTTCCCCGTGCGTGTCAGGAGGTGACACCGTGATGCTGTCGGAAGCAGATCGTTTAAGAACATGTCAGCGGCCGAACGCAACGCTGAACTTAAAGAGTCCCTTCCCAAATGTTAGACCGCACTAGCTTCCATTTAAAAGCTTTGTGTTTTATTTGGCTGGCTGGTGTGTGGACTGTTTCTCTCTGTATTTCTCCCATAGTCTTATCCGTAGTGAAGTTCTTTTTATTTACGAGTTTTTCTATAATGCCTGTTGTGATGTTAATAATGCGAGTAGTTTACGTGGGAGTCAGTCGTTGAGTTCTACTCTTTGTGGTAATTCCCCATGTGGCCGTCACTAAATCCGACTGACTTGCTGGTTGTTTCAAGGGGTTTTTTAAAATTTTTAACTATGAGGGCGGTGCATTTTTTCTGACAATCTATTAAACCTAATCCACCTTCATTTGATGGTTTTGTTAACTAGTCTCTGACTACACGGAGTAGCATCCCTTTCCAAATGAGCCGGCCGAAGTGGCCGTGCGGTTCTAGGCGCTGCAGCCTGGAACCGCGAGACCGCTACGGTCGCAGGTTCGGATCCTGCCTCGGGCATGGATGTGTGTGCTGTCCTTAGGTTAGTTGGGTTTAACTAGTTCTAAGTTCTAGGGGACTAATGACCTCAGGAGTTGAGTCCCATAGTGCTCAGAGCCATTTGAACCTTCCCAAATGAACCATCCATATACTTTTTTATTTGAGCAATTTATTTTCGCTCTATGGGTATTATTTGAGCGGTATACCACATTTTTGAAAGGGCCAGAATATTGACATATTGTATCTGTTCAATAAGATTTAAGTTCCATGAAATGTTTTCTCTGATATTCTCCAAATGGTTCAAATGGCTCTGAGAACTATGGGACTTAACATCTATGGTCATCAGCCCCCTAGAACTTAGAACTACTTAAACCTAACTAACCTAAGGACATCACACACATACATGCCCGAGGCAGGATTCGAACCTGCGACCGTAGCAGTCGCGCGGCTCCGGACTGAGCGCCTAGAACTCTGATATTCTCCATCCTTGCTTTTGATTTATCCTTAACCAATTCGTTCATGTTCTTCTTCAGCTTAGCGCTGAGCTCTTCAATTTCGTCGCATTCTGTGAAGGGATATGGCGTGAGTTGTGAAATTCTGTTCACCATAGGAGCCGGGTTTTGTTACTGTTTGTTGTTGCTCCCGCTGCTTCCTTATAGGAATCCATTATTTCTAATATCTTCCCAGTGTCTTGATGCAGCGTGAGTATAATTGTTATATCGTCGGAATGAGCGTCAACGGTGAATCTTTGTGCGCCAACATGTATTCCAGATATTATAAATAATATCATGGATAATGGGACTCAGCGCCGGACTCAGCGCTGGAATTGAGAATTCTCCCGTGAAGGGGCCGTTTATTCGTCTTTTGGAGATCACTGGATTCCGGTCTGATAGTAGCAGATCTATTGTGGGTTGTGGGAAGTTATGGCGTTGAAACACATTTCTTAGACAAAATGGTTCAAATGACTCTGAGCACTATGGGACTTCACTGCTGAGGTTATCAGTCCCCTAGAACTTAGAACTACTTAAACCTAACTATCCTAAGGACATCACACACATCCATGCCCGAGGCAGGATTCGAACCTGCGACCGTAGCAGTCGCGCGGTTCCAGACTGAAGCGCCTAGAACCGCTCGGCCACTCCGGCCGGCTTTCTTAGATATTGGTGACTGACTTTATCAAAGGCATTTTCTCGGTCGATGTTCAACAATCCCATTGTTCCGGTTTGGTGCATCCATGAGAAGAATGTCGTGTCTCCATCAATGATCTACCTGTTAGGAACGCTACACATCTTGCCAGCCCCGATTAGGCTATTATGCGCGCCATCATTTTTCAGTCGGCACATAACAAATATTTTCCTATAACCAGTTATTCTTCTTGGTTTCCAAGTTTTGGGTACAAGAACTATGATTCCTGGTTCATTTTCTGGATATAATTGATCCACTCTTTGTTTCTCTTTCATAACCTCCGTGAATGCCGCTTTGATAAGTGACCAGAACAAGAATATTTCCAACAGCAATAAGAAAAGAGTAGGTAAGATAATGGCTGAATCAATGCTATGCTATGGATCAGAACTATGGATCTTAAATGCGGATCTCAAAAGATTATTCGCGTAGGAGTGCCAGAATATCAAGAATCGAAAGAAAAACTAATGATGAAGTAAGAGGTAGAATGAAGACAAATGATACAGTGATAGATGGAATTGAAAGAAAATCATTAAAATGGTATGGACATATGATGACAATGCCAGATCATCGGTCGCCAAAGAAGGTTTATGAATGGGAACCACCCGGCAGACGTAGGCACGGAAGACCATGACGTTCTTGGACAGACCACATAAATGAAGTAATGGAACATCGCAGCATCGACAAGGAAGATGCGCTGGATAAAGGGGCTTGGCGGAGGATAATAGGAATACAACAAGATGTTGTTATTAATTAATCTTTGTATTTATTAATCCTATAATAATAATAACTGACCAGAACACTTCGTAAAATTCATATGGTATGCCGTCAATGCCCGGACTCTTTTTTCCTGGTAATTGCTTTATAATGTCTTCAGTTTCTTCTTCGGATGTGAGCTCTATCAACGTAGTGGCATTTTCGTTGTTGAGGAAAGTCGTGCAGTGTTATAGCAAACTTGTGGTCTTGGTAGGATTTGATGGTTGTTCCCCAACACTCTCCGGAAACGGTCGTTAACATTTTCCGTATTAGCGGTGTCGTTCCCGTCGGAAGACGTAGATTTCCGATAAATCTCTGTCTGCACCGTTTCCCCTGTCTTTTGAGGTGGTAGACCCTCCATTTTTCGTCTGGAATGTATCCCTTATTTTTGCAAGTGTTTATTTTGCCTTCCAGTTCTTGTTCCTGTAGTTCTAGGATCTTCTGTTCGAATTTCTTCAATTCGCGTTATCGGTCTTCTCCGTTATCCACTTTTTCTTGGAGCTCTCGAACAATCACATAATAGAGTTCAATGTTTTTCCTTCTAGTGTCACTGATCCTACACGCTACGTTTCTGAACAGTTTAGGAATTCCACGTTTCACCAGTTTATCTCACAAATCAAGAACGCTACTAAAGAACCGCTTCCGATGAACCCACGTTCGATAGCATTCACAGAATTCTGTTTTTTCCGACTCAACGTTGAGCAGGTTGCGTTCAACCTCGAGTATCCCTTTCCCATTACAGTCGGTCGGATTTTAACGACAACTGCATGGTGGTCCGAGAAACTGACGGGGGTATCTTCGTAGTCCTGTGCAGCTATTCCCGTTGTGTTAGAAAATCTGTCCAGCCTCGAGACTGACAGTGGTGATACGTATGTACAGCGAGATCGCGTGATGGCTAGTCGACCTATGACGTCTATTAGTTTCAGTTCTCCAATCATTGTATTTCAGGAGCCGAAATTTGGAGTTTGATTCCGTTGTATCTGTCGGTCTTACGACACAACTTTGCGTGTCTCATAAAGTACTGCATAGTTTCACTAAAAATTTTTTGTCTCCTATTTCTGTTTTGTGTTTCTGATGGTGTGTAGAGGTTTAACACTGTTATTTCATTTAGTTTGGCTTTGATAACATGTCCATACGGTAGCTTTTCTAAGTTCTCTAATTCCACTCCCATTCTGGTTGAAATGCAGAAGACCCTACCGATAGAGCCGACATCGTTGTACACATTGTAATTAATCTCTGCGCAAGCTACTTCCTGAAGGAAGGCAATGACCACCTCATTGGTTTTTAAGAAATTCCCCAGAATCCTCTTTTTTCACTTGTTCTTCTGCAGATATTTGGCGTGTGTAGAGCAAGCACCAGCCTATTGTCCGTTGCGAGCAATTTGTCAGTTTCCACGTCCATTCATATTTCCCTGCTTAGTTTTCTCGTCCGGAATCGTTTCCAGGAGTTCCACTTTCAATTTCGCCTTTCTCGTCGTCTTGGTACTCTCTTTCCGCATCTTTATTATTTTTCCGACATGCCGCATATAGATTTACTTTGCCTTTCATTCTCGGTGCCTTCTCAGCACCAGTTTTTATAGTGTTTTAGTCGCTAATACTTTCCTCTGCTCCCTTAACTGTGTGCTTCACAGATCGTGTGGTGACACTGAAACCTGTTTCCGCACAATGTTCTTTACTTTCTCATTTACATGCTCCAGTCAACAACTGCTGTGACTGCACTTGGCTGCTCCAGTGTTGTTGCCTGGCGTGTTGTTTCCTGCAGTGTTTGGTGTTTACTTTCCTGCAGTGGACGGCTCAAGGGGCTTGCCACGTATGGTTGTCGGGACTGGAGACTATCTGTGTCCGGCTGACTTTCCATCTCAATCTCGGGTCCACCCTGTATTGCTGGAACATTATCGGGCTTCTGTTTCCTTGGTATCTGTGCCGATTTTTCTTCAGGGTCTTCTTCAGATCTCGTACTGCCGTTTTCTGACTGCCGTTTCTTGTTCTTCTGATTTAGATGAGAACACAAAAAAAGACTTTCATTTTCTATGTGTGTTTCGTTTTCTTGCTGTTGAACTGAAATTTCATGGACTCTGTAGCTGTTTTCCTGAACAATAGTTACAGACCTGAATTTATCGGTGTCGTTCTTTTGATCGTTGTCTGCGCTCCTGTGTACTTCATTTGCTGCTAGTCTCATGTTTAAGAGAACGCCGCATGCTTAGCTGCGTGGTAACGTGCTTGCCTCCCATGCAGCTGGCCCGGGTTCGATTCCCGCCCGGGTTGGAGATTTTCTCCGCTCGTGGACGGCGTGTTGTGTTGTCCTCATCATCACCGGCAGACAAGTCGCCGGCGGCCGAACTTTCCCGGATGGGGCCTCCCAGCCGACAATGTCATGCGGTGATTTCATGTTTGTTCAAGGGAGGGAATTGCTCTTCAACTAAACTAGGAGAGTGGCCAGTGGATTCCATCCGTGCATTCTCAAAAATGGTTCAAATGGCTCTGAGCACTATGGGACTTAACATCTGAGGTCATCAGTCCCCTAGACTTAGAACTACTTAAACCTAACTTACCTAAGGACATCACACACATCCATGCCTGAGGCAGGATTCGAACCTGCGACCGTAGCAGCAGTGCGGTTCCGGACTGAAGCGGCTAGAGCCGCTCGGCCACAGCCGTGCATTCTCGGTGTTGCCCTTTGCAGTACTAGAAGGAATCAATTCTTGTGCCTGCAATCTTGTCCGCTGTTGCAGATTATTTCGTAGAATAAACATGCGCCGTGGGCAGTTTTCTCGAAGATTTCCCGGCTCATTTCACAGGTGACGCATGGGAGTTCGCCCAACATATATTACGTGTATCTTGCAACCGCCTACAAGAATGTGGGTCGGGTGGTTACGAGCAACGAACATTCGTACAGATTTAATCCCGTTGCAGCACTGGATCTTGTATCTAGTAGACCACTTTTCGAATTCGATGTTTCTTACCCGTCTGCAATTAGTAAGTGCCTGTATTAGGTCCCTGTTGTCTAGTTCTGGGGGAATATTTAGCACCATGACAGTTTTCACTTCGTTGTTAGCATTACCTATATCAAGGGTACTGACAGAATCATCAAGATGACGGAATTCAAAATTTCCCTGGTTTTTTAGTAATATTCTAACATAACTATGCAATTCTGCAAAAACACAGCATTTCTCATAACCTATCTGAATGAACTCCGTATTATCACCAGAAATACCGAAATGTTCACTGAGCGATGTGGCGCAGTGGTTAGCACATTGGACTCGCATTCGGGAGGATGACGGATAAAACCCCCGTCTGGCCATTCTGATTTAGGTTTTTTGTGATTTTCCTAAATCACTTCAGGCAAATGCTTGGATGGTTCCCTCGAAAGGGCACAGCTTTCTTCCTCCGCTGTCCATAGCTGGCTGTTCGCCCCCCCCCCCCCCCCCTCTTAAATCAACCAAGCAACCGAAACTTTCATGTAGCCTGTCATGAACTTCCAAAGCCGATCATTACACATGTCTTGTATACTCGTATTGTTGTCAAACACGAACCTCAAAGTATTTTTCCTAATCAAATCACCGGCCGGTGTGGCCGAGAGGTTCTAGGCGTTTCAGCCTGGAACCGCGCGACCGCTACGATCGCAGGTTCGAATCCTACCTCTGGCATGGATGTGTGTGATGTCCTTAGGTTAGTTAGGTTTAAGTAGTTCTAAGTTAAAGGGGAATGATGACAGATGTTAAGTCGCTTAGTGCTCAGAGCCATTTGAACTAAATCGAATCCATGGATATTATAACAGGGTGACGGCAGGAAGGGCATCCGGCCACCCTTCAAATTAACCTTGCCATATCCGATTATAACAATGCTGACCTTGCGAAACTGCGGGACAATGGCACAAGCGAAAAGAAAAGAAGAAAAAAATGGTTCAAATGGCTCTGAGCACTATGGGACTCAACTGCTGAGGTCATTAGTCCCCTAGAACTTAGAACTAGTTAAACCTAACTAACCTAAGGACATCACAAACATCCATGCCCGAGGCAGGATTCGAACCTGCGACCGTAGCGGTCTTGCGGTTCCAGACTGCAGCGAAAAGAAGAAAAAAGATGGCCGATGGGTTCCACCATTGGCTCAGTGCGTTTTGTAGTGATCTACAGTTGGTTTGTAAATAAGTCGCAAATAGTAACCAAGAAAATTAAATCTGCGATCTTGATTATTAGAGGTTTTTCTGAAACCACAGCTTTAACACAATAGATCTTACCTCCTACTACGACCATGTCAAGTATGCTGACAGAAAAAAAATCGCAACACGAAGGAAGAGTAGCACGACGTAAGCGAAAGTTGGTAAGCAATTTTATATATCTAAAAGATGATATCTCTTCCAATGTCACGCCAGTCCTATAGGAATGGCGCTAGTAGCGCCACTATGAGGATGCAAATCAAGTTTGCTTTAAATACTCGCTTTAACGGTCATGAGCGTTGGTTACCTTTAAGATTAGACGTGGTGAACTGATGCCTTCAAGATGACAAAGACGCCATTATCAGCACCTCACTGAGTTTGAACCAGGTCGTGCAATAGGGCTAAGAGAAGCTGGATGCTCCTTCTGCGATACTGCAGAAAGACTTGGCAGGAATGTAGCCACAATACACGATTGCTGGCAGAGGTGGTCACGAGAATATACTGTCGCAAGAGGATCGGGCTCCAGAAGGCCACGTGGCACCACCGAGAGAGGAAACCATCGTGTTCGACGTTTGGCTCTGGCAGATCGTGCTTCATTGACAGCAAAATCGATTTTCAATCACATAGTGTTCACCTTCAGTGCTGCGGTGTACAAATTAAACTCACAGGCACTGGTGTCATGTTATCAGTAGCCAGAGCTTATGAAACGATCACAATAACTGTGAAGATGATCACTATGTGATTGACAATCGATTTTGCTGTCAATAAACCATCAATATTACGGCCAACGCTGACCTTCTCTCTAATTTCACGTATATGGTCGTTGTGCACACAGCACTCTATGGAGTCGCCAATTAATAAGATCCTGCTTCATCTGCAGCAGGAATCTGAGCAGCAGTTGGCGCCGCAGTGAGACAGTGAACTGTTACAAATCGGTTACTTCAGGGACAGCTCCGAGCCAGACGACCTGTAGCGCGCATTCCACTAGCCCCAAACCACCACCATTCACAACCAGTTGTGTCAACCGGAACTCACTGCAGGGGAGGATAGATGGTTCAAATGGCTCCAAGCACTATGGGACTTAACGAGATGGTTCAAATGGCTCTGAGCACTATGGGACTTAACATCTGAGGTCATCAGTCCCCTAGAACTTAGAACTGCTTAAACCTAACTAACCTAAGGACATCACACACATCCATGCCCGAGGCAGCATTCGAACCTGCTACCGTAGCAGCAGTGTAGTTCCGGACTGAAGGGCAGGATGGAGATCTGTTGTGTTTCCTGATGATAGCTGATTCTGCCTCGGTGCCAGTGGTGGCCGTTTGTTGATTAGGAGGAAGCCAGTTGATGGCCTGCAGCCAACCTGTATGCCAGACATACTGAACCTACCCCTGGCGTTACGGTGTGGGTTGCGATTTCGTATAACAGCAGGATGACTCTCCTGGTTATCCAGCGCACACTGACTGCAAATTGGTCCGTCAAGCTGGTGATTCGACCTGTTCATGAAGAGCGTCCAACAGGATAACGATCGCCCACGTACCGCTGTTGTAATCCTACACGCTCTATAGAGTTCGACATGTTGCCTTGGCCTGATCCATCACCAGATCTGTCTCCAATCGAGTACAAACGGGACATTATCAGATGACAACTCTGACTTCTGAAATTTTCCCGGCGTATTTCTTCTTCTAATAATTTCCGGGTATGCAGCCGGATCCCGTCGACATTCTGCCACGATATTTCGGCCCAGAGACGTCCGGCCATCATCAGGTGAGTACACAACTACTGAAGAGCCCAGGTGCAGTCGCGGTATTTATGCCGATTCTCGCGCATGTGAAATGTACTGGCATCCTACAGCGCATGCGTCAGGTGTACTCACCTGATGATGGCCGGACGTCTCTGGGCCGAAATATCGTGGCAGAATGTCGACGGGATCCGGCTGCATACCCGGAAATTATTAGAAGACAACTCTAGTGTCGTCCACAAACAGCGTTAGCCGTCCCTGTATTGACCGACTGTGTCACGCGTCATTAGAGTACAGTTCAATGGCTCTGAGCACTATGGGACTTAACATCTGCAGTCATCAGTCCCCTAAAACTTAGAACTACTTAAACCTAACTAACCTAAGTACATCGCACTCATCCATGCCCGAGGCAGGATTCGAACCTGCGACCGTAGCGGTCGCGGGGTTTCAGACTGGAGCGCCTAGAACCGCTCGGCCACATTGGCCGGCAGAGTACAGTTAATAAAGTCATTTCTTAAAATGATGGATAAACTAGGCACTCATCTTTTCGTGTTTCCCACGCTGGTCTCGTTGTGAACTGTGGCTCAATCGTCGAAAATCTAGGTAGTGATGATTCCAAGCTCGGATGCAAAGAGGCCTAGGTGTTATTCTGCGATATTCAAAAGTTTTATAGATGTGTTTCATAAACCATTCTTGAAGATTAAACGTTTGCAAGTTAGGACAATGGTGATGTAAAAAAAGGAATCAGCACTCCGAATTTAAGTTACACTTCTTTTTTATTACTTTTGTTGCAGTATCACGTAACTTGTTCCAAAACATCACTTCGCAATATAAAACATACTTGAAAATATCTTTCTCACTGTTTAAGTTCACATTTCATAAACTGACTACAATTTGCGTCTTTTTAACATGTCGACCAAAGCTTTACTCCCTAATAACCACTAACGCGCCCAAAAATCAGAGTTACAAGTACTTCAAAGATCATAGTGAAAAAGAAAGAATACACATAAGAATAATATCATTGCAATATATACATATCGATGTATCTAAGTACCTCTACATTAATGAAATCAAATCTGAATGTTATCACAGAAATATGTTAACTATTTTACAGAAACACAGTAGAATATTGCTAGTATCGAGAGGTTGAGGTGAGGTGCCGTAATGGTTACGTAATTCAAGTACTATTACACCGACCAAGTGGAACAGGATGGAACTCCATCCCACAAATGACTTCACAATGTACAACACAATGTAAGCACGTTTGTACGCTTCCATTCAACATTCTGGCTATTACATCGTTTGATTTATTTTTTATTTTTATTATTATTTTTTTTTCAACCAGCGTTTCACATTTGCATTGGCTTACCTCGCGCTTACATTAACGTGTGATATTGCAAAGTTAATTTCATTACTCTACATTAATCTTTTTTCGTATTGCGGTTTTTTCTCCATCAGTTTAATAAGACAGTAGATGCAAATGTAAAAAAAGGGAATGAAGAAAATGAGACGGGAAGGTAGCAGTAGATAGTCACCAGGCAGGAGCCGACAGCATACAGGCCACTAACACAACCGGTGCTCGACGAGTAGCGAGTAGGAAGGCGCGCGAACTCGGCAGCCGTTTGCAGCGCGAGCGTGTGCGCCCACTACACACACACACAGTGGAGTGCCCGCACACAGGCGGCAGGGACAGACACAAACGCGGCCCGCCGGACTAGCAGCCCGGCAACTTTGCCTGTTTGAAAGCGCAGCGCGCAGCGGCAAACAGCCCCGCTGAAGGGCGCTAATCCCCGAGCCCGGGCAAAGCCAACAGGTGCTTCTGCGCGCGCCGCGCCCGCCTGCGTGTTTTACCTTAATTTCGTAAATTACGTGGCTGGGGGAAGTGGGAGGGGGGCGCGGGGTAGGAGAGGGGTGGAGGAAGGCCGTGCCGCGCAGAGGGGAGGGCGGCGCCGGCAGCTACATCAAAGGGCCACATTAGGATAATGCCGTCACTGCCACCTGGCACACATCCGCTGATCAAAGTTACATCCGATTGCCGGCGCCGCGTCAGAGCCGCTATTTTATTTCCGACGCGGATAATTCCCTGCGCAGCCGGGCACCCTCGCCACCAGGCGGTGTCACCGCGTCCGACTGTGCTCCACCTTTCCGCGTACATCTGTGACACGGGGGGCTCAGAACGCCCAGTCACTGCCGGTCATCACACGAAAAACGCAGCCACAGCGCTGCCGTCCTCGCTGCTTTGCGTCATGTCGGTAGTACACTAAAGCTTCAAAAGTCATGGGATACATCCTAATACCGTAATGGACCTCTTTTTTACCCGGCGCAGCGCAGCAGCTAGAAGTAGCATAGACTCAACAAGTCTTTGGAAGTCCCCTGCAAAAATACTGAGCCGTGCTGCCTCTATAGTCGTCCATAATTGTCAATGTGGTGTCACCGTCAGACACCACACTCGCTAGGTGGTAGCTTAAATCGGCCGCGGTCCTCTAGTACATGTCGGACCCGCGTGTCGCCACTGTGTTATCGCAGACCGAGCGCCACCACATGGCAGGTCTCGAGAGACTGACTAGAACTCGGCCCAGTAGTACGGACGACCTAGCAAGGCGCAGTTATCCATATCTGGAGAGAGTCTCACTTGTGTTCACCATAGAGATGTACAAGAAGAAATTAAAGATAAGTATATGAGAAGCTCCGTTCTTTTCTTTATAGCTTTTACCACATATCCTGTTTCAGATTTAACGCAAGACGGCGTGAGTTGACGCGTGCCCTATCGGCTACTTCATTGTGGACTGGCTGCTCTTGTCAGTCCACAACAGTCAAAATGTTACTGGTGTACGATTCTGTGTACGAACTGGTCCCTCGATTATGTCCCATGGAATACATGTCGGGCAATCTAGGTGGCCAAATCATTAGCTCGACTGGTCCAGAATGCTACACAAAGCCGGCCGGAATAGCCTAGCGGTTCTAGGCGCTTCAGTCTGGAACCGCGCGACTGCTACGGTCGCAGGTTCGAATCCTGCCTCGGGCATGGATGTGTGTGATGTCCTTAGGTTAGTTAGGTTTAAGTAGTTCTAAGTTCTAGGGGACTGATGACCTCAGATGTTAAGTCCCACAGTGCTCAGAGCCATTTTTTTTTTTTTTTTTTTTTTTTGCTACACAAACTAATCCCAAACGACTGTAGTCCGCTTATAACACTTACGTCCGCTATTATTATACTATAACCTTAAAGCTGACGGCAGTTCGTATACTGAAATTATTTTTATTCAAGCAATTATAGTATAAAGAAGCAGAGCAGTGTTACCCTCTGAGAGGAATTTTGTTGTGTTGTTGTTGTTGTTGTTGTGGTCTTCAGTCCAGAGACTGGTTTGATGCAGCTTTCCATGCTACTCTATCCTGTGCAAGTTTCTTCATCTCCCAGTACCTACTGCAACCTACATCCTTTTGAATCTGCTTCATGTATTCATCTCTTGGTCTCCTTCTACGATTTTTACCCTCCACGCTGCGCTCCAATGCTAAATTGGTGATCCCTTGATGCCTCAGAACATGTCCTACCTACCGGTCCCTTCTTCTAGTCAAGTTGTGCCACAAACTCCTCTTCTCCCCAATTCTATTCAATACCTCCTCATTATTTATGTGATCTACCCGTCTAATCTTCAGTATTCATCTGTAGCACCACATTTCGAAAGCTTCTATTCTCTTCTTGGTTCAAATGGTTCAAATGGCTCTGAGCACTATGGGACTTAACTTCTGAGGTCATCAGTCCCCTAGAACTTAGAACTACTTAAACCTAACTAACCTAAGGACATCACACACATCCATGCCCGAGGCAGGATTCGAACCTGCGACAGCAGCAGTCCCGCGGTTCCGGACTGAAGCGCCTAGAAACGCACGGCCACCGCGCTCGGCTATTCTCTTCTTGTCCAAACTATTTATTATCCACGTTTCACTTCCATACATGGCTACACTCCATACAAATACTTTCAGAAACGACTTCCTGGCATTTAAATCTATACTCAATTTTAACAATTTTTTCTTCTTCAGAAATGCTTTCCTTGCCCTTGCCAGTCTACATTTTATATCCTCTCTACTTCGACCATCATCAGTTATTTTGCTCGCCAAATAGCAAAACTCCTTTACTACTTTAAGTGTCTCATTTCCTAATCTAATTCCCTCAGCATTACCCGACTTAATTCGACTACACTTCATTATCCTCGTTTCGCTTTTGTTGATGTTCATCTTATATCCTCGTTTCAAGACACTGTCCATTCCGTTCAACTGCTCTTTCAAGTCCTTTGCTGTCTCTGACAGAATTACAATGTCATCGGCGAATCTTAAAAGTTTTTATTTCTTCTCCATGGATTTTAATACCTACTCCGAACTTTTATTTGGTTTCCTTTATTGCTTGCTCAATATACAGATTGAATAACATCGGGGATAGGCTACAACCCTGTCTCACTCCCTTCCCAACCACTGCTTCCCTCGACTCTTATAACTGCCATCTGCTTTCTGTACAAATTGTAAATAGCCTTTCGCACCCTGTATTTTAACCCTGCCACCTTCATAATTTAATTGCGAAAATTTTGCCGGTGCAGAATTCTGTGTATAAACTGACCTCTCTATTATGTCCCACAAATGTTCGATGGGATACATGTCGGGCGATCTAGGTGACCAGATCCAGAATGTTACACAAACTAATCCCGAACGACTGTGGTCCGGTCATAACACTTACGTCCGCTACTATTATACCAGGTAATAAAAAAGTCAGTATAAATTTGAAAACTTAATAAACCATGGAATAATGTAGATAGAGAGGTAAAAATTGACACACATGCTTTGAATCACATGGGGTTTTATTAGAACAAAAAAAAAAACAAAGTTCACAAAATGTCAGACAGATGGCGCTGGACAGCAAAACGTCAGTGACTGCGCATGACAATCGTGTATAAAAGGAGCTGTAATGAGAGAGAGAATCAGATGCGCCAGCAGTTGCAGCATGTTGACGTTACCTGAAAAGGCGCTTTTAGTGAAGCTTTATTATCAGAATGGGGAATGTGCTAGTTCAGCGTTACGATTCTATCGCCATAGGAAGGGGATTCGAACGGGTAAAGGTCCGTTGACAAATGCGGCTGTGGCGAGAATGATTTCGAAGTTCGAAGCCACGGGTTGTTTCGACGATAGACCCAGTAGTGGCCAACCGAGCACAAGGCGTAATGCTGCAGAGACAATTCAGGAAGAAATGGAGACTGTAGCGGGTTTGTTTATGCACGGGGAAGTCAGAGCTCGTGCAGTCGCACGTCGCACCGGCATTCCATACACTACTGTTTGGTTGGCACTTAGGCATACCCTCCGATGCTATCCGTAAAAAATCCATCGACATCATGAACTGTTAGCTGGCGATTTAGTGAAGCGGAGGGTATTTGCGGCGTGGGCGTTTCAAAAGATGGCGGAAGATGACGATTGGTTGAGTAACGTGTTGTGGACCGACGAAGCTCATTTCACGCTCCGAGGGTCTGTCAACGCCCAAAACTGCAGAATTTGGGCTACCGAAAATCCTAGAACTGTCGTGGAAACTCCATTGCAGGACGAGAAAGTCACGATATGGTTTGGATTTACCACATCTACCGTTATCGGGCCTTTTTTCTTCGAGGAAATGCGTGATTCTTGTTTTGTAACTGCTACCGTGACGGGTGAGAGGTACGCCGATATGTTACAGAATCGCATCATCCCCAGCCTGGCTGATAAACACTTGCTGGAACGTACGATGTTTATGCAGGATGGCGCTCCACCCCATATTGCTAGACGCGTGAAAGATCTCTTGCGCGCGTCGTTTGGTGATGATCGTGTGCTCAGCCGCCACTTTCGTCATGCTTGGCCTCCCAGGTCCCCAGACCTCAGTCCGTGCGATTATTGGCTTTGGGGTCACGTGAAGTCGCAAGTGTATCGTGACCGACCGACATCTCTAGGGATGCTGAAAGACAACATCCGACGCCAATGGCTCACCATAACTCCGGTCATGTTTTACAGTGCTGTTCACAACATTATTCCTCGACTACAGCTATTGTTGAGGAATGGTGGACATATTGAGCATTACCTGTAAAGAACATAATCTTTGCTTTGTCTTACTTTGTTATGCTAATTATTGCTATTCTGATCAGATGAAGCGCCATCTGTCGGACATTTTTTGAACCCCATGTCATTCCAAGTACGTATGTCAATTTGTACCTATCTATCTACATTATTCCGTGATTTATTCAGTTTTCAAATTTATACTGACTTTTTAATCACCCGGTACTACAACCTTAAAGCTGACGGCAGTTCGTATAGTGAAATTATTTTAATTCAAGCAATAATAGTATAAAGAAGCAGAGCAGTGTTACCCTCTGAGAGGTATTTTGTTATGTTGACCGTGTTGTACCTAACGGAGGTGGCTTATCGGAAGTGAAAGTCAAAATTACGTAAATATTTAAACAGTAATAAACAATATTTTACCTACCTACACTGTTCAAAGATTAAAGAAAACGATCGCCAGCCTAATTAGGCATAAGAATGATTGATATCCTTGTTCAAGAAAATAGGTATGAGTAACTTTAACGGACAAACCCAACTTATACTCTGCGACACGCGGGTGCAATGACCTCTGGCACCTGAATACAGTATGTTAACGTTAAGGTTGGAGCTACCAGATCAGAACAAACTATTTGAATAAATATAACAGATAACAAAATACACTATTACCTTGAGGACTTAGCCAAACTGAATGGTCTCAATAACGTTACTATTAATATTCACTGTAGAATCGTAAATTGGATATAGGTTTAATATTACTTTTCAAAAAAATTCCTATCTGACATGAAATATGGATATGATCTACAGCAAATTTAGTTACTGTGCATAGATTAAGTCTTTCACTACTAAATACCTTTCTACTTAGAATGAAAATTAAATGGAATTCACTAACACATTACTTCTCACTGTCTTTTGAATAAAGAAATTATTATTTTCATAGATAGTGGTCTTTCTATTAATCGTTATCTAGCATGAGCACAATAGACAAACTGTTGCTCATGTTACACCATTAATATGCATTTTTAATACACAAGGGGAGGCCAATATTGTATAGAATTTCACTTGAATAGCAAGAGTAATTGAAACTTTCTATAATTAAGTAACTTTGTGCATCTGAACTACTTTCAGTGGATGGGGGACCCTTAATCTTGACCACTGTAGCAGAGCATACTAAACACACCTTCAATACACTAAAGAAACAAGCCCTTAACAAGTATGACCATGTAACCTTCAACAGTATTAGTTCTCAACTCTTACTGAAGTATAACACAACTTGATGTGGTTGTAAGACAATAGCTCACCTTTGGTTGATATTCAACAGAATGCACTGTGATCATTTACTAAGCAAAACTTTATAAGCCTCAGTTTTGAGAACTTTCACTTTAGAAGTTGCCAACAAAATTTTAATAAGCAGTTTTAATAGAAAAACTATTTTCAGCAAGCATTAGTTACTATATTACTCAGTTCTGATAAAACACTGAGATTTAATGTTCTTTCAATAAGGACACTCGGTAATCACTTTAGCATGGGAAGGACCCTAAGTGGTTGTGTGACTAGGGATAAAAATCAAGGTAGGTATAAGAATTCGAGTATAAATTACCTTATATTTGTGCACACTAAAACATCCAATGAGCTGATCCTTCACCATACATTTCTACTATTCCTTAGTTCCTTTTCAGTGATTGCGCAATGTGGTGGCGATTGCATGTTGGTAGGTGGATTTGCAGGTAGAATTGCTGGACTCTGTCATTTCTTGGTAGCGATGATAGATATCCTAGAATAGTTCCAGCTCTTTATCCATCCATCCGAGGCATTGTAAAGCAGCACGGAAAACCTCTCTCGGCACCAGCACAATACATAACTTTTTCATGAGCAGTTGATAGTTTGGTAGCTCGTCCCCGACTGACTCTTTGTTCCACCTTTTCTATCTAGGCCAACCACAAATTGCTCGCGCTACACAGTTCCGTACCCGAGGGGAACCACAACACCTTTTACATACAAAATAACTAAGAACCCTAAGTGAAATCAGCAGTTTACATAATAGCAAAGAAATATTTTAAATACTCGTAAAACAGAACATTTGCATATATTGGTAGTTCTACACAAAATTATTTAAATAAAATTATTTAATTTTAAAGATAACCAAAGAGATTATATGACAAAGACAAAACATATTTGTTGAGCGAATTTTTTGAACCATTGACAATAATGCAATATTTTTCAGTTCTTACACGACTGTCACTTTGTATGGGAAAAGTTCTAATTTTTTCCTTACAGCTGTGTGGGCCGTTCCGACACTAACATCGATTTCCTGAGCGAGTTTTCTTGCTGACTTGTTCGAATTCATGGACATTTTATCGGA